>NC_051066.1:5625640-5966473 GCF_004664715.2 Peromyscus leucopus | reverse complement strand
CATGGCAGGGGCCTTCAGGAGAGTCACCAGGCCTGCAGCAGGAGGTCACTGACTCCAGCCCACAGATGTGCTCCTCTGCCTGGTTTGAAGGCACCTCCTATGGCAGGCTCTGAGCAGCAGATGAGACAAACAGTCCAGAGCATCAGTATTTACAGACAGGGAGAGATGCCCACAGCTCAGCTCGGGGCCTGCTCCCGTCCACACACTCCTCCGGCCAACACATGCTCACCCACAGTCTCGTTTGTGTTGGGCACACTATCCTAGAGTCCAGGGATACAGAAGGAGAAGCCAGAAACCCCTCAGGAAACAATCAATAAAGCATTCAGTAAATACACTGCTTTTCAGCAAGAGATACATGATAAAGAAGAAAACTGAGGAGGGGCCGGCTTCCAATGGGCAGATCTCACTTTGAAAGTGCCATGTACACATGCTAGAGGCTGTGGACGATGCATGTACATACATGACGAAGACATACAGAAAAACCTGCTAACTAGCATCACTGCCTCGCAAAGACCCTCGGCAGCCTTGGATTTTCTGTCTTTTTGTACACCTCAACGGTTCTGTTTAAAATAGGTATGGCTAACACTTGGAGCAACACAACACCCAAGGGTAGCTCACAGGATTAAAGACAGACTCCAGGTGAGGAGACTGGGGCTGTGCATGGCAATCTGGCGCCACCTGGTGGCCAGATGATTAAATGAACACTGGTATTCCAACAGTGCCAAGGTGTACAATTGTATAAAATCATGTCTGCCCTCTGAGTGGCAACAGCAAGGGACTAGGGTGTCAGAGTCAGGGTGGAATTTATTTAGATGACCTGAGTTTTAAATGATAGGTGTGCAATGATTCACTTCTTGTTGCGAATTAATTCATTGCAACTGACAATATTTAACGGTTCTCGGGACAGAGGTGGAGCGAGAGGAGGCCTGGGTAGCACAGATCCAAAACTCAGGACATTAGCAATAAGTCTTGTGGACTGTACAGGAGTGCCAGGCCTCGGGACACAGGTCTCTCAGAATGTGGGGCTGGTGTCAGTGGGAATGCCTGGAGTGAAACCCAAGAACTTGGCTGCACCCATGGACGGTCACCTACTTCCCCATCCTGTGGCTCCTGAACTTCAAACTGTTCTGACTGAGACAGTGCCTCCTGAGTAGCCAGCAGCCACTGCAGCACATCCTGGGGTGACAGGAACAGACTGATCACACTGACTCACTCCCTGGAATACATCCCTCTGTGTGGGCCTCCATCCTTTGCAGCACCTACCACTCTGCCGAGAGCTGCCCACCCCCCTCTTCCAAGTCAGCCAGGAGCTCTGTCCCACAAGTTATTCTATCCCAGCATCATCAGGGTGACAAGGTTCAGAAGCTCAGCAGTTCGAATTCTGGGTCTGCTGCTAAGAATTCTGCTACCTGAAGGTTCCAATTTCCCCTTGTTAAGGTAGGCTCAGACTGCACTTTCACGCTGCCATGGTGGGAATCAAATCATAGGGATGGCGGCCACCAGGAGGACAGGGTGCCAGGCCCTTGTCTAGGGACCTCCTGTGCATCAAGTTTTCACCAAACCACCTCTGTGGGAAGCGTAGGTCATGGCCCGACCAGGATTATTTCAGCCTCGGCCCCAGCCCAGGTGCTGTGTGCCCAGGACGGTGAATGGACTACCCCTCAGTCTGCAATAGACAGAAGGGGCACTGTCAGAGTGAGACTAAGGCTGGCCCCATCATACCCCAGACCACAGTTCTCCAGCTATGAGGGACGAACCAGGTGCTCAGAGAGCCACCAGTGCTCAGCTCAGCTTGGAGGTGATGTTGGGAACAGAAAAGGACGGTAGCTGCACTGCTCACAGTGAGCTCAGTGGGGCCAGATGGAGGCTGAAACCTAGGAGCCTGGGCCCTCTAGCCAGTCTCCACCCCCCCCCCACCCCCGTCCCCAGACTTCCAGCAGACAGACACAGCCCGCCTGGGAATTCTGGCAGCTGTTCTACAGCAATGGTCCAGCTGAAGACCGTGCCATCCTTGCATCCTGCTCACTAGCGGCAGCCAGCAAGAAGGTGCTGCCAGAGAAGGAAAGGGCCTCCTAAGGGAGCTTCAACAGCCATGGTCACTGGAGATCACTGAGTCCAAGGAAGGGAGCGGACTGAGCCACCAAACCACTGAGAATCGAGACCCTGCAGGACATGTCCTGTGCTAGATCTGCCTCCCCAGCCACCTCTCCTGGGCCTACCCCTTGGCAGTGGCTCCATCGTTTATGCAGAGCTCCAAAGAGTACATGGATTGTGGAGGCCACCAGGCTACCCAAGACCGCATCTCCTTAGGAAAGCCTCCCTCGGAGCAGTGGCTTGCTTGTAGGATGAATGGACAGAACACACAGGAACTTTACAGAAGGTGCTAGAAGCTTTCTGCAACCAAACAGCATGGCTTTGGGGGTTAAAATATTAAGTCAGTGGATGTTACAGGCCGCAGGAATATATCATAAGGACTCAGCTGGTTATGGCAAAGCCACTACCTGAAGGGATCAAGGAATTCCTCCAGAGGAAGCCAAATTCCAAGGAGCTTTTGGTGTTATTTGGCTTGTTACATATCAGCTGTCTTCTGTTATGAAAATCATGTGTGCCTTCATAGCTTTCCCAATTAATTTTTTCCTAAGAATTGCTAACAGTGTGGCCTGATCACTATTTGTACATATAAGTTTGAGATATATGGAGAACAACCTCAGAAAAGACTTCCTTCCCTCAGGCCCATCCGTTTCTTCTCCTTTTAGTGCTGGAATCAGGTATCTCCCTTAGCCACATTCAAGGACTAACAGGAATAACAGTCCAGACCACCACATGCTAGTCTCCTGATTTAAGGTAAATTCACATGGAGACACCTCCTAGGTCAGGTGGACCTTAAGTAATAGCTTCTTACAATTTAGTTCAGACTCTCCTTTCTTACAACCTTTACAGACCCTAACTTCTTACCTAACCACTCCTAGGAATATAGATTGAGCATGTAAATTCCCTTTTTGATATACTAACTGGTATTAGCCCTCAGATGACCCCTTCCCTTAACCACCCCATTTTCAGGTCAGAAAAGAAAGCCTGACACTCACTGCCTGAGGAAACTCTTACCTGCCTTTATGATCTTGCAGGAATTCAGGCCTGGGGATCTGGCTGGAGGGGAGGATTGTGATTGTTTGGGTATGTAACTGTAAAGCTAGAGACTGAAGGATAGAATTAAAGTGAATGGACTACAGAGCTTGGTGTGCTGAGATTCTGTTTCCCAAAAATAGTCCTCGTGGTTTGTAGTTTCTCTTCTGAGCCTCCGGAAGTATAATATTAAGCCTAGTCCTTTTAATATTATACAAGAAATGGAAGAACTGAAAATAGTGGAAAATCATAGGAAGACATTTCTCAAAACCCAGGGCTGTAATAGAAAGATGGAAATGGTGGATTATCGCGTGAGCCGCTTCATCCAGGAGTGGCACTGGCTAGTGGGCATCCAGAAGGGAAACGACAAAGATCACTAGGTGAAAAGGTGGCCATGTTACACACTAGCACAGCTCGGTTCTTCAGAGCGGTGGAGTGACTGTGCACACACTAAGGCCTGCACTTAGATCCCGAAATCCCAAGAAGAAGTGCGTCTCGGCTTGGTGGGGAAAAGGAAGAGGTTTTGCTTTCCTGGGCTCTGTATCTGCAGACTGGAAGGGCCAAACCTGCCATACACAGCCAACACTTGCCCAGCTGTCCTTCGGGAAGAAAGCCGTCTTATCATGGGTGAGGGACACCAGGAGTTTGGGTCCCTGAAGCCAATGGTGGGGCAGAGTGTGGCTGAGACAGAAGTGAAGAGTGCTGGATGCCCATTGCTCAGTCTGCAATAGTGCTGAGCACAGCTCTGAGTCGGAAGTTGTTTGTTAAATTGTTACAGGGTCTGAAAATGCCAGAGACCTACCGTGTAGGAGATAATAACAGGCTGAAGGGAAAGGTTATAACACACCCCTGCAAAAGGTAAGGATTTGAAAGGAGGGATGAGGAATGAGAAGTGGGTGCTCCACCTCTAGGACCCTCAACACAGGCAAGGGAAACATGGAGGCAAAGTTATTTCTGTGTTACAGAAAGAGGGCTAAAGGCTATTGGTGAAATTATTATGGCCACTCCACGTAGTTAAAAGGATATTTATTTAATGGCGTAACTCACAAATTAAGGGATAGATAGGTCATGGGGTCTGGGGAAGGTGTATCGCAGTCCAGCGGTGTTCTCTGGAGCTCTGCTCAGTCAACCTTCACCGTTCAGCGTCCTGGCACCGAGAGAGTGCTGGCCCATCCAGCTCTCGGGTCTCCAGGAGCCTCCCCTGGCCCCACCTCGTAGGCGTGACAGTTGCCAGAGTCTCAATGGGGGTTGGAACTTCCAGATCCAAGCTGGAATGGCTACCCACTACAAAAGGCTCAGCTGTGTTTGCTGGGGATGGAAGCTGTAGTATATATAATCATTTGAGCCTGGGTTTGGCACATGGGATAGGTATCCCCTTTGTGGCAGTGGTTGAAACTATGAGTTAATGGTATCACATAGAGAAGTAAAGAGATGGGGTTGGCCATGGCTGAAAGGGAGAGTGTGATTAGCATGTTTCATACCCTGTGGGAAGCCTTGAAGTCATGGCTGTAGGCAGAAGTTTCTGTTCTACCACCAACTCCCAAATACCCAGCAGCTGCTTCCCAAATTATTGACTCAGAGGCTTAATATTAATTATAATTGTTTGGCTGATGGCTCAGGCTTATTACTAACTAGCTCACTCATCTTAAATTAACCCATTTCTATTCATCTATGTATCACAAGTGTCTTGTGGCTTTACCTGTGTTCCATTACATCTTGTTCCCCCTGGCAGTGCTCAGCGTCTGTGTTGACTCCGCCCTCTTCTCCCTGTAACTCTTGAATTTCCCACCTGGCTATAACCTGTCTTACCATAGGCCAAAGCAGCTTCTTTATTAACCATATTCAAGCATACAGAAAGACCATCCCCCGCAGCACATCCCTTTTTCTGTCTAATCTACACATGGCCTTTGTTTATCTGTTTATTGGGTTTGGCTGTGTGTTGTTTTCTCAATTAAAAAAAGGAAATCCATTTTTTATTTAAAAAAATTAAAATTAAGGAACACTCTGAGTAGGTAGTACACCGTTTCTGTCATCTGTGTCTTTTGAGACTGTCTATCAACATGTTTAAATAGAGGGCGTGAGACAAAGGATGGAGCTTGCTGTCCCTGTATGGCCTCTCATTTCTGGGCATCTATCTGCTCCCCTGTCTGAGCCAAGCTCCACTCTGGCGCCCTGTGGGCCTGCCTCAGTCGGACATGGGAACATGCAGTGAGTTTTCTCAGCTGCAGGTAACCAAAGCTGTTAGGATAGGGCTGTGGGTGGTGCCTGAGCGACCCTCTTCCGGTATCTTGGAGGGGTGGCCAGGATGTGATCAGGCTGTGACCCAGTGCAGTGAGGAAGACGGCACATTTGATGAGTGCTAAGGAAGTCTAGACGCAGCGTCAGCCTGGAGAGGACACACAGCAGAGACATTGCAGGGGGGTCCCAAAGGAAGAAGTGGCATTTCAAATAAGGCACCACAGCAGGAATAGACGGGAGTGGCACTGAGGGAAAGAGCCAGCCCTCTCTGCCAAGGCCCCGCCCGCCATGTGCCAGTTCTGCTCATTGCTGGGTCAGGCTCACAACAGGCTATCCTCAGCACCTGTTCAGGTGGGCCCACGTGGATAAGTTAGCAACCTGTGACCTTAGTAGGGACCTAGATGAACCCAAATGCCCTGGGGCTGGCAAGGCTGGGCAGCCCCTCCCAGCATGCATGCAAGTGGGCGGCTACAACAGCTCTCAAAATGCTAATGGGACTCAGCAGCAAGCAGCACAGAGGAAGCCCTTCAGAGCCCTGCTGACCTGGGCTAAACCCACCATGCCGCTTTCTTGCTGTGTGGCTTCTAAGAAATCCTCAGCTGAAGTCCACTTCCCTTTCTGCCCCACATGGTAAACCAACCCATCTTTGCAGCCACCCCCTTGGGGACCCCAACCCCACACAGTGCTGCATCAACTCTCCACAGCACAGCTGGCCACACACTTCACCTTCTGCTCCTGGGGAACAAGGCTGACTGGATGAAGCTGCTAGAAGAACCTGGAAAATGCTGTCCCAGCATGGCCTTTAACACTCTGGTGGCTGCTCCTAGCTAGGGGAATCTTGACACTTCCTCAGGAAAACATCTGCTCTCCCCACACTCCTTCCTTCCTGCAAGGCCATGGCCACTGAGGGGTGGAAGCTGGGGGTCCACACTGCTGTCAGTGCAGTGACATTTATTAAGCTGCTACTGTGTGAGAGACACTGAGCAAGACACAGGCCCGCCTTCAAGGAACTAGGGTCTAGGCAAGGAGGTAAGGCAGAGTAGACTAAAAGATAAAAATACAGAGCAGGGCACAATGCCAAGTGCAGCCAGGGCCATAAGAGGAGGTCCAACAAGCACCATGACAGTTGAAAAGAAAGAGTGTCCATGAACCAGGGTGGACAGAACCTCGGGCATACGTGTGACCAACAGTGGGAGAGGTGGGAGAGGACGACCAGCACACTACAGTCCCTAGAAGACCACAGTCACATCTGCTCATCCTCAACTCCATCTAACCCATCACTAGAGCCACCTGGAACTCACACAGTGACCTGAGCTGGCCCTCTCTGGCAGGGCCCACGGCAGAGACAACTCAAGGTGAAGACATCGAGAACTGTCTGTGGTGAATACACACACCTGACTGGAGAGAAGAAAGGGCATCTGAGTAGACAGCAACAGGACAAAAGAGTGACAATGTCAGAGTGGTCACAAGTATGCACCAGGAGGGAGCAGAGACAGATGGGAACACCCCCAACATGAGAACCAGAGGAGACCCCACAGCTTGGTCTGGGAAGCAGGGGGCTTGTGCCAATCAGTACTCTGTCACCCTAAGACAACAAACACCTAAGGTAACACATTTACAAAGAGAAAATATTTGGCTCATAGTTCTGCAGGTTCCAGTCCAGATCAAGTGAAGACAGAATGTCACTGAGAGACCATTAAATTAGAGCAACTGCTCTCCTCTTGAGCCAGGAAGCAGAGCCAGAGAGAAGGAAAACCTACGGTCCCATAATCTCCATCTAGGGCAGTCTCACACTGACCTAAGGACCTCCTGCTATGCCCCTACCTCTAATGGTCCCACTACCACCTTCCAACAGTATCATCTTGGGACCCGAGCCTTTTAACAGTAACATCTGTAGGACCCTCACGGACAGTGAACATCTAGTCCACTGTGCATGTGCTTAGCAAGGAGGCCTGATGCTCCCTCAGCTACCAGGTCCGTTTGGGAGGTGCTCTCCCTAACTACAGCCCTGCCGGCTCACCCACACCAGGGACACCTGCTCAAGGGGAGGGAAGGAACACCAGTGGGCTCTGTGACCCCAGCAGGCCATGCCACTTCATCCAATCTCCTTGCAGAGTACTGCTGTGAAAAGCTGATGTTCCACGAGGTTGTGAATTGCTTTTCCAAGCCCATCCAACTCAGAAAAATATCAATGCTATGAGGTCTGGCTTCAACCTGTTCTTTGAAATGTCATATGCATTACCCATGGATCGATATCTGATATTACCATTAGCATGGCAGAGAGCAATGCTTGTCCTAAAATCACAGGCGTTGATCCTCGACGGCCACTGCTTTTTTTCCCACCTCATCTAGGATGCAGGGTTAGCATGGGGAACTGCCCTCAAGAAAAACACTGGAAAATACATTAGGTGAGTCAAAAAGTCCAAAGGCTCGACCAAGAAAGAAGGCGCTTCAGAGTACAAGGGCAGAAGAACGTTCCAGTCCCGTCGTGTGAGGCTGTCTGCAGGGCGCAGGGCTGAGAGTGCAGGCTGACAAGGCAGCCTGTGAGCCCTCCCACCACAAACAGTGCCCGCAGGCTTGGCCTACCCTCCCCCAGGACTGCTCCAAAATGCCCCTTGCTCCACCCCTGCTCACTCCAGATGGGTGGCTCACTTGTCTCCCTCAGCTCTCTCTCTCAACCCAGTTGTCCCCTCCCAACTCAGAGTAGAACCTCTGTCTGAAGCCAGGACCCAGCCGAGGCCTAGGGTCCATTCAGAGCTCAGAAACCAGCGCCTGTACCACACAGTCCACTCTCATGCTTTGCCCTCCTGGCGACACCTGCCTCTCCCCTGTCCACAACAGCAGACCTGGAGCACCAGCCGCTTCTCTACCAGCTACCATGGCCCTCCTCAGTCACCACTCTCCCAGCAACCCCTGCCCCACCACCGACGGAGCACTGGACCCCACAGCCGCAGAATCTCCTCACGACTAAGGCCAGTGGCGTAAAGCCGTTCGGCCTCAAGTCAGCTCTGACAGGCCCCCAGCCCCAGGTCTAAGCCACTCTCTCTAGCCTTGGCATCCCCTTCTCCCAGCCCCTTGGTCTCCATGGCCTCCGTGGCCTCAGTTCACTGACTGCTCCGTGAAAACCAGGAGTCAGTCCAGCTGCCAACCTCTCCCCTGCTCCTCACCACCCTCTCCTATCCCAGTCACATATGCTAGCATACTAAGGACACCCACTCTGACGGAACACCACCGCATCCTCCAAACACCCACTTGTCCAGTGGTCCCTCCCCACACCCAGGCTTCTACACAGGCAGGGTGCCCCTGCTGTTACGACTGTAGCCTCAGTTCACTTAACTTTCTCAGCATCCACTATGGCCAGTTTATATTTTTAAGCACTTCTAATATATAAATATATTTGTAAATTAAAGATACACTCCAAGGTACATTTTACAACATCTACATACATTGGAAAATGAATACAAATATAAGATTATAAAGATAAAGATATGAGTATGTTAAAAATAATTGTACTTTATTCATTTCTGAAGTACCTAAGTAATGAAAGCGTTTTCTTTCTTTTTTCTTTTCTTTTCTTTCTTTCTTTTTTTTTCTTTTTCTTTTTCTTTTTTTTTTCTTTCTTTTTTTTTTTTTTTTTTTTTTTTTGTGGTTTTCCAGACAGGGTTTCTTTGTGTAGCCCTGGCTGTCCTGGAACTTGCTCTGTAGACCAGGCTGGCCTCAAACTCCCAGAGATCCACCTGGCTCTGCCTCCTCAGAGCTGGGATTAAAGGCGTGCACCACCACCGCCTTGAATGAAAGCAATTTTCTGAATGTTTGTGTAAACTTGTTCACAGAAGTGCAATGCAGAGTGTACACGACACTGAGGGTCGACCTCAAGGAATTCTCACTTATAACCAGCAGCTGTGTGCAGATCACGACCCACCTCTAAGGGCAGCCACTACTGTGGGTTTTGTTAGTATTGATTCACCTTGTATATTGGCAATCTATACAAGCGGACATGCAGCATGTGTACCGGTGTCTGTGTGAGAATGAATGTTGTCGTTGCCAGATTTTCCAGCTGAATTGTGCTCATTGGCCCCTTCTGACTCTGGGATTCCATCAAGGAATCACCATTTTACTAGGATCCTAACAGGGTCTGTCCATCCTATTACTGACAACCTCTGGCCTTGCTTCCCATTTGGGCAATTAGAGCCAGCGATGCTGCCCACATTGTGGACGGAGCAAGGTCTGTGGGACACACCTGCCTCCGCCTCCGCCGCCTTCTTCCACTCTCTGTCAGTCTCAAAGCTGGTTCCGTACCCAGTGAGGGGCGGAGGTTGTCTGGCTTTAGCAGACAACGCTGATTTTTGTGGTGGCTAAGCCAGCTTACACTCCCACCAGTGTGGAGAGAAATTTGTCTGCCCCATGGTCTAGCCATCATTTCCCCTTCCTATTAGCTATTCTGGTAAAGAGGTGTGGACAGGATAAACATGACAGTCCCTTTAGAGAAGGGAGCAGTGACAGTTAGGGCCTCTCAAACTCAGAGACCTGAGGTGAGTACGAGCCAAGTGTGATATGGTTGCCTAAGTATGGTTTCTTCATAAACCCTGAGGAGAGGACACTAATGCACTGTGGGCAAGGACGCACAGGTCAGCCCCATACAAGACAGATTCACAGAAGAAAGTGGGGTCAAACACCCCAAGAGCTGAGAATAGGGCAGTGATGACCCTGTTGTTCTCTTACCTTTTCCAGAACTAATATTTAATAAATAAAGATTTTGAAACAGATATAATTTATGGGACCCAAATTCACTCTTTAAAACTCTGGAATTCAGTGGTTCTCATCACAATCCATGAGGGGCTTGGTCATCACCTGCTTAGTGTTAACAGAACACTCTCATCACCATCCTACAAAACCCTCTGCCCACACACTAGCTAGCGCCCACTGGCCCCTCGCCAGCCCTCCAGTCACTGACCACTGTGGTGGTAATCTAATTGTACTGAATTATTATTTTGATTGTATGTTAATAAATAAAGTTGTCCGGGGGTCAGAGCTATTAGAGCCATAGCAAGAGTGTGGCGGTGGTGGCACACGCCTTTAATCCCATAAGATCTCTGTGTGTTCAGGGATACAGTCAGCATTGGAGACATATACCTTTAAGACCTGGGGGGCTGTACATTCAGACAGTGACGAGGCAGTCATGTGTTTGGGTTTACAACCAATGAGAAGGCAGAACAACATACTATAAAAAAAACGAACCGACAGGAAGTAGGTCTCTTTCGCGAAGCTGGGACAGCAGGAGGAAGGGTGAGATTTTAGCTCTGAGCTCTGACCTCTCGGCTTTCTCTTTTACATTGTTTCTGTGTTTCTTATTTAATAAGACGGTTGGTTACATCTACAGACCACCTTCTGTGGGTGGGTCAGGCTCTGCCTCTTCTGGATGCATCCCACAATGCAATCATGCAATAACGGGCCTTCTTTTACTGTAACTCTTTCTTGTTCACCCACACTACTGCACAAAGCTGTACTAACCTAACAGTCTGCTGTGTGCAGCTCAAAGGGCCCGCACCCTGGACGTCCTTCTAGCCATTCACCAGCTGACAGGAACTTGAGGTGTTTGGGGTCTCTTGGGTATATGCCTCAGAGTGGAATGGCTAGTCACATGGTAACTCAATATTCAACTGTTTGAACATCACTGTGCTTTCCAAAGACTATGAACTGGAACAAAGGTGCCCAGCAAACTGCTCCACGGAGTGTGAAGAGACATACCCCGGAACTGCCCCGAAAGCAGCTCAGGGAGGTGATGTGCCTGCTCGGCCCCACCCGAGGCAGAAGGTGCATACCCAGACAGCCTGGAGGGCTGGAGAAGCTGCCAAACGTCAGCCTCATGGCAGCAGCTCTCGGGAGGACGTTCACATGCAGGGGCTCTGCTTTGAGCTGGATCCTGCTCCTGCCTTAACTTCATGACTTTATGCTTTATCTTCTTTCAATAATTATTTCATGTTCTACTTTACAATCACAGTCAAAAGTATTTAGAAGTGGCTGAGTCCTGGAATGGCTCCACTCTGCTGGTCCTTTCCCATTGTCCTGCCTGTGCATATGACTTTGGGTCTGATGCACCTCCCAGTTGCTGAGCATGTAGGCTTTCTCCCAGGAACGGTGTTAGCATGGGTGTAGCAAGAGCTACATGTGAAGGGTGGGTGCTGGAATACCTGAAATGGGTTCCTGTTACAATCAGATGTGAACCGAAACCTAGCTGGGTAGCAAACGCTCCTCCAGCCACTGTCCCTTCCCCACAACTGGATGGCACTGTTCCAGTGGCCCCAGGCAGTTCCACTGTGGATGAACTCTGTCAACATGGTATTCTTTCTTTGAAGCGTTCTTTGACGAGGGTGCAAATTATGTCTGCCTTTGAAATTGACATTTCACCTAGATGTTAGGGGTTCATTTTTGCTATTTTGTCTGGTTCACAGGCAGCCTTACAATCTGCAGGCTCAGGGCTTTTTCTGGTTTAATTGAGGACTCTGTCTAACCCCCGCCTGACCTCCAGCTTAGGCACTCTGAAGGACATACAGTGGCCCATCTCATCCAAGCCTCTCCTCAGTTTCCTTCCTCCTGGCCCAGGATGCTCAGCAATCATGAGCACCACTATTCACTTCTGATGCGGACATGTGTGATCTACTTCCTAACGCCTTTCGGTCAGCAAGTCCCTTCTCTTCCCAGCCTGCTGTCTCATCTTTCAGAGCACCTCTGACTTTCCCAAGATGGCAACACAGATGACAGGACACCTGCCCAGTTTAACAAGCCAACTTCCTTTCGGGCTGAATATTCTTGGTGTTTCTCTCTAGTGTTAAGTTTTTCTGCCTTTTCTACCTGACCATTCTTTGTTTTCTGGATTGCTTGTTTTGAGATAGGGACTCACACTATAGCCCAGGTTGGCCTCAAATGTCTAAGGTTGGAATGCAGATGGAAAGACTAGAGCTCCAGCAACCATCTTGGGTCATGAGATAGCCTCAGCCTTAGAAAAAATTGAGGTCCCTGATCCAACCTGCTCCTTACCTACTCTGAGCCAATAACCTTCTAACTTCTCACACACGAAGAAGAAACTTGTATCTTATTATGTCCTTGTTCTCAGGCATTTCTTTTGTTTGTTTTGTTTTGTTTTGTTTTGTTTTTCGAGACAGGGTCTCTCTTTGTAGCCTTGGCTGTCCTGGAACTCTCTCTGTAGACCAGGCTGGCCTCAAACTAGAGATCCGAATGCCTCTGTCTCCTGAGTGCTAGGATTAAAGACATGCGCTACCACCGCCCGGCTTCTCTTGCATTTCTAACACTTGTAACTCATCCAGAGAACAATGGTCAAATGAGAAAACGGCTCGCAATAGCTACAGCCATATGCTGCTCAGCCTCCGTTATCTACTTAACTGGATTTAGAATCCCACTGGGAAGTCTCTGAGGGCATTTGCAGAGAGGTTTAAGTAACAAGGAAAGACCCTGAATGTGGGCAGCATCATCCATGTCTTGCAGTTTGGGGCTGAATAAACATGAACCAGAATTCACCTCTCTGCTTCCTGATGGCAGACAATGTCACGGCCTCACATTCCCATCATTATGACTTCCTGCCACAGCGGACTGTATTCCTTAAACTGTGAGCCAAATTGAGCCGCTCCTTCCTTACGTTTTTTTGCCTCAGACATTTTGTTACAGTGAGAAAAGGTAACCAACACAAGTCATCTCTATTCTCCATCAACAAAGTCTCCACAGTGTTTACACATATCAACCAAACACACTGAAAGGAAAAGGAATCTGGCATAAATGAGGGTGATTTCACTGCTTTACAAAAGTTAAGATGTGGGGGATGGGAATTGTGGTCAGTGCTGTGCTTGCCTAGCAAGCACAAGGTTCAGTCTCCAGTACCAAACGGGGAAAAAAAATCACATTTTAACCAACTCATTTTTCCCAAACGAACATCACCATTTTATCCTGTTTTATAAAATACCTTATAATCACCCTACATCTTTACCAACATTTAGAATATATGTTGTCAGTCATCACTGTTATCACATTTAAATGCTCTGGGAAGAGTCAGAGACCAATTAATTGATTTTAATCTATTCATTCACTACCTATTGGTAAAGGCTACTCTATAACAAGTGCAGTTATAAAAATGAAGCTCTGGATTAAAGGGCAAACATTAGGAAGTAATCCTAAGAGGAGAGAGATGGATCAGCAGTTAAGAGCACTGACTGATGTTCCAGAGGACCCAGGTTCAATTCCAGGTCGTCTGGTGTCTGATCACACCAGGATAGGAAGTAATCCTAACGCCACCCACCATGTGTGCCAACTCAGACACCCAGGCAGGTGATGGGGGTCCTGAAAACATTTTGTCCTAATCACCCAGGTGTGGATGGGAATGTCTTCCCCTCTCTTTCACAGCCAGCTGAGACCCGCCACCAAGGTTTGGGGTCCTGTGCTGTCATTTCCCATCACGCCGTGTTTTCTGTGACTTACTTCCTGTATTAGTTACTATTAACCGTCATGTTTCCCTACTACGCTCAACACTCTGTGCCCATGGATCTGGCTTTCCTTCACATGTGTTCATGTTCACACAGCTTCATGCCTGTGTCCGACTGGTCAATTTAACCCTGTGGAGCTATCTGTAAAGGTGGTCAGGTGACGGGAACACCATCACCACACTGAAGAATTACCCAGGAACAAGACACCTCACTAGGCATCCTGCCCATACAACATACCACTGAATCCTTACAATGACCGTCTCAGGTGGGTGCTGCTATTACAGCCATTGAAGATGAACAGCGGGTGCTTATCCAAGCCCCTGGCTGCAGAGGCAGAAGGATCAATCACAAGTTCAGGGCCGGCTTGAGCTACATATTGAGACCATTGATAAATATGAAATAAGGACTGGCGGGATGGCAGGGCGGGTAGAAGTGCATGCTTGCTGCCCAACTCTGAGCCTGAGCTCCAGATCCCACGTGGAAGAAGAAACCAGACCCCCAAGCTGCCTCCTCCACCCGTGCACCATGGTACACGTGCACACGCACACACACACACACACACACAACATACACTTGCACACACAATAATAAGAAAATAAAAATGTTAATTAAAAGATCAAAATCAACTGAGCCAACAGGCCTGGGAAGGTTATGTATCTTACCTAGAACCGTCCACCAGCTGGAGAACTCTCTCTGGGATTGAGTATTTGGGCAAAGGTAGGACTGTCTCACAAGGCTGCCTGGTACACATGCTCCTGACGCTCCCTCACACTCCAGCCCAGTTTCTCCTCAGCTCAATCAACACAGCCACTTCCCTTCCCAGCCCCAGCGTTTAGGCCAGCTGTGTCCCTCCGTGTGCACAGCCCAGCGCTGTCCCTCTGTGTGTACTGTCACTATGCGGCTTTCAGTACAAGGGTCGGCGCCTCAGCGACACTCAGTGCTCTCGGGGTTCCTGGTCACACACCGGCTGCCCACTGGCCCATCAGCTGGTTCTGTAAACTGACTTCAGCCGGGTTCTCGGGCTTACTGAAACTTTTAACTGACCAGTTCACTAGTCTCTGTAGACCTTGTGTGCTCTGTGACACTGCAGGCCACTTTAGTCCATCGGAATCGCAGCCTATACTAGATCCAGACACACACCTTTCCACTAGAACTGCAGATCCTTCCTGGGCAGATTCGGGTGGGGATGACACCCTTCCTGCTCGGGGGCCAGAGATTTCTTTCCACAGGGCCAGCAACAGGAGGTGCCAATACTTTCTTTCTTTCTTTCTTTTTCTTTTTTTTTTTCTTTTTCTTTTTTTTTTTTTTTTTTTTTTTTGGTTTTTCGAGACAGGGTTTCTCTGTGTAGCTTTGCGCTTTTCCTGGATCTTGCTCTGTAGACCAGGCTGGCCTTGAACTCACAGAGATCCTCCTGCCTCTGCCTCCCGGGTGCTGGGATTAAAGGCGTGCGCCACCACTGCCCGGCATCAATACTTTCTTGAGGTTTCTTTTTTTTTTTTTTTTTTGGTTTTTTGAGACAGGGTTTCTCTGTGTAGCTTTGCGCCTTTCCTGGAACTCACTTGGTAGCCCAGGCTGGCCACTTTCTTGAGGTTTCTGAGAGATGGGCTGCAGCAAAGACCTTCTCTGAGTCTTTACTCAGTGAAAACAAAACTCAATTCTTTGGAGTCAGGGCCTGACTGACACCACAGCATAAGAGAACAAGACTCTGGTGTTGCCAAACACAAGAGGGCCAGCTCAGGGCAGGAGGAAGACCCTGACGGAAGGAGGCAGAGGCGGTGCCTGCACCATGGTCTTCCATCTTAGCTGGCCACTCCCCCTCTGCCCTCCCCTGGCCCTTCCATCGTGCCCGGTGTCCCTACACCGACACGCCCAGCCGTGCACCCCCACCCTTTGCTTCCCACACAGCCCTCCTGAGGAATCCCATCATCCCTGACAAGAGACCCCAGAGGCCATACACTGAAGGATGGCCCATCCAGGAGACATTAGAAGCCCCTATGAAGAGTGCCAGCTTCCTTCTCCCTGGTGGCGTCAGATGCTGATGTTCCCAATGACTTGCCTAGCAAGAAGTCTCTTCTAGTGACAGGTGAGTGATCAGTCACCAATGGACAGTCCACCTAAGTTGCATCAAGGCTGGCCAGACTCAAAATGGCCAAACTCCAGTTTACTACCTTCTTCCTCCCCACCTAATATTCCCTTCAAATTCCATTTCTCAGTGACCAGACCCACCCATCATCTCCTGTCGACAAAACAAACGACTGACACCTCCCCCCTCCCCTGCTACCATCATCATGCAAGGGCCTACCACTTCAGCTTCATAAAACAGCCGTCCACGGCCAGGGTCAGGCCCCACTCCCCGGCATCTGGATCCTGGAAATAGCATTCATCGTCTCCTGATGCCCACCTCTTTCTTGCCATCCTCCTCCACAGTACACCCAAGTCAGCAGTGACAGGGCCTTGGCCACCCTCCCTCGACGCCAGGACAGGGTCCAAATGCAGGCTCACTCGGCCGCCACTGGGCCCTCTCTGAAGCCCCTCCACCAGCACTTCCTCCGGTCTCCCAGTCACCCACACCCTTCACACAGTGCCCTCACCACCACACCAGCTCGCCTGACTTCTGTGTGGCTGCCCAAACACACCTTGCACCCATGCCCTGCACCCCGAAAGCTGAAGCCTTTCTCTAGGACCTGAAGTCGGTGTGATCCCATGAGCTTCCACTCCCAAGTGTGCCTCTCCCAACACAGCACAGCCCTGGCCTCATTAACTCTCCTGCCCACTAAGACCACAGGGTCCCCGGGGCAGTTACATGTTCCATAGATGTGCACAGCATGATTAAAAAACGCTAATGAGTCAAGGCATCCTCCCATTCCCTCAAGAAGTGAGGAAGCAGCCAGTCAAGAGCTCAGAAAGAACAGCTTAACTGACAGCTGGGAGGCCTGAGGTCAAAGTCAACAGCTAGGACACAGCGTGGCAGAGATTTCTAGCCCAGTTCATTTCCTGGGACCAGCATCCATCTTTCCCTTGTTCTCAACACTGGCCACACTGGCATCCTCCTGCCTCCAATTATTTTTTTGTTTGGTTGGTTTGGTTTGGTTTGGTTTTTTCAAGACAGGGTTTCTTTGTGTAACAGCCCTGGCTGTCCTAAAATTCACTCTGTAGACCAGACTGGACTTGAACTCACAAAGATCTGCCTGCATCTGCCTCCTGAATGCTGCGATTAAAGGGGTGCGCCACCATGGCCCAGCTATGCCTCCAACTCTTAAGTGCTGGATGACAGACATGTGTCCCCACACTGGGCTGCAGTTAATATGTTACACATTGATTTCCTACTGCTTTGTGCTTAGTCAGCACTACACAAGACAGAAAGGCCAGGGCTGGTTCCTCCTGCCTCACAGCAGCACAGTGCTGGCACTCACTGGCCCCAGTGAGGACTGGACAAGGAGACAGAGGCTGGGCAGGACATGGAGGAGGAGGAGCAATGCTGCTCTCTACCTTAGGCTGCAGGTGTGACACCTCCAGCTCCTTCCTTCTCAGTCACCAATCCTGGCTTTCCCACCTAAGAAGGACACACATACACCAGGGAACTCCTCACGGCAAATTCTGGCTCCACACCAGTGATTTTTCCAAAATACAGGTTGCTCCTGTATCTATTCCAGGAGCACCACTGGGTATGCTGATAAAACTGGGTTCCAAGACCCTCCCAAGCCTAAAATGCTCCCCTGTAACCCCTAGTCCAGAGCCATGGTGGAAGTGTGGAGAACAAGGACACTGTTCTTCTGAGGCAGCCATGTCACCAGGTAGACAGCAGAGCCTCATACCCAGTCAGGGCTCAGTCCTGCTCCCTTGCAGTCACACTGACTACTCAACAAACCCCTGCTTCAGAGGCTGTCGTCTGAGGAGAACCTTAACTACTGACATGGTTTATTAGCAGCCATGTATGACCTGCTAGCAGCTGTTACAAGATCGCTATAGTCTAGGGAGGTGCTCACACGGCTGAGAAATCAGAACAAAGCGGCCAAGTCTCTGCCCTCATCTGGGAAGGGCAGCAGCATGACCCTCCAGACTGACACTCCACCGATGAGCACAAAGGCCGTGGGGGCGCGAGTGCAAAGGTGCCCAAGATAAGTGACATAAGAAAACTAGCTGAAGTCAGCCAGGAGGCCACACACCAATCAGCAAATAACTTCTAACTGAAAACCTTCCCCACAGAACCCAAATCTTAACTCTGGTCATCAGGCACCAAGCACACACACACCAATAATCACTCTCTTGATATTTACTAGAAAATCCTAACACTTTGAGTTGAACTTAACTCCCCAAATCCAATAGGAACTTTAAAATACATAAAAATCAAGCAAAACTATGATAGGAGATTTTATCTAATGCTGCTCCATTTCCTCACCTCATCTGTGACGCCACAAGGTGAGCACCAGATCATACTTTAAGGTGTCTGGGTGTGAAAGGGGCACCTACAGAGGCAAAAGAACCCCGACTCTCTCATAGCCATCTTGGGCAATGAGCCCCTCTGAGCTTCCATTGTCTTAAGTGCACCACACCGACCCTGCCTGCCCTGCCCAATCAACATGAGGTGGAGATAACTGTCACTGAGATATCTGAGCACTGCAAAGTGTTCCAATATTACAGGATGGAAGGGACCGCTGAGCCGACAACCTTCTTGTTTTGTGGATTTCAATCAGTCCATTGTCTTCATCAGTTCGTTCCTCACACATTTAACTAACCACTAGATCCTCACTGGTGAGCAAAGCGGCCACAGTCCTTGGCACCATAGATCCTACACCGGGACCCAGACACACACAGCGGCCACTTCTCTAAGGAGCTTGTCTGCAGTCCTGGCTAACAACCTGGTCTCCTTTCTTTAAGGACTTAGACAACAGAAGGGTTTAGGCAAGGGGAACGGCATTCTCTGATCTTTCTGGCTCCCCCAGCCTAGCACCCTAGCTCCTGGAGTGGAGATTCACAAGTTGCCAGTGGCCACACAGTGTCTGTCATTCCATGCCACACTGCATTGTGGAAACCCAGGAGGGGCAACCTACAAATGCCACTGGACTTAAAGAGTCAGAGGTATGGTGCCTGGAAAGAAAGGCATACGCCAGGCATGATTCCACACCTGGAATCCCAGCACTTGGGAGGTGGGGGTGGGAGTGTCAGAGGTTCAAAGGCACCCTTGGCCATAAAACGAATTCAAAGCCACCCTGGGACAGATAAATACCAGAAAGACAGGCAGACAGACAGACAGACAGACAGACAGACAGAGAAAAGAAAGGGAGGGGGAAAGAGGGAGGGAAGAAGTTACAGAGAAGACGGAATGAAGGAAATGTCTTAAAACAGTAGAAGTCACTAATTCCACACAATACATTTTATTACCACAAAGGAGTGAAACAAGTTCTTCTGGGTTTATTGTTTCCATAAATATTTAATTCAAAACTGTCCTAACAGATCTCCCTTGCCCTACTTACAAGACTTCACAAGAGTGGGTGAGAATAAGTGGACCCAATAATCATGGACTTAAACTTGCTCCTTATTGCTCCTTCTTTCCAAATGAGGTAATTTTTAAGAAACTTGTGACAGCCAAGGCCAACCATTTAAATGCCCTTCTGATTGCTAAGTAATTGTCTTAACCTTAAACTTAAACCTTATAATTCAAATATCTAAATCTGGGGCTGGAAAGATGGCTCAGCAGGTAAGAGCTTTGGCTGTTCTTCCAGAGGACCTGAGTTCAGTTCCCAGCACCCACGTGGAGGCTCACAACTGCCTGTAACTCCATTTCCAGGGGATTTGATGTTTGATGCCCTCTTCTGGCTTGCACATGGAAGATACATACACACACACACACACACACACACACACACACACACACACACGCACAGGGGAGAAGGTATGTTACACATAAAGGACACAGTATAGAACCACACAGCAATGAAATAAGAAGGGCCAGACCCACAGAGCTCCTAGACAGGCCTAGCCCACAGCTAATTGTGTCTCTCTCTAGTACCCTTTGTCCTCCTGAGATCAAGACCTGCATCTGCCATGCTAATGCAGAAAAAGATCTGCCCACCTTTCTGTCTGCTCCTGCCAGCCCCACTGACAGCTCATCTGAGACTCAACACACTCTTTGAACAAGGAGTCGCATAGCTTTCACATGTGATTCCCCCTAAAAGGCATCCCAGAAACCAGCAACCACGATGAAAGAGAGCCTCGTCCTAGCAGACTGCGCCTCAAGTGGGCATGCACCAGCCTCTCTGACACCCAGAGCTCGGAAGAAGCACAGCAGAAGGATGCAGGCTCTGGGTCCCTACGTCTCTGCTCTCCTCAGTGAGTGCACAGGGACACTCATCCCCACCCAGTGCCCGCCTGGGGAAAGCTCAGGGAATCATCAGTACTCAGGGAAGCAGGGTGCTCACCACGACTCGGGTCTTACCACCTTCTCTAAGAAGAGCTGGGGCAAGAGAGGAGAGCAAACATTTGTGGACCCGCTCACAAGCTGGGAGGAGCACCCTCAGGATGGCTTTGGGTTCTGTGACTTCCAGTTGGCTTCTCTTGGCCATCTGACTGGCACCATTAACACTGCTAAGAAAAAGAAACAGGCAGAGAGGCCTGCTTGTGCTCCTCCAGACAGCTTCCTTCCAGGCACCCTGCTGCACCCTCACTTCAAAGCCCCAAGTTACAGAATACTCATCTTACCAGGCAGGGAAGACATCTGCGCGGTACTGTCTGTGACACAGCTAGAATGTCGGCCCAGGTCAGCCTACTCCAGAGCCTGAATCTGCTTGGCCACTTCATTCCATGGCCTCTATGATGATGAATCTCCTTCAGTCATCCTCCACTTGCACTAACGGGAAGAACAGGACTACATGATCCCCATGTGCCTAGTGTCTGGTACAAGATGTAGCCCAGAAGTCAGCAGAGTGGAAAGTGAATGCTCACCTGGAGAAAGTGACACATCCTCTCCAAGGTCAAGGAGTTCCCACAATGACAGGTAAGGAAATCTATTCTGACCCAACCAACTCTCTCTTGCCCATGTCAAAGTCTACAGGCTAGGCTGGAGAGATGGTTCAGCAGTTAAGAGCACTTGCTGCCCTTGCAGAGAACCAGAGTTTAATTTCCAGCACCCCCATAAAGAAACACAACCACCTGTAACTCCAGATCCAGGGATCTGACGCCCTCTTCTGTACCCCATGGGCTCCTGCACATACACAGTGCACAAAAATTCATGCAGGCACACACATACACACAAAAGTAAACTAGATAAATCTTTTAAAAATTTGTAGGCGCTGGGTGTGGTGGCGCACGCCTTTAATCCCAGAACTCGAGAGGCAGAGGCAGGCGGATCTCTATGTGTTCAAGGCCAGCCTGGGCTACAGAGCTAGTTCTAGGTCAGCCAGGGCTACACAGAGAAACCCCGTCTTGAAAAACTGGTTACCTAGTCATGTCCCTCAGCCTCTATCCTCCAGCCCAGCCCCTGGCAGGCTGAGGACAAAGGTACACGTCAGCAATGTGACCAGCCCATCTTTGGCCTATTCTCCCCCAACTCTGCTGCAGCCACACCCAAAGTCCATAGCTCGCTGAGGGCACGGCACGGCACGTGCCTGTCTTCGGATAAGTACTTAGGGATTTGGAGATTTAGGAAGAGTCCGGAGACTAGGCTGACTTACAAAGAAACCGTAGGTGACCACATTTGGATGTATGACTCATCTGGACAGAGGTCTGTCATGCCATTGCCCAAGAAGCCTACTCTGGGCAGAGCCCTGGGAACTCAGCAGTAAGCAGCCTTTCTCTGAGCAGGAAGAAACGTGTAGAATGCCACATATACACTAACCAGATGCATGGTTGGGTCAGCATACGCACATGACGGCCGTGAAAGGAGCAAAGAGGGAGGGTCCAGAAGGACTGAGGAGCCTTTCACAAAGGAGAAAAACAGAGTCAGACTGTGGTGGTACACTCCCTTAACCCCAGCGTCGGAAGGCAGAGGTGGGCGGATCTCTGAGTTCGAGGCCAGCCTGGGCTACAGAGCGAGTTCCAGGTCAGCCAGGGCTACACAGAGAAACCCTGTCTCGAGAGAAAAAAAAAAAGGAAAATTGGAAGCCGGAGAGACCCCTCCCCAAGCCACCCAAGAAAAGTCATTGTTCACGGATTCTGCGAACTCCACACTGCTCACCCCTGCTCACACATACTGCCGGGCCCACCACTATGCTCTGTAACCAGCGACTGGGGTGTCTTTCTCCACACAGCCTGGGAACATCTCAAAAGCCACGTCTGTGTGCCCACTGTCTCAGTTAGGGTTTCTATTGCTGTGAAAAGACACCATGACCACGGCAACTCTTAGAAAGAAAACATTTAATTGGGGTGGCTGGCTCACAGTTTCAGAGGTTCAGTCCATTATCATCATGGCAGGGAGCAATAGCAGCCTACAGGCAGATGTGGTGCTAGCTACCTCTGAGCAGAAGGTAACAGGAAGTCGACTGAGTGTCACACTGAGCAAAGCTTAAGCAAAAGAGACCTCAAAGCCTGTCCCCACAGTGGCACACTTCCTTCAACAAGGCCACACCTCCCTAATAGTGCTCCTCCCTTTGGGGGCCATTTCTTCCAAACCCCACCACACCCACCCACTATGTCTCCACACTCACCCTTAACTGCCCAGTGAGCATCTACGGCAAGGAATGGAGTCTGCTTCAGGCTGTGAGCCACAGCAGCTCACCTGTTCCAAGCATGTACATGGCCTGCATCTATGCTGTTCAGGCTCTGCTAGCATGATGTTCTCTCCTCTGCACAGACCCCAAGACAGATCAGACCATCATCACCCATCCTACAGACAAGGAAACCAAGGTACAGGACCGGTAAGTAAGTTGTCCATGTTATCCAGCCAGTAAGTGCCAGGTTAGACTTCCAATCACAGACTAAATGGAAAATCACTTCCTAATTGTCAGCGAGCAAATTCCCTTCCCTTCCTCTTTCAGTTCTGTTTCCTATCCAGATACACAGACTGCCCTTTAACCTATTGTTCACTGGGACCAAAGCCATTTCATTCCCAGAGAAGAAAAAGGGACATCTCTTGTTAGTCTTCTAAACA
The DNA here is from genome assembly GCF_004664715.2 of Peromyscus leucopus. Taxonomy (NCBI): domain Eukaryota; kingdom Metazoa; phylum Chordata; class Mammalia; order Rodentia; family Cricetidae; genus Peromyscus; species Peromyscus leucopus. The sequence continues at coordinate 5,943,535 of NC_051066.1, read as the reverse complement.
ATGCCTGCTAGCCAGGGCTGAGTAAACATCATGGGGAGGGAGATAAAAAGCCAGTGCTTACAGTATCAGAGGAATTCTGTGTACCAGCTGGAACATTCCCCTCTGTTGGGACCATTTCCAAATGAGAAAGTGAATACACAGCGGGGAGAGGGTCTGTATAGATGGCTACAAGAGAAAAAATATAGAATTAAAAAAAAAAATAAAAACTGGTCACAGCAGCTGCCTCCAGAGAGAAGACTGGGAACTGGCAGTTTGAGGAAGATAGACACCTCACAGCTGAGCTCCCTACTTGCTTAAAATAATCCTTGTAATTTTTGTTTAAACTTCTCAAGAGACAAAGATGTTACAACACTATTTAAAAGGAATGACCATGAACAAGAAAGACTGTGAGCAAAACTGCACGAGCTGAGTGTGCAAGGGGGCAGGAGTGCAGGATACTTGTTTTCTTTCGTTTTCACGAATTCTCTGAGAATTTCACAGAATGTGTTTCGATCGCCCCAACTCCTCTCAGAACCACCCTTCCCTCCCATCCAACTCTGTATCCTCTTTGTCTGAGCTTTAAATCCATCAAGTCCAGCTGTGCTGCTACCCATACGCTTGGATGTGGGGCCGTCTATTGGAGCATGGAAAACACACCAAGGACTACATTTAAAGAAAGCCGACTCTCACCTCTTCCAGCACCTATCGATTGCCGAGCTCCTCAGCCAGGGGTGGAACTTCATGCCCACCTCCCCTGTCCATGCTGCAGTTTGGTCCAGGTTAAGCCTGTCTAGTTCTTGTGCACACTGTCACAGCTGCTATGAGTTCATGTGTGCATTTGCCCTGCTGTGTCTAGAAAACACGGCTCCCTCATAATCATCCATCACCTATGGCTAATGTAGTCTTTCCATCCTTCTTCCTCTTTAATGACCCCTGAGCCTTAGGAGGAGGGATGTGATATGGATGTCCCATCTAGCACTGAATATTCCTCATCTCTTCTTTTCTGCACCTTAACCAGTTGTGAATCCTATGTCAACTGCCATCTACTGTAAGAAGATTCTTCCCTGATGAGGGCTGAGGGATGGTCTACTCTACAGGTATAACAATATTATTAGGAGTTAGTTTAATACTGTCTATTTAGCAAAATAATTGTAGTAGGTTCTTACCTAGGGCATATGACCTGTCTAGTGCTGTGGGATGTCCTGTATGCTGTGAATATATGTTGCTGTGAATATATGTTGCTATGAATGATTGATAAATAAAATGCTGATTGGCCAGTAGCCAGGCAGGAAGGATAGTGTAGGCAGGACAAGGAGAGAGGAGAATGCTGAGTGGAAGGGAGGCTGGGTCAGAGAGATGCTGCCAGCCGCCATGAAGAGAAGCAGATGTTAAGATACCGGTAAGCCACGAGGTCACATGGCAACTAATAGATTAAAAGAAATGGGTTAATTTAAGATATAAGAACAGTTAGCAAGAAGCCTGCCATGTCCAAACAGTTTATAAGTAATCTAAGTCTCTCTGTGTTTACTTGGTTGGGTCTGAGCAGCTGCGGGACTGGCGGGTGAGAGAGATTTGTCCTGACCGTGGGCCAGGCAGGACCGAGAACACTTCAGCTACAGTCGAGCCATAGGTTCTTGGCCCCATAATAGTTCCAGGTATTGGTTGGTTTCATCTTGTGGAGTCGGCCGTAAATCCAATCAGAAAATGACTGGTTAGTACCATGACATCCACTAGTGCGCTAGTGGTCATGCCCTTGCCAGGCCAATCACTGTAGTTCACAGGTTCTGAGTTGGGTGAGACTAAAGATTACTTTTCTCCTCTGGTGGCACACATAGCTAGAAGGGTATACAAGCACTATAGAAGCTGGCCAGTAGAAAAGAAGCTTCCAGGTGAGTACTAAATTGGTTTCTCCATGTTCTATCATCCAAGTATGTGGCATCTTCAGCAAAAGGGTCTCAGCATCAAGTTCAAGTAACCAACAGCACTGGTAACAGCCTATAGTTTTTGAGGGTCTAATGAATCTCATTGGTCAACAGCTCTAAAAGAGGTAAATAATTCCTGGCACTGAACTTTTATCTGTTAGTCTGCGGTGTCAAGTGGGACATTGGTACACTGTTAGAGTGTAACTCTATTTTAACTTTTTATATATGTGTGTGTATGTGTAGAGACACATATACACACACACACACACACACACACACACACACACTGAAGTTTCTACAGTAGGTTCCCCTAAGACTTTATTTATCCCCACCTGTATTCCCTCGCCCTGCCCTCCCATCCCTCACCCCAATTTAATTCTTCCTGTTTCATAGCTTTTGTCTTTTATGTTGAAGCTCACAAATTCCACTATAACACTGAAATATTATTTTCTTTGTTTGAGACCAGGTCTCACTATGTAGTCCTGAGGGGCCTGGAACTCACTATGTAGCCCAGAATGGCCTTGAAAGCACAGAGATCTGTCTGCCTCTGCCGCATGAATGCTGGGATTGCACACTTGTGCACAGACAAAACACATGCTGAAGGCACAACAGCCTGCCCAGCGGCTTGGCAGAAGCTCGTAAGCGTCTCTTCGGGACTGCTCTTCTATGGCCTGTGTGTTAAAATGAAGCCCCAAGCCTGGTGGCTGACGATAAGAGCACCAGACCGGCTTCCTAGAGAACATCCTTCATCTGCTCCTTCACCGTGATTTGGTAACTCCCTACCAGCTGCCAAATGGGCTATAATACACTGTTTTATTTTCTGAAACAGGCTGTTGTGAGCTGCCTGTTGTGAGTGCTGTGAACTGAACTCAGGTCCTCTGGAAGATGACCAAGTGTCCTAAATACTGAGGCACCTCTTCAGCCCCTAGACAGGTATTTTAAAAAAACTGAATCACAGGTCACTGGCTTCCACTTTCCTGCTTTTCTGAAAGGTGTGAAGATTTTCAGCTTGCCAATCAGCAGCCAGAGTTAACACTCCCAAGAGCACACAGTCCAGCATTCTCCCACTCAGCTAAGAAAGCGTAGATCTGGAAAGGGAAGGAGACTTGTTCAAGGTTATATAAGAAGCAGAGGCCTCAGAATCCCTGGTCCTCAACTCCTTGCATGCCACATGCTGTTCTGAGTAATCAGTGTTGGAAGTCAGGCAGGCAGGGGGCAGCGCAGGGAGAGAATGGTCCCAAGATTGGGTGCCAGGTAACTGAAGCACCTTCAAATAGCTTATTGATTCTTCACAACAAATTTACAAGGTATTCAGGCTTGTTCTTAATTTTTACAAATAAGGAAAGCAAAGCTCTGAGAAGGTAAAAAGCTGGTGCAAGGTCACACAGCAGGAGACTAGTGGGGGATTCAAGCCAGTCTGCCTGGCTACCAAGTCAGAGCTATAAGAAACACGTTAGGGACAGATCGCAAATGGGGTTTGGGCATAACGGTTTTCTATTATGCAGTTTTCTCTCAGCTCTGAATGCTATCACCCCAATAACAAATTGAAAAGCCAATCATGGGGCCTGTGAAATGGCTCAGAGGTTAAAGGTGCCTACTACCAAACCTGAACACCCGAGTTTGATGCCTGGGACCCATAGGGTAGAAGCAGAGAACAGACTCCCACAAGTTATCCTCCGACCTCCCCATGCACACTGTTACATGCACAAACACAAAATAAATGTAATAAAAATATTTTTTAAGAAGGAAAGAAAGAAAAATGAATCATCTCACTTTCTGGTATGTGCTCTTATCATCAGCTACCAGGCTTGGGGCTTCATTTTAACACACAGGCCATAGAAGAGCAGTCCCGAAGAGACGCTTACATGGCTTCTGCCAAGACAGGGTGGAACGATTCACACAAGCTGCTTCTAGTCCTAGCCCCTGCCACACAAGTGCTCCCCCACAAGAGCCTATCCCTGGGACATCGCCATATTGCCACTGGATCACCATACCAGTTGTAGCAAGGGAGGCCAGCACCGTGGTGTCTGGTCCCCAAAAGTCCCAAGCTTCTAAAATGAAGACAAACGCAAGCCAGCAAGAAGCTCCTGTCCACACAACACTGGAGGACGTAGTGCAGGTCAGAGTGACCAACTGCTCGGGAGGCAACACCAGGTACCCAAAAGTCACATACAGATAAAGGATACTTCTGGATCACAGGGGCCCCCATAATCTCTCTCCCGTCTCTCTGTCTCCGTAAACACCTAATGAAGGTCCATGGTGCTCTTCATTCTTAAGTCTGGAATATAGCAGAACCAAGTTGGATGGGAGTGGGAGCATTCCATAAGGCTCCGTTATAAGCCCAATCCATCAGCTTAGAGTCCTCACTGTGACTGGGGTCTAAAGGTCAGCCCACAACTAAACACACTTCACTTTCCATTGACCACGGCTCCCCACGCTGCAGTAGCCTGATCCAAGGCCTCACAGGGAGTAGTACCATAATCTAGTTTGGAGGAGGGGTTCCTCACCACAAACTTCATCCCAAACTCTCAAGGAAGAGGCCTCATGTCACCTCTTGACAAGCAATTCCCCTCTGGCCCCTGGAAGGTCACAATTCAGCATCGGGATGCTTATGTTGCAAACAACAAAACACTCAAAAAGGCAAAAATAACTCCCAGGTGTCACAGAGCCAAAAAGCTGAGCTCTTGCTCCGGTTCCGTCTCATCACCCTCACCACGCTACCGTTTCCATCTTTTTGAAATCAGCACTGTGAAGATCTGCACCAGCATCTGCTCCCAGGAGTCAACAATCCAGAACCCTTTCGAGTACCGCACCAACGACTACTCTTGAAGAGCACACATTTTCCAACAGCCGATCAGCCAATGAAAGCCAACCACCCCGCAATCCAGCCATGCCGCTTCAACAGCAACGGGGGAGTTACAAAAAAATTAGTGCGCCCCACTTGGGGCTTGGCGTGGCCTATTAACCAGGGCACCTGCGATCCTAGTGCGACTCAGCAAAGACACAGACAGGCCTGACCCGCCCCTCCGAGAGGCAACCGCGGATGCCTCGAGAGTCCTCAGAGAAGCCAAAGCCAGGGACGACGGAGAGGGCAGCTTCCCTTCTCCCGGGTGGGTCCCACTCACCCTCCCACTGCTCCTCACCTGCTGCCCCGCTTCCGGACCAGACAACGCGCCTCAGCCCCGCCCCCCGCCCCTACAGGGTTTCCCAGCCCCGCCCACTGCACCTGTGCTTCTCCCCAGACTCTCCGCACAGCCCCCACCCACTGCTGCCCCAGGCCCCGCCCCCCACACCTGAGCCCTTTCCCCGCCGCTACCGCACACGGGTTCTAGTTCCCGCCCCTGGGACCCGAGACCGCCCGAGCCCCACGCCACGAGCCAAGGCCCCCGACCCGGCCCCGCCGCCCGCACCTACGCCCTTTCCCCGTTGCCACCCCCCCCCCACGCTGTCATTCGCGCCCTGGGACCCGAGCCGGCCGTGGTCCCGCCCCTCGAGCCGAGGTCCCACCCTCGAGCCGAGGCCCCGCCCCGGCCCCTCAGGCCCGGGGTCCCGCCCCCCGCACCTGCAGCTGCCCGAGCTCGGGGACCCGCCTCACCCCGCCGCGCCCGCCCCGCCCCGCCAGCCGCTCCTCTCACCGCCTCTCTCACCGCCGCAGTCCCGGCTGGTCACCTTGACGCGGGCCACAGGGGCTGCCGCCGCCTCCTCATGGCCCTGCGAGAGGCCCAGCGGCAGCGGCGCCTTCGTTCCGAGGCCGGGGCCGGGCCAAGCCGGGTTGAGGCTAGGCCTGGCGCAAGCTTGAAACGCGGGGCCGACGCGGGAGCCCAGCCGGTGCCCAGCCGCAGTAGGAACCGTCCGCTCCCGGGCCTGAACGGCGGGTGGCTTAGCCAATCAGAGTGCAGCACCGTACAGGGCTCCTCCAATCATCTTGCCGCAGGGGCGGAGACACGTAAATGAAGCGGCTGGTAAAGCCAGTGCGCAGCCGCTGCAGCAGCGGTCCCCCACCGGCCTCGGCCTGGGCTTCAGCCTGCAGACGCTCAGGTTTGCAGGGATGTTCAGCTGCCCTCTTCGGGCTCAACCACCCGCCACGCCCACCCCCTGCCTAGAAATAGCCGTGCGTTTATTCTGCACACATCCTTCCAGGCCTTACCCAGTGTCCCACTTAAATTCCTACCTAGAGTTTCTCATTTTCAACAAAAAAATGGCTTTGTGAGCAAGACATCACCTTAGCACCCATTCTTTATGACTCAGAGATAATCACAGTTCAGTCACACACTTAAAGGTTCTTGGGGCTGATCCATGTATTTCACACCTGGTAAAAGTTAGGCCTGAGGAGGGTCTTGCCCAAGACCATGCCAAATTCAAAGCTGGGGGAGGTGGACCTGGAAGCTGTCTCTCCGCACCCAGGCTCTTTTACACTGGGCCAGGCATATGCAGTGAACCGAGGTTGAATCACTGGCTAAAAGGCACAGATGGTAAGTTACATAGACTGTGGAAACCAGGGGGCGGCTGTGAAGGCCTGAAGGTCGGGAACCACAGCAAAATTCTGTTATGCCTACCAGAGAGAGGAGGTAGGATGCTCCTCCAACATGTAGACAAAATCATCGCTTTGATAACTTGGTAATTCGTGGTGCTGCAGCATTAGCATATGGAAAGGTTTAAATACTGTGCTATCCAAAAGAAGAGGGAGGGGAAAACAATAGAGTCAGCAGAAATTAAACAACTTCTAGGTGTGGGATGGTGGATCTCTGAGGCAGACGTCTGCAATTTTGCATTAAGAACAGAGTAGTGATCAAAGAATAGTCTTAACTGTTTCCCTTAATAAAACAAGAGATGCATGGTATGATGGTTCTTTTGGCAGATTCTGAATCCAGAGATGTGCAGGGTGAGAGCTGAGTGCAAAACCTTGAGGGAGGCTGGGGATATGGCTCTGAAGGTGAGAGTGTGTGGTGGTCAAGCGTGAACACCTAAGTTCAAGTGCTCAGAACACACATGAGAAGACAGACATGGTGGTACAGGTACCTGTAACCCCAACGCTTAGGGTTGGGCCATGGAAGCAGGAGACTTGCTGTGACTTGCTGGCTGCCAGGTTCAGTGAGAGACCCTGTCTCAAAGGAATAAGATGGAGTCTAGAGCACGACACTCGACATCCTCCTCTGGCCTCTGCAAGTTCGTGAATGTGCATCACCTGACACACACAACACAAAAACAATTGTTGTAATTATTTTTGTAAATATTTATAAATTATTATAAAGTTTAGAGGGACCTGCTGCCTGAGTCCAAGCCTTGATTATTCTAGATGTGTGCACACATGCAAGTCATTTTTGCATGCCTCAGTTTCTTTACTGCAGATGAATGGAAGGAGGCTGGAGAGCAGGCTCAGCAGAGGTTCGGTTCCCAGCACCCACGTGAGGTGTGTCACAACCACCTGTACCTCCAGCTCCAGGCTGATCTGGCATCTCTGGCCTCTACCTCCACAGGAACCTGCACTTGTATGCACATACCCCACACACAATTTTTAAAGGTATTATTAAAATAATTTTAAAGAATATTTTGCAGGGCAGTGGTGGCACACACCTTTGATCCCAGCACTTGGGAGTCAGAGGCAGGTGAGTCTCTGTGAGCTCAAAGCCAGACTGGTCTACAAAGTGAATTCCAGGACAGCCAGGATTGTGACACAGAGAAACCCCATCTCAAAAAACAACAACAAAAATCTTACCAGGTGGTGGCGGCGAATGCCTTTAATCCCAGCACTTAGGAGGCAGAGGCAGGAGGATCTCTAAGTTCAAGGCCAGCCTAGTCTACAAAGCAAGTTCCCGGATATCAGGTCTATACAAAAAAACCCTGCCTTGAAAAACCGGAGTGGGGCAAAAATATCTTTAAAATAGCAGCCTCTTCAGACAGGCTGTTAGAAGGGTGAAATGGAGTATGTGGAAGAGGGCCTAGCACCCCACAGGAGCTCTGTAAGCCTTAGCTATTATCACATGCACCTGTGTGACTTCCGGCACGCACAGGCGTTGGCCAGAGTTTTTACAATATACGCTTGTTTAATGGCATCTGGAAGTTAATATCAATGTCAACTTGACAGATCGAGAATCATGGAGAGAAACTTGTAAGCATGTCTGTTAAAGGCTTCCTACACTGGGTTAACTGATGGCCCATCCTAAATGTGGGCAACACCACTCACTAGACTGGGCTCAGACTGACAGCAGCATTCATTGCTCTCTCCTTGACTGTGGATGCAATGTGACCAGCTGCCCCTTGTTTGTGCCACCATGCCTTCCCCCACCACGACGGACTGAACTTTTAAACTTTGGGCCAAAATAGACCTTTCCTTTCCTAGACTGTTTTCTCAGGTGTTTTGTTGCAGAAAAGTAAGTAGCTAATACAGCAGCTTTCATTCTGATAACCAAACTGGAGATGTCTCTGGGCGGTGGCGTGCTGCAGGATCCCCTCCACACAGGCGTCCCCCTCAGAGCCAACTCCTGCTTCCTTTGATAGTAACTAGAGTTAAATTTCACACTAACTGACCGATGATATTACACTTAGCCAAAGAGGTGGAGGGAATATATGCCAAGATTCCTGGAAATAGCCAGTCTGTGCTGGCAGTTGCCAGGAGGGTTACCCCTGGAACGAGATTTTCAGGGTGCTTCATCAAAAATGCATGTAGGGGCAGGCAGGCGCAGCAGTGGCCCGCAGAGGCAGGCAGGCGCAGTGGCAGCGGCAGCGGCCAGCGGCTGAAACACAGTTGCAATAAAGACCAGAAACTGAGCTATTACCCGCTGAAGAGTTAGTGAAAACAAGCTCTTAATCAAGAGCTTGGAACAGGGACGCCTTTAATCCCAACACCTGGGAAGGAGCCATCTCCGTGGGACGGACCAGAACTGATCTGAACACTCTGTCTGAGGCCAACCAGGGCCCAGCTGCTGATCCTGCAAAACCCAACAACTTGGAGGTGTTGGTAAGACTACCCCGCTCAGCTGAAATCCATCCAGGAGAGGATTCAGAACCCTACAGTTTGAAGTCTGAGGAAACAAGATCAGCTGAGGAGCTGATGAATGAACAAAACGTGACCTGAGAACACAGAAGAAGGCACCACCCAGCCAACGAACCAGATCACCAGAATCGTAAGTATACACTTCACCAACTGAGAACAGGTAAGCTCCCATCTCCAGACCGACAGATCAGGTCCCTAGCCCCTAGGCCCTACCCATTAGAGTCTCAGAGACCAGACAGCTACCTTTCCCTACGAACCTAACAACCACTGAAACCATAAGCACACCCTGCACCAACTGGGAACAACTGCTCCCAGAGACAGAACCCACTAACACTGATTTGAATAAGCTGCTCCCAAAGAAACAGAGCTCAACAGCACCAATTTAACCAAGAACTCCTAGTGAACCAAGACTAAAAATTAGAACAAGAGAGGCACTCTCAGATACAGACACCACTTGCACCAAGCAGAGGGAGAGATGAGTAGATGCCAGTGCAAAAATACAGACAACAACATAAAGACCTATATGACAACATCAGAACCTAGTGATTCTACACCTGCAAGACCTGAGCATACCAAGACAGAAGAAACAGAAGAAACCAATCCTAAAAATGACTTTAAGAAGATGATAGAGGCCCTTAAAGAGGAAATAAAAAATTCCCTTAAAGAGGAAATAAAAAATTCCCTTAAAGAGGAAATGAAAAACTCCCTTAAAGAGGAAATAAAAAAATTCCCTTAAAGAAATGGAAGAAAAAAAACAAACAAAAAATTGGAAGAAATCAAAGAAAGCCAAGAAAAAGTAATTAAACAGATGAAAGAAACATTCCGCCCGGCGGTGGTGGCGTACGCCTTTAATCCCAGCACTCTGGAGGCAGAGCCAGGCGGATCTCTGTGATGTGAGTTCGAGGCCAGCCTGGACTACCAAGTGAGTTCCAGGAAAAGGCACTAAATGAACAGGAACTACAGAAACAAGCATAACCAACCTAATGCAAGGGATGGAACAGAGAATCTCTGACACTGAAGACACAATAGAGAAAATAGATTCATCAGTCAAAGAAAACACTAGAAACAAAAAAGTCGTAACACAAAACATCCAAGAAATTTGGGATACCATGAAAAGACCAAACCTAAGAATAATAGGGATAGAAGAAGGAGAAGAATACCAACTCAAAGGCACAGAAAATATATTCAACAAAATCATAAAAGAAAACTTTCCTAACCTAAAGAAAGAAATACCTATGAAGATACAAGAAGCTTACAGAACACCAAATAGGCTGGATCCAAAAAAAAAAAAGTCTCCTTGCCACATAATAATCAAAACACTAAACACACAGAACAAAGAAAAAATATTAAGAGCTGCAAAGGAAAAAGACCAAGTAACATATAAAGGCAAACCCATCAGAATAACACCAGACTTCTCAATAGAGACTATGAAAGCTAGAAGGTCCTGGACAAATGTTATGCAGACACTAAGAGACCACGGATGCCAACCCAGACTATTATACCCAGCAAAACTCTCAATCACCATAGGTGGAGTAAACAAAATATTCCAGGATAAAACCAGATTTAATGAATACCTATCCACAAACCCAGCCCTACAGAAAGCACTAGAAGGGAAAATCCAACCCAAAGAAGCTAAACATACCCATGAAAACTCAGGCAATAGATAATCCCACACCAACAAACACCAAAGAAAGACAACACAACACAACCACAAAAAATAACAGGAATTAACAATCATTGGTCATTAATATCCATCAATATCAATGGTCTCAACTCACCTATAAAAAGACACAGACAAACAGAATGGATACAAAAACAGGATCCATCCATCTGCTGCATACAAGAAACACATCTTAACTTCAAAGACAGACACTATCTCAGAGTAAAGGGCTGGGAAAAGGCTTTCCAAGCAAATGGGCCTAAGAAAGAAGCTGGTGTAGCTATCCTAATATCTAATAAAATAGACTTCAAACTAAAATCAATCAAAAGAGATCAGGATGGACATTACATATTTATCACAGGAAAAATCCACCAAGATGAAGTCTCAATTCTGAACATTTATGCCCCAAATACAAAAGCACCCACATTCACAAAAGAAACATTACTAAAACTTAAAATGCACATCAAACCCCACACATTAGTAGTTGGAGATTTTAACACACCACTCTCACCAAAAGACAGATCTACCAGACTGAAACTTAACAAAGAAATAAAGGACCTAACACATGTTATGACTCAAATGGACTTAATAGATATCTACAGAACATTCCATCCTAACACAAAAAAATATACCTTCTTCTCAGCACCCCATGGAACCTTCTCAAAAACTGACCACATGCTTGGTCACAAAACAAATCTCAACAGATACAAAAAAATTGGAATAACCTCCTGTATCTTATCAGACCACCATGCCTTAAACTTAGACTTCAACAACAACAAAATTATAGAAAGCCTACAATCTCATGGAAACTGAATAATGCCCGCCTGAAACATCAATGGGTCAAGGAAGAAATAAAGAAATTAAAGATTTTCTAGAATTCAATGAAAATGAAAGTACAACATACCCAAACTTATGGGACACTATGAAAGCAGTGTTAAGAGGAAAATTCATGGCTCTAAATAAAGAAGATGGAGCAATCCCATACCAATGAATTAACAGCACAACTGAAAGCTCTAGAACAAAAAGAAACAAACTCACCCAGGAGAAATAGACGCCAGGAAATAATCAAATTGAGGGCTGAAATCAACTAAATAGAAACCAAGAGAACGATACAAAAAAAATTAATGAAACAAAGAGGTGGTTCTTTGAAAAAAATCAACAAGATAGACAAACCCCTAGCCAAATTAACCAAAAGGCAAAGAGAGAGCACCTAAATTAACAAAATCAGAAATGAAAAGGGAGACATAACAACAGACGAGGAAATCCAGAGAATCATCAGATCATACTTCAAAAACCTGTACTCCACAAAAATGGAAAATCTGGAAGAAATGGACAATTTTCTGGATAGATACCACATACTAAAATTAAATCAAGACCAGATAAACCATTTAAATAGACCAATAACCCCTAAAGAAATAGAAACAGTCATCAAAAGTCTCTCAACCAAAAAAAGCCCAGGACCAGATGGTTTCAGTGCAGAATTCTACCAGACTTTCAAAGAAGAACTAATACCAATATTCTTCAAATTGTTTCACACAATAGAAACAGAAGGAACACTACCAAACTCTTTTTATGAGGCTACAATTACCCTGATACCCAAACCACACAAAGATGCAACAAAGAAAGAGAATTACAGACCAATCTCCCTCATGAACACTGATGCAAAAATACTCAACAAAATATTGGCAAACCGAATCCAAGAATACATCAAAACAATTATCCATCATGACCAAGTAGGATTCATCCCAGGGATGCAAGGGTGGTTCAACATATGAAAATCTGTCAATGTAATACACCATATAAACAAACTGAAAGAAAAAAAACTACATGATCATCTCATTAGATGCTGAAAAATCCTTTGTCAAAATCCAACACCCCTTCATGATAAAGGTCTTAGAGAAATCAGGAATACAAGGAACATACCTAAACATAATAAAGGCAATTTACAGCAAGCCAACAGCCAACATCAAATTAAATGGAGAGAAACTCAAAGCGATACCACTAAAATCAGGAACAAGACAAGGCTGTCCACTCTCCCCATATTTATTCAATATAGTACTAGAAGTTCTAGCTAGAGCAATAAGACAACAAAAGGAGATCAAAGGGATACAAATTGGAAAAGAAGAAGTCAAACTTTCACTATTTGCAGATGATATGAAAGTATACATAAGTAACCCCAAAAATTCTACCAGGGAACTCCTGATAGGGAACTCCTACAGCTGATAAACTCTTTTAATAAAGTGGCAGGATATAAGATCAACTCAAAAAAATCAGTGGCCTTCCTATACACAAATGATAAAAAATGCTGAGAAAGAAGTCAAAGAAACATCACCCTTTACAATAGCCACAAATAATATAAAATACCTTGGGATAACACTAACTAAACAAGTGAAGGACCTTTTTGATAAGAACTTTAAATCTTTAAAGAAAGAAATTGAAGAAGATACTAGAAAATGGAAGGATCTCCCATGCTCATGGATAGGTAGGATTAACATAGTAAAAATGACAATCTTACCAAAAGCAATCTACAGATTCAATGCAATCCACATCAAAATTCCAACACAATTCTTCACAGACTTGGAAAGAAAAATACTCAACTTCATATGGAAAAAGAAAAGACCCAGGACAGCTAAAAGAATCCTGTATGATAAAGCAACCTCCCTGACCTCAAGCTCTACTATAGAGCTATAGTAATAAAAACAGCTTGGTACTGGTATAAAAACCGACATACAGACCAATGGAATCGAATTGAAGACCCTGACATTAATCCATGCACATATGAACACCTGGTTTTTGACAAAGAAGCCAAAACTATACAATGGAAAAAAGAAAGTATCTTCATCAAATGGTGCTGGCATAACTGGATGTCAATATGTAAAAGATTACAAATAGATCCATATCTATCACCATGCACAAAACTCTAGTCCAAGTGCATAAAAGACCTCAACATGAATCCAGTTACACTATACTTAATAGAAGAGAAAGTAGGAAGTACTCTTGAACGCATTGGCACCGAAGACCACTTCCTAAATATAACACCAAAAGCACAGACCCTGAGCACAACAATTAATAAATGGGACCTCTTGAAACTGAGAAGCTTTTACAGGGCAAAAGACACAGTCAATAAGACAAAAAGACAGCCAACAGAATGGGAAAAGATCTTCACTAACCCCACATCTGACAGAGGATTGATCTCCACAGTATATAAAGAACTCAAGAAACTAGACATCAAAATACTGAACAGTCCAATTAAAAAATGGGCTAAAGAGCTAAACAGAGAATTCACAAAACAAGAATCACAAATGGCTGAAAGACATTTAAAGAAATGCTCAACATCCTTAATTATCAGAGAAATGCAAATCAAAACGACTCTGAGATACCACCTTACACCTGTCAGAATGGCTATGATCAAAAACACTAATGACAGTCAATGTTGGAGAGGATGTGGAGCAAAGGGAACACTCCTCCACTGTTGGTGGGAATGCAAGTTTGTACAACCACTGTGGAAATCAGAATGGCGGTTTCTCAGAAAATTAGGAATGGAACTACCTCAAGACCCAGCCATACCACTCTTGGGCATATACCCAAGGAACACTGATTCATACCACAAAGATACATGCTCAACTATGTTCATAGCAGCACTATTTGTAATAGCCAGAACCTGGAAACAACCTAGATGCCCGTCAACTGAAGAATGGATTAAGAAAATGTGGTACATATACACAATGGAGTACTACTTAGCAGAGAAAAACAATGAAAGCATGAAATTTTCAGGTAAATGGATGGAACTAGAAAAAAATCATCCTGATGAGGTAACCCAAACCCAGAAAGACAAACATGGTATGTACTCACTCATAAGTGGATTCTAGATATAAAATAAAGAACAATCAGACTACAACCCACAGAACCATGGAGACTATATATATATCATGGGGGACCCTAGGACAACTGTGGCTTATAATAAGTTTTGGTTTTACTCAATTACTGAGCAAGCCTCAATGAAACATTTCACAATTAAGATGGGAATACATACTGTATCAAGCTGATAATAGAAAGGTGGATAAATTAATTAATTTGAAAAAGTGAAAAATGAAAAAAAAAAGAAAGAAAGAAAAATTTGAACTGTTTAAAAAGGAGCCAAGCCGGGCGTAGTGGCGCATGCCTTTAATCCCGAGGGGAGGCAGAGCCAGGCAGATCTCTGTGAGTTCGAGGCCAGCCTGGGCTACCAAGTGAGCTCCAGGAAAGGCGCAAAGCTACACAGAGAAACCCTGTCTCGAAAACCCCCCCCAAAAAAATAGAAAAAAAAAAGGAGCCAAACAAACATATCTTGCTGGAGTAAAAAAAGGGGGGACTGGGGACTCATCATTGCTCTCCACATTCTATTCTTTCCCTTGTTTTATATTTTTAAATTTTTTATCGGTGGTTTCCGCTGGAGTATCCACTGCAGATAAGCACTGGAGGTCTCCTGTTGCAAATCACCCTCTGGAACAAGGGAAGGATCTTTCTACTAGCACTTGAAGGAGACCCGATCTGGTGTTGGTGTAGGTCCAGGATTCTGCTTTTGTCTTTCCTCAGGACAATGAGGTTCCTCTTCAGATTCCTGAGCGCTGTGTGTACCCTGTGACTGCTGCTGAAACCCAACATGACAGAGACCTATTGGGCCTTAATGAAAAACTCTCCACTTCTGATGCCAATGGGGATTGAGAGCCCAATATGGCCAGCTTTGGCAAGCATTAACATAAGCCTAGGAACTGAAGCCATGCTTTTGGATTCTCCAGAAGAGCTGCCAGCATAAGTCATGCTGGGATCAAGAAAAATGGGCCTTGGCAGTTCGTGTTCCTGGAGTTGTATCCATGCCAGTGGATTTCCACACGCTCCAGAAGAGAATTTGACATTGCTGCTGCCGTTATTGCTGTTATAGCAGTGGCGGCCACCGCTGCTACTGTTTCTGGGATTACCATTTCGTAATTGCTTACTACAGCTAGCACAGTGGAGACCCTGGCAGCAAAAGTAGCTACACAGTTAATTAATCTTTCATTCTATTGGGCATGATAAATTTAATTCAATAGTTATATACAGTTCGATTGGCTTTGAAAATTATAAATTTATAAACCTAAAAAAATAAGATGTGTTACATTTGTTTATGCTGAGTAATATTACTTTAACTGTGTAAAGGTGTGTTTTGTTTATGCTGCATTTGTTTAACAATGTAAGGATGTGTGTTTAATTAGGTAAAGGTGTATTGTATTTGTTTTACTTTGCCTGCCTAAGGCACCTGATTGGTCTAATAAAAAGCTGAACAGCCAATAGCCAGGCAGGAGAGAGACAGGTGAGGCTGGCTGGCAGAGGGAATAAATAGGAGAAATCTAGGCTTTGGAGTAGAATGAGAGAAGGAAGGAGAGAACAAGGAGAAAGAGAGGGACAGGGACAGGGACAGCCATCCAGCTACCAGGCAGATAGACACTGGAGGAGGCAGAAAAATAAGATATACAGAAGGAAGAAAGGTAATAAGACCCGAGGCAAAAGGTAGACAAAGAGAAACAGGTTAATTTAAATTAAAAGAGCTAGTCAGAAACGTGCCTAAGCCAAGGCCAAACATTCACAACTACTAAGAAGTCTCCAAGTCATGGTTTGGGAGCTGGTTGGTGGCCCAAAAGGAAAAAGCCTGGTCTACCTTTTTGCCTGAGGAAACATGTTATAACTGAAGAGGAAACTCTAGATTTTAGTGTTGAAGGCACAAAGAGTCTGAACCATGGGAACCTAGAAGTTCGGAACAGAAACCCCGGACCTTTGAGAAGGGCACACTGTCTAGCTGGTGTTGGTACTAGTGGAGGGGGATGAATCTGGTTCTGGGGGAACCAGAAACAATTGGTGCTGCCAAACGTAAGTTTGTGCACTAGTGATGCTGGGAGAAATAGCGGAACGGAGAAAAGTCCTTCGCAGCCAGTGGTAGAGGTCTTGTCTCAGCACGCACAAGGCCCAAATTCAGTCCTCAGCATCACAAACATGTCACTGTTGCTGATTTTTTTCCTGATTAACATTGTTTTGTTGTTTTGTTTTGTTCTTTGTGGTTTTGGTTTTGGTTTTTGGAGACAGGGTTTCTCTGTGTAGCCCTGGCTGTCTGGGAACTCACTCTGTAGACCAGGCTGGCCTCAAACTCAAGAGATCTGCTGCCTCTGCCTCCTGAATGCTGGGATTATAGTCATGCACCACCACCACCTGGCTTTTAACAGTGTATTTTGATCCTTTAAGAACAACAGATGGGGCTGGAGAGATGGCTCAGAGGTTGATAGCACTGGCTGCTCTTACAGAAGACCCAGGTTCAATTCCCATAACCCACATGATGGCTGACAACTGTCTGTAACTCCAGTTCTAGGGTATCTGACACCCTATTACAAATGCACATAAAATAAAACTGAATTATTAAAAAAGAAAAACATCAGAAAAGGCCAGCAAAGTAGCTCAGAGAGCAAAGGCACTTGCCACCGTGCCTGGTGATACGAGTTCGAGCCTACAGGGAGAACTGACTCCTGAACGCTGCTCTCTGTTGCTGCACTTCCTCCCCTCAGGAAGATGAAGCAACATAAACCCTTGCTTCCTAAGGACCCTGTGACAAATCGAGATGTGATTCCACTGAAGTTCTCCCTGGGGACCAATGAGTTTATTATGCTATCTTACAGAGCGAGTGAGGGGTCATGGGCAGAAGCATGGGCGACCTCAAAAGTAACCACGCTGAAAGGTCTGTACCCACCGTGAATGATGACTTCCCCCATGGCTGTTTAGATGGAAACCCCTTTCTGTAGGGAGTAAGTGAAGTAAGTAAGTGCATGTGCATTGTTGACTTTGACATGGGCATGTCAATGACGTCAAGGCCTTGAGGCCAGGCTCAGGAGGGATGTCACAGCTTTCTTCAGGGGTCTGAGTGCAAATGAATGACCAGTGTTTGAAAGTCAAGCAACTGCAGCTTCTTCACCTCCCAGATGTTTACAGCCTGAGACTTCGGCCTAGAGACCTCCTACCAAAACTCATTACCCCCCACTACACACCCCAGTACTGTGCCTAATAATCACACTAAAGGTCCAGGTTGCCAAGGGTAACAGATGCCACTTCATCAGAGTGAGCACATACCACCTGACCCCACCTTATATGCCTATGTGTCTGTTTGTCTTTCCTTCATTTGCTCACTGTCCCTACTCAGGGATCCAGGACTCAAGCTCGAGGCTACCGTAGCTCCCCTGGTTCTTCCCCACCTATACACTCTGGCCCTTCCCTAAGCAACTAAGGCAGGATTACATACCACTAATTGGAATGAGTGGCTGGATACTCAGGTGATACATAGACACACAATAAATAAATACATAACTTTAAAACATTTAAAGATAGAAAAGGATGGTGGGCAGTAGTGGCACACACCTTTAATCCCAGCACTTGGGAGACAGAGGCAGGTGGATCTCTGAGTTTGAGCTAGCCTGGTCTACAGAGTGAGTTCCAGGACAGCCAGGGCTACACAGAGAAACCTTGTCTTGAAAATACCAAAATAATAATAATAGTAGTAATGACAGAAAAGGAAATGATTTGTTTCTGAAGGTACTACTTTAATTATAATCCAACCCTTACACCAAGACTTGAGGAAACATCACTGTTAGTCTAGGCTAGCAGCGAGACAAAGTTGCTGTCCACTGCAAACAAGTATTTAAGCAGCAGTTACTCGGTAGTAGATGGGCAGTCTATGATACAGGCATCATCCACCACCCCACTGATGGAGCAGGACTATTCAACAGACAGATCCTTAGTTGCTATAAGCATGGGAGTATGCTTTGTTTATAAGGAAAATGCTTTTATGGAAATGAACTCAAAGAACAAGAGCTACTTCAGCCGTGCAACTTTATGGAATATGCCTTTATTTGACCTACTTTCTCAGGCAAAAAACTATAGAGACAAAAATTTCCCTTTATGTATAGTGAGCAGGTAAATGAATGTGGTGCGTTTGAGACTCTTACTCTCTTTCACACACACACATTACATCCTTGAACAGTTCCAGGGACCGACCTAACTGGTCCATTGAGGGAATGAAGAAAGGACAAATACGTGACACAGAATAGCCAGGACCAGGTGGGATGGGCTCTCTGATGGCTGTTTATTATATACAGTTGGACAGGGAGGCAGGGTTTCCGGTATACAGCTGAAGAAGAATTGGGTTTAGATAATCCTGGTAGGAGCAGTCTCTCCAGGGGAGCAGCCTGGGGAGGGGGTTCTGCAACATTTACACATGGCTTTGCCGTCCCTCTGAGCTTCACCAGGAGAGAGAAAGCTTTGCCTCTCATGGGGCTATGGGGTCCTTGATATGGCCATACCCATGACAACACATTTTCACCCAGAACACACACACACACACACACACACACACACACACACACACACAAGCATATGAAAGAGACACAGAGCAATAGTGAATACTGTAGATGCCTTTGTGAAACACTTGTATATAAACATGGAGACAGACTGTTCTATGGGCAGCCAATGGTTGTAATATGCTTCTGTTCCAGATGAGAAATCTCCCCTCTTCAAATACTGGGGATCCCCACCAGTCACCAGCCATCATTCTTTGGAGACTCCTCAAGGAAGCTGTTTCTCTTTCATGTCCATCTCCCTCCTGACACTGCTGGATTTTACTCCATGCCTTTGTGACTGTGCCCAGGGCCCTCACCCTGAAGCTACCAGAGCCATTACCTCAATCATCTTAGCTCTCCTTGACATAACCAGAAAACCCCAGGTCTCTGTTCACCTCATTTACATATAATCAGACCCAGTTTGTGCATTTCATTTTGAACAGGAAACAAAGGTTTTTATTTTTAGATTTGTTATTTTATTAAATTTAAATCAGTCGTTAAAAATAAAATCAGATGGTTTATCTGATTAACCATCATGAAGAGCAACTTTACCAGGAGACATAATGGCTTGACCTAGATATTCTTTCCCCAGAAAAATAATATTGAACACTAAGCAATGGTCTCTCCCATGGTAACTGAACTGAATTTTTAGTTACCATGGGAAAAATAACAAAATTTGTTATATTTCTTATCTTATAATTCAATTAGAGAATGCCATTATCATGTTTGTCAATATTCTTTCTTGTTTATTAGCACATGTTAATTATACACAATAGTGGGTTTCATTATGGCATTTTCATCCATGTATACAATGTATTTTTATCACATCCCCACTCCGCCACCGTTGCCCTCCCATTCCCCTCCCTCTCCCACTAATCTTCTTCCTCTTCCCACCCAGTCTCACGCCTGTTCTCCTGTCTTGTTTTGATGACCCAGTTGGGTTTCATTAGGATTGCTTACAAGAGCCTGGGTGAGGAATTATTTCCAGGGGCAGAGACTCCCTACCAGTGGCTACACAATTAAAGAAAATGTCTCTCCTTCCCCTAGCGACCACTAACTGCCTGTAGGTCGCAGTGAGAGGTGGGACCTTCATGAGTCCCTCCCCCTACTTACTATTATCTGCCTCCAAGGTGGGAGGGACTCGTACCTACTACTCCAACAGGACAGGATTGGAGAAGCCCAATCTTGTATAGATCTTGTGCAAACAATCACAAAGAGTGTAAACATGATGGTGTCACATTGCAAAGGTGGCGATCTACCTCCCCCGGCTCTAAATCGCCAACGTTCTCGAGTGTTGGAGGGGTGACCCGGCTCTAAATCGCCAATGTTCTCGAGTGTTGGAGGGATGATTCTCACCCATGGATGGGTGGCCGTTCTCAGCGCTTTGATCATTTACAAGCATCTGTATGATAACTGAAATTTTTACATCACTTTTTATTTATTGGGATTTATTTTTACAAAACAATGAGAGAAGGTGCACATGTGGGCTCAGGTGCCCTTGGACACCAGAACAAGCGTCGGCAGAGCCTTTGGTGCTGGAGTCACAGGCATTAATGAGCCCCTGATGTGGATGCTAGGATCTGAACTCCAATCCTCACGATGAAGCAGCAAGTGCTCTTAACACTGGGCCATCTCTCCAGCCTCTTTTTCTTTTCTCTTTGAGGCAGTAGATTTCCACACTAAAGAGACAGAGGAGAGGCATTTAGTTTCCAGAAACCAGATGAAACTCCAGCTCCACCAGATCTGACGCCCTCTTCTGGCCTTCACAGACACTACATATACATAGTACATACTCTCATCCATCCCCCATGCCTGCCCCCTCGCTCTCGATCTCTCTTTGCTTTTTCAAGACAGACATGGTTTCTCTGTGTAACCCTGGCTGTCCTGGAACTCCTTCTGTAGACCAGGCTGGCCTCGAACTCACAGAGATACATCTGCCTCTGCCTCCTGAGTTCTGGGATTAAAGGCATGTACTACCACTGCCCAGCTAATAGCATATATTCTCATACAAACATACACATACAAATTAATAATAAATAAAAATTTTAAGCAAATTTCCTTATGGTATTTTCTTTTTTCTTATGTATATGAGTGCTCTGTCTGCATGTACAACTTTATGCTGGAAGAGGGCATAGGATCCCACTAGAGATGGCTGTGAGCTACCATGTAGGTACTGGGAATTGAACTCAGGACCTCTGAAAGAGCAGCTAGTGCTCTTAACTGCTGAGCCATATCTCTAGCCCTCCTTATGGTATTTTCATACATACTCGGTTTTTGGAAGAAACTTCCTCCATCTCCCCTCCCCCATCTCCCTGGCCTCACACCCATTTACACCCTTCTATTCCCAATATTCCCCTTTTGCTATCATATTACTTACATTATAATTACAATTTTTTTCTTAAAATTTTTTTTATGTGCATTGGTATTTTGCCTGCAAGTATGTCTGTGTGAGGGTGCCTGATCCCCTGGAACTGGAGTTACAGTTGTGAGCTGTCATGTGGGTGCTGGGAGTTGAACCTGGGTCCTCTGGAAGAGCAGACAATGCTCTTAACTGCTGAGCCGTCTCTCTGGCCCCATATTAATTATATTTTATTACCCTATTTTTTCCTCTGTCACGAGCCCTTTTCTATGTTTCTATGTTTCAGATGTTTCCTGGCATCTACACACACACTCACTCCCACATAGATACACATACATATAAATTAGAAGCTAAGATCTACACATGAGAAAGAACATGCTACGTTTGTCTCTCTGAGCCTGGGTTAGCTCAGAAAATGTATTTTCTAGTTCCATTGATTTTTAGATGTCACTGTTTCAGATGTCCTTTTATTCTGTCTGCAAAATGTAAAAGAAATCTGGGCATGGTAGTGCATGCCTTTGATCCCAGCAGAAGCAGTCAGATGTCTGAGTTCCAGGCCAGCCTAGTCTACATAGTGTGTTCTAGGATAGTCAGAGCTACACAGTAAGAACCTGTCTCAAAAAAAGAAAAGAAAGAAAGAAAGGAAAGGAAAAAGAAAGAAAGAAAAGGAAAAAGAAAGAGAGAAAGAAGAAAGAAAGAAAGAAAGGAAGGAAGGAAGGAAGGAAGGAAGGAAGGAAGGAAGGAAGGAAGGAAGAAAGAAAGAGAAAATGGCAAATGCACCTGAGCTGTAATAATAACCTCAATACAGAGTCACAGTCTGGCAAGAGTCCAGCACCATCTACACATACACATACATACACACACACACACACACACACACACACACACACACACACATGCACACGCACACGCGCACACACACAAACATGATGCAATGTGAAGATGCATCAATTCTTATTGTTAAAAATAACTGAGTTCTACACTGAGCCCCAGATAAGGCCTGATAGAAGAAGGAATTAACTTTAGTCTTTTGAATACAAGGTTACAGCACCAATTAGGTGGTAACATCTGGAGGGCTAGGGAAAGGTTCTCCAGAAAGCAGTATATGCTCTGAATCAGCATCCAATATATGATAAGTTTCTCCTATTGCCAGAATCCATAGATCCAGGAAGCAGGGTATGGGAAAGTGAATACTTCTACTCACTATCACTGCTAGTGACCAACTAGAAAAGTTTGTGCTTCCTGTTTCTGCAACACTAAGTTTTGCTGGCCTGGAAGTTTTTGTTCAGAGGCCATTGTGCTCCTGCCAGGAGGCACAACAAACTCTCCAATGAATTGGAAACTCAGACTGACCCCTGGTCATTTGGGGCTTCAAATGCCCTTAAAACAACAGACTAAGAAAGGAATAACATCATCAGGAGGGATGATACATCCAGATCACCATGGGGAAATTGGACTGTCTCTCCACTATGGAGGTAAAAAGGATTAGGTCTGAAATGTAAGAGATCCTTTAAGGCATCTCTTGGTGCTACTGTGCCCTATGATTAAAGTCATTAGGAAACTACATCAATCTAATCCAAGAAGGATGACAAAGGCCACAGACCAATCAGCAATGAAGGTATGGGTCACATTTCCAGGAAAAGAACCATGACCATCTGATGTGCTTTTAGAGGGTAAAAGAAATACAGAATGTATAGTAATGTAATTCTAAATACAATCTAAGGCCATGTGACCAGTTGCAGAAATGAGGATTACAACTGACATGAGTGCTTCTGTTGTATTTTGTTAATGCATTTGTACAGATATTTGTATGTTCTTTCAGTTTCCTTATAATATGTTGCAACACCAATTAAGAGAATATCATTTGGTATCAGATGTAAGTTTGAGTTACTAGAAAGATGTCCCTTAAGGGACATTGTCACTATTCTAAATATATAATGGGTCTGCAATTTTATGTGGGATAGTTATGTTATCTTTAGGCATAACTATGACCTGGTTATTGTTTTTCATTTGGAAATTAAACATGACATAAGGAAAAAATAATAAATGAGTCTTCAGTTGGCCATTCCATCAAGACAGCTGCTTCTGGCAACAGAATAGTCAGTAAAAATATTAGATGCCATCTGCATGGGTCTAATGCCCAGTTGAGTTTTTCACTGGGGACTCTTCTTTGGTGGTGGTGTCTGTGAAATTAATTCACAAGGGCGGGAGCAATATTGTGTTTAAAATGCTTGAGAATAAGTGGCTCTAAGGACATGGACAGTGTTTCTGACAAGCATTGCAGGGAAGGAAAGTTTCTCTTCTTCCTCCTCCTCCTCCTCTTCGCCTCCCTCATCTTCTTCTTTTGAAACAAGGTCTCATTCATGTAGCCCAAGCTAGCCTCAAACTCCAAATGTAGCATGAGGATGACTTCGAACTTCTGATCCCCTCCAGAGTGCTGGAATTACAAGTATACATCACCGCTTCCAGTTTTATGTGGTGCTGGGAATTGAACCCAGGGCTTCATGCTTGCTAAACCAGAACTCTACCAGCTGAGTCACACCCCCAGCCCAAGCTGCTGTTTCTTGTTGATGGAAAGGATTTAATGCTATCAGTGAAACAGGAGGTAGCAAGAAATTCTCTTCGGAGACTAGGACCATATCGAGAGGTTAGGCCCTTGTCAATCTCCCTAGCCAGTTTAGCTTGTCAGGTTAAGTCCATATGGTAGAGCTCACACAGACTCCATCCCTGCCCCTGTGGCTGTCTGAGTGTGATTCTATCAGAAAAGATAACTGGGGAAGAAGACTGGTTAACATGTCATTTGTCTGTCAGTCCCTCATTGCAGTGATGGCTTTGAACAGGACATTAGCATTGTCAATTATTTTCCAAAAGCTCACCATCACTCTTTCATCTTGTACGGGTGATACCTGGCAGTCTGACTCTGAAGATCCTTAGTGAGTACAATGAAAACATTGTGAGAAGTCCCAATCCAGACCTCATGAGGCCTTGCCGCCTCCATGCTTGCCCTATCTGAACTCTCCTATCCTGAGGTCAGTAGCCAACTTCACCTGCATGGGAAGCCGTCATACATCAGCCAGCCCTTCTTAAGCAGCTGCATGAAGGGCTCCATCAGAAGAACCGGCCAGCTGAGCCCAACCCAAATTTCTCATCCACTGAACCATAGAGAAAACAAAATAGTTAATGTTCTAAACCAATAACTTTGGGGATGGTTGTTACATAACAATAGATAATCAATACAGCTGGGCAGTAGTGGCGCACACCTTTAATCCCAGCACTCGGGAGGCAGAGGCAGGTGGATCTCTGTGAGTTCAAGGCCAGCCTGGACTACAGAGTGAGTTCCAGGAAAGGCACAAAGCTACACTGAGAAACCCTGTCTCGAAAGACCAAATAATAATAATAATCAATACAATATCTTCCCATTCTGGAAACATTGTGAGAAGTCTATCCACACATCTCTTCCCAGAGCCCTACTGTGGTCATCTTCTAGTCCTTTACTTTCTAAATCCCTGACATCCAGTCAAGCCACTAACCATCACCCACGAACCTA
The DNA here is from genome assembly GCF_004664715.2 of Peromyscus leucopus. Classification (NCBI taxonomy): domain Eukaryota; kingdom Metazoa; phylum Chordata; class Mammalia; order Rodentia; family Cricetidae; genus Peromyscus; species Peromyscus leucopus. The sequence continues at coordinate 5,918,684 of NC_051066.1, read as the reverse complement.
CGCACATCTGCCCTTCTGGCCACCTTTCAGTCCACACAAATATGTGGCCCACTGGGAAGATTTCTCTTGACACAATTTCTGAGCGACACCCTTGAGCAGCTGGAATGGTTGGTCATGTTTTAGGAGGCCATTTCCAGTAGATTCCAAACTAGATGAAAATTGAGTTGAAATTTAGACTGTGGTAGAGGAGATGGTTGCGGGTATTCGGGTCAGCTATGGATGCCACTTACACTTTCTAGACAGTCTCAGGAGCACTCTTCCTCTGTGCATTTCCACCTAATGCTGAACTGCTGCTGTCCACACCAACCAATCAGGTTATGCTTGATTCAGTCACACGGTGATTCCATAGTCCATTGTTAGATGCCCACTGTCAACAAGGCCTCAGTAGAAAATGAGAAGTTATCCATCAGGGGAAAAGCATTTTTGTTTTTGTTTTTTAAGACAGGGTTTCTCTGTGTAGCTTTGCGCCTTTCCTGGAAGCATTTTTAACACTTGTAAGTTTTTAAATTACTTTTTGCATGCATGGGTCTCTTTGCCTGCATATATTTTGGTGCACCTTGTGCATGCACTCCCTTCAGAGGACAGAAGAGGAGTTAGAGAAGATTGTCGGCCACCATGAAGGTGCTGGGAACCAAACTTGGCTCCTTAGGAAGAGCAGTCAGTGCTATTAACCACTGCTCCATCTCTCCAGCCCCTGGAAGAAACTTTAAAAAGATTTTAAACATTGTTTTACATGTATGAGTGTTTTGCCTGCATGTGTCTGTGCACCATGTACACGCCTGAATAGACCTGAAGAGGGCATGGGAAATGGAGAAACAGGCAGTTGTGAGCTGCCATGTGGCTGCTAGACACTGAACCCAGGTCCTCTGCAAGAGCAGCCAGTGCTTTTGACCACTCGGCACTGCAGCTCCTCTCAGGAGGCTTAAGAGGACTTGCCTTTGCAGTGCTATCTGCAATCGAGTCTCCTGTTGGGCTTGGCACGGTCTGCACAGAGTACCCCCAACAGCCACTCCTAAAGTCGGCTGGGTCCAAAGACCCACGGGGCAAAGTGCCTTGCACACCAGCCTAGATCCTTCTAGACCTCTTTTTTGCCCTGGACCTCTCAAAATGAGCAGTCCAACAGGATACCTGGTAAGTGCTTTAGGGCAACTCACTCAGATAGAACATATTTGCCTCCAAAATCCCAAAAATGAGGCAGGAGAAATAGCCTAGTGGTTGACAGCACTAGCTGCTCTTCCAGAGGACCTGGGTTTGAGTCCTAGCAACCATGTGATGGTTTATAACCATCTGTCACCCTAGTTGCAGGGGGTCTGATGCCCTTCATAGGTCCTGAACACACATGGTACACAAACATACACATATACACACATATAGTGTTCTGCCTGCATGTATCCCTGTAGGCCAGAAGAGGGCACCAGATCTCATTATAGATGGCTGTGAGCCACCATGTGGGTGCTAAGAATTGAACTCAGGGCCTCTGGAAGAACAGCCCATGCTCCTAACCTCCGAGCCATCTCTCCAGCCCACATATATATTTTTAATTCCCAAAGGCTTGCTGAGCATGATGTTCTTTTTATTGAGAAGCAGTGTAAGGTGACATGTTTATTTCATATTGGTAGTGGCATCCCAACATTCTTCTAGATTCCTGGCTTCTGGGTCACTCCATTCATATGGAAGAATCCTGAATCTTTATGGGGGCTGTATGTCACTCTCCAGCCCACAAGTCTTTCTAAGGCTGTGAGCACAACAGCCATCACCGTTTCAATCAGAGCAATGACTACCCTCAAGAGACCCTCCCTCATGGAAGGGCTGGCTTGGGGAGTCATTAGACACTCACCTGAGATTCCAGCCACCCTTGCCTACACTCCCTCTCAGCTGAATGTCATTCAGTCCCACTGCATGGGGTCTTGTGTGTATAGAGCACTGGGTGGTACCTAAAGGGGAGACTCTACGCAGCTTTGGGGAAGCCATCATCTATGCTGGGGTGAAACTCTTTGGATGTGTGTCTGTTCTGCAGTTACCCATAGTCCTGTAAGTGCTCGGGCTCTGGAACTCAGGCCAAGAAACTCACTGATTCACCAAGCTAGACTAATGTAGACTTGTCCTCTTGCCTGTCTGTGGTTGCCTGTCTAGGGCTAAGAGGCAATTACATCTCCCCAGGAAAAGTTCATGCAGCAGCATCTACAGTACTTGCTACTTCCTGATGAACACTGCAACTGCTCGAAAATGGCTGCTCCATGGCGCCCCGGCAGCTTGCATATATTCAGACTGTGCAGTCCATGTTTGAGTGACAGCATATCCGAGACTTGGACGAATGCCCTAGAATCCTTCTGGAGCGCAGGAAGATGGGAGTGTGTGGCCCTGCCTTGAGAGAGACCATCTGGCACTCACTCTCCCCTCTCCTGGGAGCTTCATGAGGCAGTTTCTTTATCACCTCCCAGGTTCTGATGGTATGAGTCTTCCTGGGGCAGCCTCTCAGAACAAAACTTTTGGTAGCTATCTTAGCTAGGGTTTCTATTGCTGCAATGAAACACCATGATCAAAAGCAAGTTGGGGAGGAAAGAGTTCATTTGGCTTACACTTCCACATTGCTGTTCATCATTGAAGGAAGTCAGAACAGGAACTCAAACACGGCAGGAACCTGGAGGCAGGAGCTGGTGGTGCAGAGGCCATGGAGGGTGCAGCTTACTGGCTTGCTTCCCATGGCTTGCTCAGCCTGCTTTCTTATAGAACCCAGGACCACCTGCCCAGGGATGGCTCCACCCAAAAGGGGCTGGGCCCTTCCTCATCAATCATTAAGAAAATACCCTACTGTCTATGTGTGTGAGGCAGGTGAGGCTCACCCCTGCATCTGGAGGCCAGAAATCAATGTCAAGTATCCTCCTCAGTCACTCTCCAGCTTAATTTTTGAGACAAAGTTTCTCACTGAACCGTAAGCTTGCTGATTCTGCTAGACCAGCTGGCCAGGCAGGGCTCCTGTGTCTAACCCCCCCACCCCAGCATTGGGGTCAGGGTTCAAACTCAGGTCCCCATGCTTGCTCAGCAAGCTTTTTGTGGACTGAGGCATCTCCCCACCCCTTCTCACATTTTCATTCTGTAAGTGTTCTTGCACCAAGTCCTTGAAATGGCCACAACCACCCACGTGGTCTCCCTAGAGAGGGCTGTAGTAGTAGACATTCATCAAAAATGATGGTGGAGGAACACTTGCCCACTCATGATGCTGAGGCATGTGGGTTCCCAGCCAACCACTTTCTAGCAGAGGTCGGTCAGCAGTATATTCAAACTAAAACATGATCAACATCCTTCCACAATCATGGCTTTCAGAGACCAGTGAGGGTCCAGCGAGAGGACAGATCACACTAGTTATTTCAGCAGTGAGAACTGAATATAGGCAATGGGTTAAGCGTGCATCAGAGGTCTGAGAAGCAAAAGTGAAGAACCAGGGAAGGCGATAACGTAAAAAGCAGCTACTAGCCTTGGGCTGGCTCGGGGAGGGGAGAGTTTGGAGGAGGACCCTCTTAGTACTGGGGAGAATGGATTGTATTTCTGATAATATGACTGACACACCTTTTACATCAGCTCTAAGCTCCTCCCCTGAAGTCTCTCCCACTCTCAGGAGTTCTTTCTCACTTTCTTTTAATAATCCTTATGCTTGCTCTGCTAAAACATTAATTAATCAACCAATCAACTCTATTAGGATATACTCCATAAAAAAATAGCATGCCTGTTTTAATAGTCTGCTGAGTTCTGACAAAGATGCAGATCTACCCCATCAGGTGTTTTAACTGATTACTAGATTCCACACAAGCCTGTGGGTGAGGAAGGGGCCAGGAAGATGGCACCTCTATGACCCAGTGCCCAGCACAGCACTGACCTGTACAATCAATGAGGCTGGAGTGAGCGCCTTCTAGAAACACAGCTCCAAGGGACATCTCAGAAGCTGAAAATTCAGCTTTAAACCCAGGTGACGGAAAACAGAATCAAGAGTGTAAAGACACCTTCCATCAACAGGCTGACTCTTCTGGCTGTCCCTTGGACAAAGTTAACCAGTGTAAGGAGGTGGAAGTATCAGAAGGCGGCCTGCCTGGCTACTGTGGTCGTTAATCTTGATTGTCACTTGGCTGGGCTGAAACAGTCTACAGGAGGGGTAAAGCGCACCTCTGGGTGTGCCTGAGAATGTTTCCAGAAACAGTAAAATGGCAACAGCTCTCATCTTTCCATCCCACCAGCGTGAGTGTCAACAGTCCCACTCTCTGCCAATGCCTCTGTAGGTGAGCCATAAACCCTTCACCCACGACACTGCTGGTACAGTGGGGAGGAGGTCTGAGCCAAGGCTCTCACGGGGATGCAGAGCCCAACCCCAGGACCATGCATGCCTCCTTGCATCTCACTAATGAACCAGCTTGATTCCATTTTTTTTAATTTTGGTTTTTTTTTTTTTTTTTTCAAGACAGGGTTTCTCTGTGTAGCCCTGGCTGTCCTGTAACTTATTCCATAGACCAGGCTGGCCTCAAACTCAGAGATCCACCTGCCTCTACTTCCCAAGTGCTGGGAATAAAAGCATGCACCAAAATTGCCCGGCTTGACTTTATCTTAAGATCAGTAGCCATCTTGTTACAAGATCAGTAAGTTCATTTCTGTTCACTACTGTAAAACTTGAGTTTGACTTTGCCTTGACCCATTTCTGGAATTTGGCATGCTCCACACCCTATACGATGACCTCCACCCTCATAAGATATTCTGCCAAGTTCCTCCATAACCAAAATTCCCTTGGAAACCCCCTAACCTTGCAGTTTGGGGCTATAAAAACCCTCTTATGTTCAAGGCTTTCTTCCAAACCCCTGCATTCTGAGACAGGCAGTCGGTGGACCGGCTATATTGTCCACATAAAGCTTACTTAATTCAACTAAAAAAAGAATTTGGGTCTGTGGTCTTTCTGCTCCTTTGGTGGGACTAACCCTCATCTCAGGCCACCCCCCGACGCTTCAGCAGCCTTGGGAGTTTTTCCACTCTCTGTATGTGCCAGGAGCCATGCCTCCGACCCTCAGGGCTTTGTACATGCTGTTCCTTCTGCTGAAATGCTGCTGCTCCTTCTTTTCTCTCCTCTTAGCTAGTTCACTGTGATTCACATCAGGCCTCGCTCAAATGTCATTTTCCCTGTCCCTCCACCCCCACGGGACCATGTGCCTCCGGTCTTCCCTGGATTGTATCTGCTGTGTTGATTGCTGGGGCCCCAATGACTAATGCATATTCGGCATATAAATGACATTTGTCATCACTCAGCCTCACACCGTGTCAAGATGCATGTCTTTGATGAATTTATATCATCTCTAATCCCAGGAATCTGTTTCTTTTTTGGTAAACGGAAGATAACAGTAGTACTTACCTTAGCAATCAGCTCTGTGTTACCACAACCAAGTAAGTGAGGCAATTAACTTTATGGAGAGAAAAGGTTTAAACCAGACTTGGTGGTGCACAACTTTGATCCCAGGACTTGCGGGTGGAGGAGGATCCATAGTTCAAGGCCAGCTCAGGTTACTGGGTTTCAAGAGATCCTGTTTCAGAATGGGGGGTGAGGATGAATAAGAGTGAGTTTATTTATCTAGGTTTGGGAGGTTCCAAGTACAAAATGAGGTGGCCCACTGGCTTGTCCTCTGGTGATGGGGACACATGATGACAGGAGCATCTCAAAGCACCGCAGAGGGGAAAGAGGACAGGCAGGGAGGGCCTCATAACCCCTGTGAGACCACATACCTACCTAGTAACCCCGCCAAGAAGTCCACCACCACCACCCTGGGCGCTAAACTCTGAACTTAATGTCTGAAGCGCACACCACCTGGCAGTCACTCCGAGGATTCAAGAAATAAAGCAGGAATGTGACTCAGGACATTGTCTGGCACCTGCTAACTGTTGCCTAAGTGGCAGCTATCATTGTTAGTACTACTTGGAACAGCTGCTTCAAATTATTTGCTGAACACGATGCATTTCAGCATTTCACACAGGTCTCCTTTAAATCTCAGTCGCATTCTGATGTTATTAGTCTGTTGTAATGACAGCATAAAGCTCAGGGCCCTTACCCAGGGAGCAGATTCCAAGTACCTTTCCCTGTGCACCACTGGCAGGGTCCAAGGCCAAGATGTTGGCAACTATCCAAGGCAACCGACCTGGGGAGCCAGTGGGCTGACCCTGCCTTTGCCAACTCTAAGCAATATTCCGGGAGCCTTCTAAATGTCGAATTCTGTAGCAGAAGCTGTCTAAGTATTGGGTGAACTGAGTTCTACTGCCTCCCCGTGGCCACAGGGTAGAATATTTCTAACACACGAGCTGTAGCTACTGCGAGCCGTTTTCTCATCTGACCGTTGTTCTCTGGGTGGGTTATAAGTGTTAGAAATGCAAGAGAAGCCGGGCGGTGGTAGCGCATGTCTTTAATCCCAGCACTCAGGAGGTGGAGAAAGGAGGATCTCTGTGAGTTGGAGGCCAGCCTGGTCTACAGAGAGTCCAGGACAGCCAGGGCTACACAGAGAAAACCTGTCTCGAAAAACCAAAAAGGAAAGAAGAAATATAAATAAACCTAACATATGGCCCCAAACCCATCCTTATTTTTAACTACCTATATTTACAGTTTATTATCTCATTAAATATTAAGTATTCAATAAAAATAGGTATATATAGGTGGCAAATCAGCACGAGTATTATTATGTAATGTCTATTGCATTGATTTGTTCTGGGTTTTTTGTTTTTGTGCTTATAGACAAGAGTCTCACTATGTAGCTCTGGCTGTCCTGAAACTTACTCTATAGACCAGGCTGGCCTCGAACTCAGAGATCTGCCTGCCTCTGCCTCCTGAGTGCTGGGACTAAAGGCGTGCACCATCACCACATAGACACAAAATGTTATAGAAACTTTTTATTTAATGTATAAAGTTGTGTGATGCACGGGTGGGCACACACACATACACACATGGGCACATGTGTTAAAGTCAGAAGACAGCTTTTGGTCTGTTCTCTGCTAGGATTAAAGGCGTGTGCCACCACCACCTGGCTGCCTCTTACACTCTTAAGACATCTCAGCCCCAGCCCAATTATTTTTCATTTTTTATTTTTTAAAATTGGGGCTAGCTTTGAGGATCCTTGAGAAGCTAAATCTTGCCGGAGGGAACAGGAACCAGGTAACACCTGGTCTGAAAGAGGAGGCTCAGTGTGGTGACAAAGGGACAGGACCATGAACAAATGTCAGGTGAGTCCGGCGGGATGGCCCACGCCTTTGATCCCAGCACCCGGGAGGCAGGAGAATCTCCGAGTTCAAGGCCAGCCTGGTCTACAGAGTGAGTTCCAGGACAGCCAGGGCTACACAAGAGAAACCGTGTCTCTGAAAAAGAGAGTAGAATACTTGCTGCATAAGTCCCATGACCTGTGTTATATTACTGGAACCTCTGTGACGGTACAGAGAACAGACCAAAAGTTGTCTTCTCACTTTACATGTGTGCCCACCTGTACATCTTTTATACATTAGTTTCTAAAACATTGCATGTACATGCGCATGTGCACATAGCCTGCAGATGTTTATGAGCATATTGCCACAACAGGAAGTGGAGCCTTTCAACAGAGCCTGGTGGCAGAGGCCCATTTGGGAGGCTGGGGGCGGGGGCGGGTGTAGCAATGAAGAGGGAAGACAACTGGGGGTTGGTGCTGTAACCTGGTGGTCCCCCATTCCACCGCCAGCCACATCAGAGCTGGCAGGAAGGGCTGAGGCGGGTAGCTTAGTGCTTGCCTACAATGAGTAAGGAAGCTAGAGAAGACCATGGCATCAAAAAGCTGTGATTAAAGAGCAAAGAGAAAGTAGATGAGGGGCTGGAGAGATGGCTCAGCAGTTAAAAAGCACTGGCTGCTCTTCCAGAGGTCCTGAGTTCAATTCCCAGCACCTACATGGCAGCTCACAACCATCTACAGTGGGATCCGATGCCCTCTTCTGACATAAAGTTGTACATGCAGATAGAGCACTCATATACATAAAATAAATAAATCTTTTTTAAAAAGAAAGTAGATGAGACCCACAACCGGCTGCTCAGCATGTCTCCCATGTGCACAGGCAAGATAGGAATCCCTTTCACCATCTGAACAGCGACAGAGGCCTGGCTCCCTGGGGAACAGAAGCCAGAGCACCAGCCATCAAAGCAAGGATGCTCTGAGATTTAGTGAGGCCTCAAGAACGTCAGTGATGGGGTCTAGCCTCAGACCCCAGATGTCTCAAAGTCAAGGCAACCTTTGATGTTCACAGGAATCCTTAGAAACCTGAGGGAAGAAAGTGAAGGAAGGAAAAAAAAAATCATTTAGAAAATTCTCTGAAGCCAGCTCCAGGGACCCAGATGTGTGATGACTGGTTCGTCTGAAAGTGACTAGTTAAAATGACAGTCATACAGAAGTAACTGGATTGCCACAGCACAACTGTATAGGTTCTGGGTTCTACCACCTTAATTCTACCAAGACTTGTCAAAAGTGGGCCCCCTGGTTAAAAGCCTGAAAGGGGGCTAGAGATGTGGTTCAGCTGTCAGAGTACTTACCCAGCATGTAGAAAGCCCCAGGTTGGACCTCCAACACAACATAAACCAGATGGGGCGGTGTGCTCCTAGTTTTAGCAATCCAGAGCTAGAAGCAAGAGGATCACAAGTTTTAGGTCATCTTTGGCTATGTAATGAGTCTGAATCTATCCTGGACTATGTGTAACATTGTTTCAAAAAGTAAAATAAAACCCTAAAATGGAGATGGGGTGCACAAAGAAGTTAAGTGACTTAAGATTATGGTCAAACAAAAGCAAGACTCAAAGTCAGACCTCTAGCCGCACAAGCTGATACAAGGTAACTGATTCCCCAACCGGCCTTCCACAGCATGTACCAACTCAACTGCACAGGAGCCCTGCTAGATGGGAGAACTTTCCAGCAGCCTGACTCACAAGTAACAGTCAGCTGGTAGAATCATGGAAGCCAAGTTGACCCACGCTTGTATTCCAGCCCTCCCTTTCCCCCCTCCACCTTGCTCAGCCCTCCAGAAGATATGGGCTTGCTAACACCTGCCAGTCACCTACTGCGGTGCAGGGCCTGAGCTAAGAACCCCACAAGGGCAGGCAGGAGTTCAGGATCTGTGCGACAAGGAGTGGCTGGAGCTGCCGGGCTGAGGGGTGGGAACTGTGACAGTCCCACTAGTGACTGTCCAGTAGAGATGGAAAGCACGCCACAAGCCCACTGTGAAGGGCCGAACCTTGAAGGGTTTGCTGCTACTGGGAAGAAAGGCTTCTGCAGGGGACGAGGAACAGAAGGAAGGGAGCGGAGCAGCCCCGGTCCCTGTCAACTGACTGAGCATACCTCAGAAGAACAGCCTACCCCACTGCACGCTGCACCAGGCAAGGCACTCAGGGTTGCCACGGGGTGCTTCTCGAGTTGGGCGGGGAAAGCATTCATCATTAGTGTTGAGGACATCTTGTCTTGGCCACACAAGAAAGGATCAGAATACCACAGCTGCTTCAGTCTTCCCAGGATACATCTGGCCAGCCTGGTCTACAGCCTTTCAGAAAACCAGTGGCTAGAGAAACAGAACAGATGCTCCTCAGAAGCAGGGGGGCTCCCGTAGACCATGGGTGGGGGTGGAGAATACGGAGACCACAAGCAAGGTTGCTCTAGCAGCATCTTTATTTACAAACAGCAATTTCCATTGACTTTATACCATAAAAAAGCCATTTACAAGCAAGAAACAAGAATTCAGAACAAAATTAAGCAGCACTGAAATATTCATGTCACAAACCTAAAGCGAAATGAATACAGGAGTAAAATATCATTTGAATAAATAGTCTTCAATTCATGCTATAAAATAACCTTAATGGCAAGTTACGAGTTGATACAGCATCCGCTTAGCTAGCTTCATTTACTTCATGTGGTGATGAAGTGTGGCGTTGTGAGGTTACCAGTTTATATTGCAAGGTAATGACACCATGTGAAGTCATTCAAATTGCTCAGCCATTTGTAACGGAAGACTATGTTAGCCCTACTGCTAAAGTGGTAAGAGATGGTTTCACATTAGGAAAACAGTCGTTCTCAGGGGAGGCAGGCGAGTTTACCTCTTGCTCTAGTCAGGGCAGCAGCCCGGGACTTGGTCTCCAAGTCTCCAGGCCAAGTTCACAGCGTACTTGTCACTGAAGGGCGGTGAGAGGTCTGTGTGCTCAATCTGCCACTGAGCAGCGAGCGAGCGAGCGAGCGAGGCTTACTCCAGTCGCTCATCAGGAGCAGCGATAGCCCTGTCTGTGCCAGACCCAGGGGGCACCTGGAGTTGGCAAGCCCTGGCAGAAACAGTGGGAACTCTGGCACTTACTGAAGACGACGTATGTGAGTGACGACCATTACAAATTTGGAACAAAGTGAATGACTTCTCTGAACTTTCAGTTCAGCTGCACTGAGTATATGAAATCTAGGATGTAAGAACTAGATAGTCTCGTATAAAGAGTTTACATAATTCCCCAATACTTTCATATATAAAATTTAATAAATAACCCTGACCAGGCTAGAAGCACCATTCAAGGGGCATGAGCCCTTGGAAAATAGTTTAGATGTTGCATATTTGAGTCCCTTTCAGTGGAGGCTTCACAGGAAACCATTATAGAATTTAACAACAACAGTGATAACGAAAACATCACAGTAACAAGTGGAAAGCTTAAACTAAAACACATCAACCTAAGGTAGGGCTCATTCACATGGACCATTTCCCCTAGCCCTTGCTCTGTGTTCCTGCAAATTCTCCCCAGAATCTAGGTTGTTAAAATTAAAATCACACACAAAAAATATGCAGGCCTGTGTCTGGGCTAAGGGTAAAACAAAAGAGGTGGTTATACTTGCTGTCGTTAGAAGAGACATACACTTAAGCTCTGGGAAGATTTTAAAATTACCAATTTAGTCCTACAGTATATTCTGCTTAACAGTGAACTGACAGTATCCTATCTGCTGTTCAAAACAGAGAGAGGGAGAGAGGGGAGGGAGGGAGGGAACAAGAATACCCCACCAATAGCCAGGTGGTGGTGGCACACGCCTTTAATCCCAGCACTTGGGAGGCAGAGGCAGGCGGATCTCTGTGAGTTCAAGGCCAGCCTGGTCTACAGAACAAGTTCCAGGACAGGCTCCAAAGCTATACAGAGAAACCCTGTCTCGAAAAAAGCAAACAAACAAACAAACAAACAAAAACCAATAACAAAAAACTGCCAAGGCTTTTCCACTGAACGGGAAATGAACTCATCTTTGTAATTGTATTTACAAACGGTTTCTAAATGTATTTACAGCTTTAGTAGAAACAAGAGGGCAGAGGACTGATGAGAAGAAACATAAGGACTGAAAACCACATGTGTTAGCAAAAGTATAAAACGTCTTCACAGTCTGTGCAACGGGGTAAATGTCGCGGGGAGGGTGCTGTGGCTGTCTTCACATTGTCTAACATGGAAGGGTAGCTGAGAAGAGACTCAATTACGCATAGGCCTGTAGGAAAGCAGGACATACTTCACATATTGTTTCTCTTAGTGGACTTCTGCATCTGCTATAGTGAGAGGCCTAACCTACAACTGTACAGGGACAGGTTTGCTGTCCACAAGGAGTCGCTCTAAGGAGTTACACAGGGAGCTTCAGGGAGAGAGGCCTGCTCGAGTGGCCAAGCTGGCTCTCCTGGCACATGCTAGGCACAACTGACCGCTGCAGCCCTGTCTGCGCAGAGAGCCCTCGGCAGCCATGCCCACCAGCAGGCGCCTAGTGCAAATGCGCAGACAGGCTATGCAGTGCCGTGCTGGCCTGGGCGCTGCCTCCCTCCAAGCCCCGTGAACTTTACAGTACTGTGTTATGGCTTGAGGATTCATTCTTAACACTGCTAGCAGTGGAGAGGGTAAAGTGTTAGCAACACGAATGGGAGCGAGCGCAACTTGCGAAGTGTGGAATCATGATCATTAAAAACTCAAGTCGGTTTTCTGCCCCTAACAGTCCCATTACAATGTTTGAACCTGAACTGTACAATCAAAGCAATGTAGATTTTTGTCAAAGACAATTTTGGATAAGTCACTCTTTGGTAAACTCAAACCAGCTAAACAAGTTGACAAACACCACAAGAACTAATGTACGTAATTCAGACAGTGACCAGAGCCAGGACATGGGCGTGCTGCCCGAGTGCACCCCTCACCACAGGAAGCCCTGGAGCATCTCAGAAGGCCCAGGCCTAGTGAAAAGGAGGCTCCTTCCCTGAGCTCGACGTCTCACGTCCTTAGATTTGGGGCTTTCTTGTCACAAACTTAACTGGTATCACGACACACACACACACACACACACACACACACACACACACACACACACACACAAAGTTTTTGCATTTAATTTTCAAAAAGAAAAATCAAAACAAAATGCATTTGTGTAAGGAAAATGAAAAATCACAAACATTTACCTGAAACCTCAGAACACACTTAAGTAGGTAAACACTTGGGGTCCATCCTCCCCTTAGGGCAGTCAGCTTTCTTGGCTGAACAAATGCTCCAGGGAGAGAACCAACCCCGACTTAGGCAGTTTGACGAGGAAAAGGCATACTGTATACCCGATTAGCAAAAGCTGCTCCTCCCGGGAGCAGCGGGATTAGTCATCTACAGGAGTTAACACTGAGGCGAGGCGAGCAGCTCACATATGAGCAGATCCTGTGTGCTAACGAGGTGCCACTGTGTGCCCCGGGCTGCTACACATGAAGAAAGGGCTGGAGTCAGACTACTGTTTCTCAAATAAATCCCCCCTCAAAAAAAAAGGTGGGTGGTGGTAGCATATGCCTTTATCCCAGCACTAGGAAGGCAGAGGCAGGAGAATCTCTGAGTTCAAGGCCAGCCTGGTCTACAGAGCTAGTCCAGGACAGCCAGGGCTACACAGAAAAACCCTGTCTCGAACCCCCCATTTCCCCCCAACAAAAAGAACCACCAACAAAACCAAACCAAACCACCTCCCCCGAAACCTATGATTTTAAGAGCCAAAAAAGCATTGCAACCAGCAAACATCTACTTCTGTATTCCTTAGTTCCTAGCCTCTGAGGTTGGCCCTCAGTTTCTGGGTTCTGTTTGTTTGAGTCTGGGTCTCAGAGCCCAGGTACTCAGCCAGAGACCAGAGCGCTGCTGTCTCCACAGCCAGCTGCAAACCTGACCCATAAACGGCCTACCAAATTGCCCTCTCTGCCTGAGTCCACAGCACCAGAGCCATCTGTGAAGCCTGTTGGTGTATATGAACCTAACAGCAAACAGACATTTTCCAAAGCACTGACCAGACACAACTCAGACAGTAACCCGTTTGCCAGCACACGCTTTTGAGGTTTCTTTTCAAGCTGTGAACTTGGAAGTAACTAAGTCATTACTACTGGTAGGTTTCACATTTTCTAGACGATACTGACCTAAAAGATACTTAACATAAAAATAGCACCATGTGACCAAAAATGTGAGACATACACACAGATTTGGTGACACACTGAGGATCTCAGAGGGTTTTGACTTTTTTTTAAGCAGGAAACACTGAGAGAATGGAGGAGCCACCGAGGCTCTCATTAGCACACACAATACTAAGATAGATATATTGCTTGCAATTCCCGTAGAGTATAGCTTTACAAAAAGTACAAATTCCAAGTTCTGCAGTTTCCCTGGGAACTGCATAGAAAAAGTTGTTGTGCACCTGAACTGGCTGTGTGAAGAGAGAGAAACCCAAAGAAAACAAAACAACAAAACCACAACACTACCTGGAGAATTGTGTAGCAAGTGCTACCAATTCCTGTCCTTAGTGAGAGTCTAACTCACGGTGGAGCGAGCTGATGCAGTTACCTGCTCGGTATGCTTCTACAGTACGGAATGAAGGTAGATTTGTAGTACAGACCTTGAAAACCACTGCTCCTTTGGGGTTGGCTAGTGTAACACTACTATGTAGGAAGGTCAGCACCGCACGCTGTCCAGCGTACCTGGACAACGAACAAAAGTTCCAAATGGTTCCAATGGTTCCCACTACAGGCAAAGGAGTTTTATGGCATTTGGTTTATGTGTTTGCTATGAAGCAGAGCTACGAACACTGTGATTTGCTTTGCTTGCATTTGGATGCAGTGATTACTCTATGTGAAAATCTACTGACATTCTTCTGTAAGGGGGTCAAAGAGGGGGGGAACTAACATAGTAGGCAGGGCTGAAACAGAGTCAGAGCTCTGTTCACATTGTATTAAATTATATATTCCTCTTACATTCACCTCAACCAGAATACACCCAAATTTGAGAATGTATATATACTATATATATAATAACCACTTTATTATATATATATATAAATTGTCTAACTACCCCCTAAAAGTAATTTTAAATTAGAAAAGGTGACCCATTTGTATCAGCTGACGGCACCCTCACCTCTCCGTGGAAACGCACTGGGGCTAGCACCCACACTGAGAGTGCCTGCCTTCAGTTTGCAGAGCTGAGTCACTGGCAGAGTGGGGAGAAGCCTTCAGCAGAGGCCCACTGTCAGCCTGTATTTTCCCTGGATGCACTGCCCTTCATGCTTTGAGCTCCTTTGGGGAGGGGAGGGGAGGGGGAGGAGGGTAAACACAACAAGTGCCACACCCGGAACCTTCAGAGAAACTACCAAGAAACCAAGAGATTTCCAGATGGTGGGAAAACCAAAGACTACAACAAAGCAAATCACAAGCACGCACGCACGGACTGATGTGCTTTGTTCAGGGGCGCGTTCTCCATCACCTTAGTCAGGCGCATCAGATACCGTGTGGATTTCCATTCGGGAATCTAGAGCCATTTCTGAGGCTGACACCTCACTTTCCAGTTTCTGTTCCACATACACATCTGTTCTCTCGGGGGACTCCATGCGACTCCTGACCTCGGTGACACCCGGGTGGTTTTTCCGAAGGTGCTGGTTGAGGGTGCCCTGGAATGGAAAGCACTTCCCGCAGACCTCACAGCGGAATGGTTTGTCATCGGTGTGGCCCCGGATGTGGTACTCCAGCTGGTCCTTGCGTGTGTACTTCTTCCCACAGAACTTGCACACAAAGGGGGTGATTCCCATATGCAGTCGCATGTGCCTGTCGAGGCTTCCCTTCTGGTTAAAGGATTTCCCACAGTAAATACAGATCAACCTCTCGTTGTAGGGGTACCAGTAACCCCTTGCACTCCTCTCCCGGGGACTGCTCTCATAACTGGGATTGCTCATCATGGCTTCACTGTCAGACCCCTGCACCACTCCCTGCAGGTCACTGTGCAGGTGACCAGACAGAGCCCGCTTTTGGCGGGCACCACGGCCTCGGAAGCAGCTCAGCATGGACCTGGATGGGCTGGAATTACTCTGGCCTCCAAAAGCTTCTGGCATGTTGGAAGGCTGTGAGGCTGCCTGGGAGTAGGGATATGCATGCTGGAGCACAGAGCCATAGGCACCCACGTTCACAGCCACAACTTGTTCCCCATCAACCATCTCTGTGTGGTAGCCATCATCCCCTAAGGAGGAGCTGTCGGAACAACTGGGCCGGTCAGACTTCTCCATCTTCACTTTCACCTCAGTGATCTGGCTCTCCCTCACCAACAAGTCCCCTTGCTCGTGGTCCCCTTCGATCTGAATCTCATACTCAGACACACTGCCACTGCTCCCCCGATCTGAGTGCCCCTCTTCCTGTAAGCGGCTCCGAAGGGCTTTGTTGGGGGTCGTCTCCATCCGGAGATCGCTGCTGACCGGAGGCTGCCGTACCTGAGGGCAATATGGAGGGGAGATCTCAACAGGATTGGCGAAGAAGCTGCCATCTTTCACCCCATTCCGGCTCTCGGGATTCTCTTCAGCACCAATGGTGACAGAGTCGACGTCTCCCACACTGATCTTTGAGTGGATGCTCTCCAGGATCTGCGTGCACTTGTCAATGACACACTGCATCTGAAGAAAGCTGGCTGCGGTCAGAAAACTGACAACGTCCTTCAGCTGCAAGGACATTCTTCCAGTGTAACAGAAGGAGAGCAACTGCTCAAACACGCTGGGGTTCTTAATCACAGAGATCGACAAGCCACTCATCGTGCTCAACGCTGAATGGTCCCGGAAATACGGGGAGCTGGCAGCAAGGACGGCTTTGTGGGCTCGGAATGGCTGACCCTGAATGTGGACGATGATGTCGCATAGCTTCCCTTGCAGGCGGAGCTCATTTAGTTGGCTCAGAACGGTGCTGCTGTGCTCAGGCACGTCGAACTGAATGAAACTGCTGCTGTCCATTTCTACTGACACGAGACGCAATCTGCAGAGACAAAGAGCATCCGTAATTCGCCAGAGCTCCTCAGCAAGATCGAGCAACGTAAATACGAGCTCACATCAACTCCGAAGCTAGCACTCCTAAGGTCTGCCTGAACATTCTTCCTCTTGCTTAGTCTTTATCTTCCATTTCTCCATTAATTCACCTAAAGCCAAATAAGTGAACCATCAATTAGTCCAGTGTCATTCTTGTTCAACACTCAATTTGATCAAAGTGAAACATTCATGCATAGGAGGGCTGGCTCAGCTGAGGGAAAGTGGTGCCCTTCCAGAAAAATCACCATTCACCTAGTGAGAAGGGTCTCTGAAGGACTCTACGAAAATGTTCCGACTCATAGCCTGTCTTGTGCAATTCTCTGGGTGTGGTTTATGTCTGTGTACATGTACACATCATGTGGGCAAGAACACATGCGTGAGCATGTTCACAGGGGCCAGAGGTCAACACTGGCATCTTCCTTCTCTATCTTAGATTTCAAGAGGAGTCTCTTGTTGAGCTGGAAGGTCACCAACCGGCAAGTCTTGCTGGTCAACAAGCCCAGAATCCATCTGTCTCCAGCCCAGAGCACTAGGGTAACAGGCACATGTCCCCAAGCTCAGTTTGAAATTTTTTATTATTATTTGTGTGTACAGGTGTTTTGCCTGACTACCTGCCTATGTACCACGTACATGCAATGTCCTCAAAGGCCAGAATGAAGTGTTAGACCCAGTGGGACTGCAGTTACCCTGTGAGTGCTGGGGATCAAACCTGAATCCTTAGGAAGAACAGCCAGTGCTTTTAACCACAGTCCCAAGCTTTTTTTTTTGTTTTTTTTTTCCTTTCATTTTATTTATGTCTGGGGTGCCACAGTACATATGTGGAGGCCAGAGAACAACTTTGGGGAGCTGATTCTTTCCCTCACAAGGTCTCATAGCCAGCTCGTCAGGCTTCAAGGCAGATGTTGAGTTACCTCACTGCCCCCTTGCTCTTGTTACACAGGTACCAGGGATTGGAATTCAATCCTCATGATTGTGCACAAACACTTCACTGAACGAACCATCTCCCCAGGCTCCATTCACATACTTCTAATCGGTATCTTTCAAGCATCCAACACCCCAATCACAATGAATGGAACAAACTTCTTGCCAGTGTAATCATGACTTGGGTTTTCCCCACATACCTTTGTAGGACAAGAGATATTCAGTCCCTTGCAGGAAAGAGTTATTTCAGGCAAAAACAAGAAGAGTGATGGGCACATTGCAAGTGTAGGGCCTCCAAAGCTACTAACAGCACTAGCAGGCTCGGGCCAGCTCTGCTGCCACCACCCCTGACCTGGAGTCTGTAGCACTGAACCACTCACTCAGAACCACTCAAGAGGCTGGTGAGACGGCTCAACAGGTAAGAGCAAGACAGCCTGAGTTCAGTTTCTCAGGACACACACAATGGAAGGAGAATCTATTCCCCAAAGCAGTCCTCTGACCTCAAGTGTACTGGGTATGGAATGCGCGCGTGCGCGCGCGCGCGCGTGCAGGTACACACACACACACACACACACACACACACACACCTGCTAAGGTAAACACAAGACTAGACCTAAGAATTCTAATTTGGTTTTAAAATCCAACCAACAGATTTTGCTTTTTGAGACAGGGCCTCACCCCAAAGACCAGCCTGCCTCATACTCAGGCTCTTCCTGAATGCGCAGCTTACAGGAGTGCACGGTCACACCTGGCCAACCAGCAGAAAGTGAAAGGCTCTGTACTAAGTGCTGAATCAAGAGCCAGGAGGGCCGGAGAGTAAGTCTGCCCGTCTCCCAAACCGGATGGACAAATGACAAAGCAAACACAGTAAACTATTAACAGCGGCACACAGCAGTCAAGCAGCCACTGTGAAAACCTGTCCATTGTTCTGCAGCTTTCAAGTTTTTCCTAATAAAATGTTGCGACCGAGAAAGCATCATCAATCTACAACAAGGGAAGTCAGTGCCTTAATTTTATCTTAAGCAATAAATAGTGAAAATAAGTGACTGAACTCAGGAGCCTAGAAAAACAAAGACAAAAGCAAGCAAAGTAATTCACTAGCATATAACCACCAAGAAAACAATCACTGTAAAACAAGTCTAAATCTAAGACTCTTGCAGGAAAGGATCAATCACTTAGTTTGACTGGAGCACATCAGAATTTTCAATCTTGTCAGAATCTGAGTTAAAACATTTTAGTCAAAGAAGAATGTTATGCTTCTATTTATCCTAGACTTCTGATTGAAGTCAATTTGAAATCTGCATGAAATGGACATATTTTTAGGATAACATAAATTGGCAGAACTAAATGAAAAAGACACAGAAGTGCCAAGGCACAAACCATCTCCAGGCCGTTCACACTGTTCTAGACGAGTGTGGAGACATGGAAGGCATTTCAGTGCATCTGGCACAAAGCTAACACCAGAGGCCAACAGGCAGCTGAAAGAAGTCTGCTTCTTCTAAGGCATGGTAAGGCCCTCTGCAAACGCCAAGAATGAGGAACAGCTGGCTAAGGTTTGGGCACTGCTAAGATTACCCGTGGCATCAGAAAGTCAAAGGAAAAACTCGCTTGGCCACATCATCATCACGCCAAAACTTCATCTCAGAAGTAAACACCCCTTTTCACAGTAAGAAAACAGCAGCCCTGATGGTTAACCAAGAACTAGAGCACCACTCTTGAAAACATAACAAACAGTATCTACTGCAAAGCAGTGACATCATCCTCAGAAAGAATCATTGTCTCTTCCCAAAATGTATTCAACAGAGCATGTGCTAGCCCCAACATCCTTCCCTCCTAGGGATTAAAAAGACATTAGATAATAACCTATCCGAAAGGGTTCTGCAGACAGCATTCTGTTTAACTCAGCAGTTTGCAAACTCACTTAACAATGGAACTCTCCTCTCAAGGTATGACATTACTATTCCAAAGAATCGGTGCTCCCTGGAGCACATTCTGGTAAACACTTTAGTTAAGGCATCCCATCAGGGCTTCTAAGACAGACAAGGCTTTCTACCACCACCATTCTTTTTTCCCCTTTCCTTTTTTTTAATTTGAGACAAGGTTTCTCTACATAACCCTGGCTGTCCTGGGACCCACTATATAGACCAGACCAGCCTCAAACCCATAGACATCCATCTGTCTCTGCCTCTTGAATACTGGGATTAAAGGTGTGTGCCACCACACCTGGCTTTACCATAACCATTCTTAACATTGTTGTATTTGGAACCCTGAGCCAAAGCAACAAGAGAAACTGAGAGCACACAGTCATTTAAGAAAAGATGGAAGCCAGGCAGTGGTGGCTCACACCTTTAACCCCAGCACTCAGGAGGCAGATAAACAGATCTAGCCTGGTCTACAGAGTAAGTTCCAGGACAGACAGGACTACACAGAGGAACCGCATCTTGAAAAAAACAAGACAGAGAGAGAAAAGAACAAAGAAAAAATGAAATTAGGGCTACATACAGATACTATTTAAACAAAAACCACAAGCAATCCCTTACTGTAATGTCAGAATGAGGTACGATAACTGGCAATACAACAGCAAGGAGTTCTAAGGAATCTGGGGTCGTAACTAAGATGGGGCAAAAGGAAGAGAAGAGCATCCTCTTTTTTAATAGCGTGCATGAGACACAGAGAGAGAGCACACATGCGGCAGTCACAGGACAATTGTGGCAGTCTGTCTCTCCTTTCACCAGGTGAACTCCAGGTTTTGAACTCAGGTCATCAGGCTTGGTAACAAGCGCCCCTACCCACTGAGCCATCTCACTGGCCCACTATCTTAATAAGGAGTTTTTATAAGGGCAAATGAAATGTATCTCAGCTGTCAGACAATGCTATAGAGATGAATGCTGTCTTCTAAAATGAATTCATAAATATAATGCAGGCCGGCAGAATTTTTGATAAGTTTCTTTAAAAAACTATTTAAAGCTGGTAGGTGGTGGCACATCTTTAATCCCAGCACTTGGGAGGTAGAGGCAGGGGGATCTCTGTAAATGTGAGGCCAGCCTGGTCTACAGAACAAATTCCAGAACAGCCATGGCTACACAGAGAAACCCTTTCTCAAAAAAAAAAAATTTTTTTAAATGCATCCATTCCAGAACATTGATGTCCAATAATACAAGGCACATGTGTTCAGTGTTTTCTAGTAGTTACCAACCCTCTAAACAAGCCTCCCCAACCCCAGCACAGTGTAAACAGAACCCAGAGCCCTGCTAAGTCTCTACTGCTATATAGTACCCTAGCCCACCTAGCAGTTATGCTTGTGAAGTAAAAAACAAAAACTATTTAGCCCAATAAATTTCATTTAGCCCAATAGAGTAAACATATCACAAGGCATTTTAAATTTCTCAACGTTCCACACTGACTCTTGGCTGCACTGGGTTCTAACTCACTGGTGAGTGTCAACTGGGAGTCTGCTGGGTCAGCACAAGCCACCGGGAGTTCGACTCCTTTCACCATGAATGCTGGTACGGACTAGCTCAGCTATAGAGAGGGCGTGGTCACAGAGGGCCACCTGAGCAATGCTGCTTTAAATAGGACCAAAAGGATCATGAAGAGTATCCAGGTCTGTGAGGTGTGAGAGTCCTGCAGGGAAGCAGTCCCCACAGGAGTCACATGCAGATGTCAAGAGATGCAGCCAGAGAATCAGGAAGGAAGGACGTGCTGCAAACTCCTGCTTCAGCAGGGACAAGGCGCAAGGGGAAGAGCGGGGGCCACAGAAGCTCAGTGGAGATCAGCCATTTCAGGGGCCATTTCAAGGAAGGTCAGTTACTAAACAGTGGTGGCTTGGGGAACGTGATAAACTTCATGGCTAAATCCTTCCTGGAGAGAAGACATGTCCAAGTACAAATGTGGAGGTCTAACTACACAAGTAAAACTTTTTTATCTTGGAAATGCTTACAAAAGCTGGGCGGTGGTAGTGGTGGCCCACGCCTTTAATCCCAGCGCTCAGGAGGCAGAGACAGGAGAATCTATTGTGAGTTCCAGGCCAGCCTGAGTTCCAGGACAGCCAGAGCTGTTACACAGAGAAACTCTATCTGGAAAAACAAACAAACAAATCTTAGAAAAAAGGGGCAGAAAACATTAGAAAAGAACTTATAAAATGCATAGCAAAGAAGTATGAGATGCACAGATCAACAAAAGCTAAATATCACAAATGAAAACTCCATAAATATGAGCAGATGCTTTTTAAAAACAAGGAATAAAAATAGCCTTTTAGACAGAGAAAAATAATCATTTCATCAGTAAACAAACAAAATTTAACAAGAGATGCAATCTCTCTCTATTTGGCAAGACTTTCAAAAGTACAGCCCTCACCTAAGAAAAGTCTCACAGCATTGTTTCATCGCAAGACGTCTAACCAGCAAATCAAAGGGTGAAAGGAAGGTGTGGAGTCCTCACAAAACCCAAGAAAAGCTAGGGGAGTGGCAAAGCATTTTACGATGGAGCATAAAACCGAAGGGGGCTTCGGAGGCCTCCTCTCCCAGGTGGCTGGCGTAGGCAGGGATACAGGAAAACAGCACACCGAGGCTGACACCAGAGGATCCCATCTTTCTGCAAAAGGAGAAAGGGGGTGCTCTCCTGTGCTGCACAGTGACACTTCCTTCTGCAGCAGCACTCAGAAGCTGCTGGAAGATCGGCAAGGGGAGTTCACAGGTAATTTCAGTTCTAGACACATTCCCAGACTAAGAACAAAAGGTGTAATCTTCAAGTTCTATACCCATGGCCAGATTTATTCTAGTGGTCCCCGGACAGAACTCAGAGAGACTTTGTCTGGACATCAACTTCACCCATGATCCTCTGTTCATTAACAACAGCAGCTTCCTAATTCTCTCCTTCATGGAATTTTAACAGGCCAACTTTATATTAGGTTTTTTGTTTATATTTTCCCAAGACAGGGTTTCTCTGTGTAGCCCTGGCTGTCCTGGAACTCGATCTGCAGACCAGGCTGGCCTTGAACTCACAGAGATCCGCCTGCCTCTGCCTCCCGAGTGCTGGGATTAAAGGTGTGCACCACCACCACCACCACCACCACCACCACCACCACCACCACCACCACCACCACCACCACCACCACCACCACCATTTGGCTATATTAGGTTTCTAAATAAGTTTGTCTTCAAGTAAAAATATATGCATATCACATGGCACTTCAGAGCATAGTTCAGAAATAACAAAACTCTTCCCAATCCAGCGCCTTCTTCTAAAGGAAAAGCACTGGTGGGAGTTCCTCAGAGAATGCTGAACATGTACTAACTAGCATGTGCTCAGGTCCTAAGAGACGCACCGAGCGAGGTCTGGAAAGCTGGCTCAGCAGTTAAGAGCACTGGCTGCTCTAGCACAGGATCCAAGTTTGGTTCCCAGCACCCACACGGCAGTTCACAGCTGCTATCTGTAACGCCAGTTCAAGAGGATCTGATGCCCCCTTCTGGCATCCTTGGTGCCTGCATGCATATGATGCACAGACAGACAGACAGGCATACATACATAAATTCTTTAAAGAAAGAAACATATTTAATATACCTTAAGTTCTTCCTATAGAGGCACTTACTCATCAATCTCATTTTTTCCAATTTCATAGCCCCATGGTCAGCTGTGGCATAATGGGTTTAACCAAAGTCAACTAATGCTAAACCAGGAAGCAAACTAATCAGCCATCACACACACACAGCATGGCAACACATGACTGACAGCTCAGCTCTTTCGTAACCCTCTGCAGAGCTGAGAGGCTTGCATTTCAACCTATGTCAAAGCACCTCCTAAAAGACCAATGGCAAGTGCCTATTTGCCCCAAACCACAGGGAAGAGCTGCTCCCCACAACTACCAGCATCAGTCGTTAAACTATTTCACCTTGCTTAACTGGAGGGAGGAATACAGCGCCTCCTCCTTCTGATATATATGCATGTGTTTTTCTATCAGTGGGGCTGCCGTGTTTCTCAGACTGAATGGCAATCTGTCAATGGCAGGCTGAAGGCAGACAGTCTCTGAACTGCTTTTTTTAAAATTTATTTATTATGTATACAGTGTTCTGTCTGCACGCCAGAAGAGGGTACTAGAGCTCATTATAAGTGGCTATGAGCCACCATGTGGGTGCTGGGAATTGAACTCAGGACCTCTGGAAGAGCAGCCAGTGCTCTTCACCTCTAAGCTACCTGTCCAGCCCCCATGAACTTTTTTATCCTCTGCCTGCAGTTGCCATTTTACTGGATTGTCAGAACTCTTTGTAAATTAAGGAAATTAGCCTCTGTCATTTGTGCTGCACTAAGATTTAATTGCAATCAGTAAATGGCATACTAACCAGGGACTTAAATTATTTCTCTACACTTAGAGGAAATACTCACTCAACATCAACTCCTACACACACAGCAAACCACAGGGAATGCAAAGACTCACAAAAGTCCCCGTCTTGCAGTTTGACATGGGCTTAATGCAGCTTTCTCCCAGCCCAGGGAGACATGGGAATCAAATTCATTTTTGATAATGCAGAGATGTGATTTATATTCATTTTTCATTTAGATTAAGTTTGCAGCTGCTTCAGAAAACAATAATGAATTTGATTATTCCACTCACTAAAAACATTAGGATCAGTGTTCTTTAATTTAGCAGATTAATCATGTCTTCCTAGCATATTATAATGGGGGAAAAACCCTAGTCATTTACCCTGTAATATTTTAACTTTAAAAACAAGCACATATTAGCTGCCTTTTTCCCATGGTGCCATTAACAGCTATTTTGCTTTGGTCTGTGAGAGCTATGCTGTGGATAAGAACAGGAAACACTGCTTCCCAGCACAGGAATTAGCTGAAACTGGCTACTGCTCCCTAATGTCTTCACCGTCCTCTCTTCTTCAGCCAGTGATAATCTTCCTGCTCTTTTAATGTCACCTGCAGGCACACCCTCCGCCTTCCCGGGCATGATCATCACTTACTGAATGCTGGGTTCATGTTAGGCAGAATGTCAAGGCTTGCATACCTCACTTCAAGGATCCCCTGTGCATCCCAACTTTTTAGAGACAAGGAAACCAAGACTCCCAGAGGCTGACTTTGCCAGCACTGTTTCCATGGGCCCAGGGGAGGAAGTGAAGCAGCCCAGGCAGAAGAGGAGGGAGGTGAAGGGACAAGTGGCAAGCACCCTCCTATTGCTGAGACAGTGGAGGCATTCCAGCAGCAGATCTTCCAAGTACAAATGCTCAAAGCATCCCTAAATGCCCCCTCCCAGCAGAGTCACGGGAAGACAGGAGACCGGCCTAGGCTACAAACAAATCCTTTCTGAAAGCAGCAAAACCAAACCTGTGCAGGTAAGAGCTATGATCAGGAACACATTGGGGGGGGGGGCGGGGAATGACGCCCCTAATAAAGTACATGCCCTCTTTCAAGATCAATTTTAATGCCCTTGGATCCCTCAGGCCCCCTTTTTTTGGCTCATTATACCTGGTTTAAGCAAAAAGCCCTCTCTATATACAAAGGCATTAATTAGAAACCACAAAGCTAGGGCTCCAGTGACAGCCCTTTGGGTGATTCAAGGTGGACATCTCAGAGACCAGATGCCACCAAGACAACACAGGTTCAGGCCAAGTTCAATAAAAGACAAAGCAGCACTGAGCCCGGAGCGTGAAGAACAAGAGTAAATGCTGAGCCATGCGCAGGACTCAGTGAGCCATGAGGACACTGGGGAGCTCTAACTGACCAGGTGAGTTCAGGGTAGCTTCTCAGTTAGGGTCTAGTTTGGGCACACTGAGGGAGGCCGTTCACACAACCTAGCACTGTGGGCATGGCCACAGGCATAGGACTAGTCCATCAACTACCATTCACCCCACAGACCAAAGAGGAAGGGAACAGAAGGCCTAATACAAGACCGGAAGGCAATGGGATTAGTAAGTAAAGCTACCTGAAAGCTCTACACAGTCCCACCAGAAAAAGCCCAGACACACCACTGCACTGTGGATGCCGCACAAGGAGCTGCTGTGAAATGCAAGATGACCTGATCCCCTAAACTCAGTTCCAAGGCTTCCCTGCACAGTGATGTTTTTTAACCTGAGGGAGCTCTAGAAGAAGAGACTGGGCAGAAACTTACAGAAACACTGAGCTAAGAAGGGACATCAGTGACCAGCCCATTCCTTCCCTTGGGTATGAACAAAGAAGGCACAAAAGGCAATGACACTCTTCAGGGGATGTCACTGTAGGGCAGGAGGAAATGAAAGGTCTGGCCAATACAGAACCCAGCTCCTGCAGCCTTCAAAGCGGCTGCCTGCTTGCTAGTGTCCTAAAAAACGAGTAAGCAATGTTCAGTTTGGCTTTCCCCTGAATACCATCAATATTCTTACAACAGTATTTTAAAGACTTGTGTATTACCAAAAAATAACTAAAAAAGAGCTAGGTGAATTCATACACATTGGCTTAACAGCTCTCCCAGGCATGACATCAATTCCAGAAGCCACAAAGGCACAGATAGACAAATGTACAGAACTACATAAAAATATATGATGAAAAACACACTTTTCTCTCTAAAAGGCCAAAGGTAAATGGCAGATTGAAAGGAAATGCATACAGATTTGATACTGGGCTAGTTCTAAATTCTTTGTTAATCAAATTGGACTAACACAAAAACGTTTCCCAAAGAATTGGCAAAGGATACTGACAGCTAAAAAGAAAAAGATCTAGAAAAGACAAAAACATGTTTTAACTTTATTCATGATTATAAAGACATTTGAATTACAAAAAGAACAAAATTATACTTTTGGTAGGGGACAGACAGTACTGGGGACTGAACCCAGGACCTTGCATGCGGCAGGCAATTGCTCTACCACTGAGGCATACCACAATCCAAGCCATTAGATGTAAGTAAGCTTTTAAGTGCTGACCAATGTAATCCTGAGGGATAACTTGGTGGTATTTATCTGCACATAAAAGGCTTTTGGTCTAAAGCAACTGCTAAAAACTGGGCCTAGAGGCCAGAGAGATAGCTCAGCAGGTAAAGGCCCCTGCCACCAAACCTGATGACCCGTAGAAGGAAGAACTGACTCCTGCAAGTTGTGCTTAGACGTGTTGTCCCCGACATGTGCAGTGACATGCATGTGTACCCATACATAAATGAATGCAATAAAAATTATTTTAAAAAGGGATTTAGGGGCTGGAGAGATGGCTCAGAGGTTAAGGGCATTGGCTGCTCTCCTAGAGGTCCTGAGTTCAATTCCCAGCACCCACATGGTGGCTCACATCCATCTATAATGAAATCTGATGCCCTTTTCTGGTATGCAAGCATACATTCAGGCATAACACTGTATACATTAATAAACAAATACATCTTTAAAAAAATTTAGAATACAGATACAGTGCTTGCAGAAGTGTGTGTACATGTATGCTGTAGAAATGTTGTGTGTACATATATATACATATATACATATACATATACATACATACATACATATGTGTGTGTGTGTGTGTGTGTGTAACAAGGCTTCTACTGTGCCTTTTTTTTTTTTTTTTTTTTTTTTTTTTTTAACCTCCTGCTGCAACCAGAAAAGAGAAACAACCAAAAGAAGACTGGTTAAGAAAAAGCAGGGTGCAGTGGTATGCACATAAAGCCCAAGCTACTTGGGAGGTTGAGGCAGAACAGTCACTTGGGCCCTGGAGTTTGAAGGAAGCCTAGGCAACAATGAGAAGCTCTGTCCAAAACAAACAAAAAATTCCAAATCTATAATGAAATACAATGCAGTTATTAAAACAAACAGATAGACATACTGTGTATGCTTCACTATGGAAGCTCTATGATGCACTTAAAACTAGCCAAGTCTAGAACAATCTACACACATGATTTTTTCCCATGCTCATTTCTCAAAAGAATCTACAGTTGACTCATTTTGTTCTTTGTTTGCTTGCATGTTTTGAAACAGGGTATTACTCTACAGCCCAGGCTAGCCCCAAACTCAAGGCAACCCTCCTACCTCTGCCTCCCAAATACTGAGATTACAGGTGCACACCATCATGCCCAGCTTTACAGCTCTCTTCAACAACAGACATAGGGTTAAGGTGCTAACGATATCCACGAGTAACTTTTGATTCTCCAAAAACTTAACCACTAATAGCCTGCTATTGACAAAAAGTCTTATCAGTAACAGTCAACTGACACACAGTCCGATGTTACAGGTATTACTGGAGCTGGTGAGCATGGCAGAGCAGCAGGAGGCAGCTTCCATCTAAGACTGGAGACTGCTCACCTGGAACTCACCATTTGTAGCAATCCTCCTGTCTCTGACTCCAGAGATAATACTGCATCTTTGTTTACATTTTCCTAGTACTTAGTTCACATTTATGCACACACACGTTTGATAAACTAACTTCTTACTGTAGCTTTGTGGTAACAAATGACAGAATAGTGTACACATGCTTATGCATTTGAGACACACCTTTTCCTTATTGTTTTCCATCTTTCTAGGCTATGTGGATTCTGGGACTTTTTTTTTCAAATTGTGGCCAATGTTTAAAAAAAAAAACACACACACACAGATTAAGTGGACCCATTAAGGGTTTAGGGATTTAACTCAGCTACTTGACTAGCAAATGCAAAGTATGAGTGGCCACGGTCCCGATACAAGGAACACAGCAGGAATATCATGTGCAGAGACTTAAACATGGGGCTAGAGAAGGAAATGGGATTCCAGGTCAGCCACAGTGAATGTGAATCCAGAGAATTCACAAGGACTTGGGGTGTGGGCTGGCATCCACTCTGGGACACAAGAGAGTCTAGAAAGGGCAAGCTGAGCTTAGGCTGTCCAGTGGAAGTATGTGTGGGAGTGGGAGAGACTAGTGATTGACCAACACTTTAAAAACTAGAGGACATAGCACTATAGAGCCATAAATAAATAAGCAAGCAAGTAAATAAATAGATAAATAAATATGGAAGAGTTGAGAACCAAAGAATGCACTTGCTCCTCAGGAAAGAGACCCTCGGACACAGCAGCAGGTCAGAGTCAACAAACCTGATGCTCTCCGAAACCTCACTTCTGCTGACTAGGATGGACAGTAAAATCAGCACCACACCTACCTAACACCACATGTGAGGAAAAGGAACACAAAAACTGCTAACATCCTTGTACACTACAACCTGTGCCACAGAGAGCCCACAAACAAGGGATTCCTAAATATCACCTGGACAAAACAACACACATGGACCTAAAGTCCCCTCCCCAGTGATCATGGGTAAAGCCTCAGAATGATCTCCCTATGACAACCAGAGCAAAAGCAGAGACCACCCAATGGGAGCTATCTCACACCCAGATGAGCTCTTAGGTGGGGACCTCACAAGAGGCTCTCTCTCAGCGTGGGTCAGTTGATGCACCCTAAACCAAGCAAGTAACT
Organism: Peromyscus leucopus; assembly: GCF_004664715.2. Classification (NCBI taxonomy): domain Eukaryota; kingdom Metazoa; phylum Chordata; class Mammalia; order Rodentia; family Cricetidae; genus Peromyscus; species Peromyscus leucopus. Next base: position 5,890,024 of record NC_051066.1, on the reverse strand, counting down.
GAAGACCTCTGGACTGCCAGCACTTAAAATGTCCTACTGAAGACCCTGGAGGTGCAGGACAGACAGACAGGAGGCAAAATCTGCAAGGTGGCTGACTCCCATCTCACCTGGAAACACTGCAGCTTCATGAGATGCTACACTTCCTTTAAAAATGCCCAGTTACACTTCTAAGAAAAGACAGGAAAGTGACAAATTGGGAAGCGCCTGAGGTACTAGAAAGGACCATTATTCTCAGTCAAGATGCTTGTGATTCCAAACCCAGTCTTGCAGCAGCCCGATGAGCAGCAGGGCTGCAGGAAGCATTGTGATGCTGATGAAACTCGAGGCAAGGGAGAAAAAAAAACAGGGAGGAAATGGCATTCTGTGATGGATATTCATGAAGGGCGCTTCCTAATTTAAAGGAAAACAAGTTTAGAGTTCTTACTGCATTAATTCATGTGAGAGAACATTTTTATCCGAACTGTTACATTTCTGAGCGAGGCGCTAACACTCTCCAGGTCTGCCCAGATACACTAATTTGGGGAGGGTGTGATTTGTCTTAGTCAATGCAAAACATTGGAAGCTGCTTCTGAGCTTTCCAAGTAGGAAAGGAATGGCCGCTTCACCCTCACCAGCAACAGTGAGAACTGGTGGCTCTTAGCTCCTGCTGTGGACACTGCAGAGGAAGCTCTTCCTAGCAACAGACACAGATGTTGCAACTATCCCCACTGTAGAGAGGAGGAGACACCCTCCAGAGACTTTTCTGGGCCACTCAGCTAAGGACTGACCCAGCCAGGAACTGAACCCACAATGTGTCAGTCTCCAGAGCAAAAGTATAGACCTATCAGAAGGAAGAGGACTTTAACTCAGGCATCCTGGTGAGATGTGCAGCTTTTCTTGGTGCTAATCCTCATGACCAACTTCAAGTGGCAAGACAAATTCCATTCACGATGTCCTGCACACACAGACTCAGCTGGTCTGACATGGCGGTGAGGGCCATATGTCAGACTGCTCCAACACTTCAAATGGTTTTCAAATTTGACTGTGAAATGCTCTTTGTTTTCATTCTGTCAGGAAAGTGGGCCCCAAAAGTGTTTCAAAATCTTTGCTTTTTTTTTTTCTAAAGATAAGAGTCTTGCTATGTTTTGCATTCAAACTCCTGGGTTGAGCGATCCTCCTGTCTCAGCCTCCCCATTAAGTACCAGAGTTTTGCACCACTGTTCCTGGCTAGATGTCTCACATTTGAATCATAAGCTGAAAGGATCTGTTTCAGGCAGAAGGAGTAAGCGTTCTTAAGGCAAGACCTCGATATGAATTAAGGCCAGCAGCTTATTTACTCATGGCTGGCTTTTCAGGAGATCTAGAAACCACACACGTTCCACCTCTTAGAACAAATGAATTAGAAAGGCTCACCTTGAACTGCATTCTTCCAGGGTGCTTTCCATGCCAGCAACATCAACAGAAAACAACCATTAGAAGCTTAACTGCGCTCAGCTGGTGACCTTCACTAAGCTAAATGCAGCAGTTTGTCAGCTACAAAACATTAAATGGACACAATTAAGAAGTTTGGAAGCATGAAACAGAATTTCAACTAAAGTAACATGAAAATTAGTGGAAATATATATGACGGGACTCTAGGGTCACAATACTTGACATTCTTGCTTCATCTGGAAGACAGAACAGAGACATGTGTATTGGCCAGACAGAGCTTGGCAGCCCATCTTCCCTCCACTCTGAAACACCACACCTAATCATATAAAATGTCTTCAGCAGTTCCGAAGCTCTGCCGCCTCCTTTGTGTGCCATCTTCATTAAAAATCCACAGAGGCTGTGGAGAGGGCTTGGTTCGTAAGGTGCTTACCATGCAAGCATGAGGGCCTGAGTCTGAACTCTCAGCACCCGTGTAAAATGCCACACAGAGGCTCATGCTCTGTAACCCCAGCACTGGACGGCGAGGACCAATCAGTCTGGCTGAATAGTGAGCTCCAGATACAATGAGAGACCCTGTCTCAAAAGAATAAAGTGGAGATGGGAGAGAGCGGTGGAAAAGGATCCTCAACCCTGGACTCCAGCACACACACACCTGTAACAATGCTACAATGCAGACTTTATTACACATTACAAGTAAGAAAAGGCAGGCTCAAGCTGGGGATGTAACTCAAGGGTAGAGCATTTGCCTAGCATGTGCCAGGCCCTGGGCTAACTCTTCAGCACCAACCAAGAAAAGAACGAAAGAAAAGGCAGGCTCAGAGAATGTGATAAACCACTCAGCTTCACATAGCTATTGAGTGTCTGTGCTGAGACTCAAATCCAGACCTGATCCCAGACCTGACTTTCTCCCCCTACAGCCTTAGCCTCAAGAATTACACTTTTTTTTTCTTTCCCTGGGATCAGAAATAAATACTAACGTTTCACAGAATTTTTTTCTGTGCTTTTTGCATGTGAGAATAAAGTTGAAAACATCCACCTGGAATTGCAGCATTAAACACCAGTAGTTACGGAGGACAGAGAAAGCTAATAACTAAACAGCTTCTCCTTTAAGAAAAAAAAAGTTGTTTACCAACAAAAATCAAGAACTATTTGAGGACCTATTATCAAAATTCCAGTTCCAGCATCACGTAGCAGAAGAGTCTGAAAGAAGTATTAACAGGCTGGGTCTTCAAACAAAACTCCTGCTCCAGCCGGGCCAGGACAAGCTCAACAACCAAGGAAGCTTGCTGCAGAGTCCCAGTGCCACAAAGGCATGGGGGTAGGGCGGTGAGGGAACACCCTTTGGAGGAAGTATATCTTCAGCAGGGGCTTGAAGGAAGTGAAATGGAGAATGTGCTCAGAGGGCTGGACCAACAGCCCTAGAGGGTCATAACCTGGGCAAACTTGGAGAAGCAGAGGCCAGGAAAAAGTGAGGTTTAGGTGAGGGTAAAGCCAAACCTGAAAGACCCTTGAACGGGGATGGGGGGAGCAGCAAAGGCTAGACACCACAAACAGGCAGGATACTATCCACCTCCTGCAAAACACACACACACACACACACACACACACACACACACACACACACGTTGCTGAAATACGCCTGCTTCTAGGATAGTTTTAACTTTGGCCTAGTGTCCAAGATCTTTCAGGAACCGAGCCTAATCAATCTCTCCTCTTACTCCTTTCCCATCTTAGCCCTCAGCCAGAGGGCTGGTCTAGTCACTAATTCCATAGGATCTTTTTTTGCCCCCAATATGAATCCTGCTCTTCCTTTACCACCCAGTTCAAGTACCACCTCCTCGCTAAGCCCCACCGCCGCCCCTAGTGACCTATACCTCTCTATAGCACACGATCTTGTCTCATGGACATTACCTTTCCACAGGCAATGTCTGAACATCCAGTGTAAAGCCTGGGTTGGGATAGGCTGCTTTCGACTCCTTTCGTCCACCACTCACAGCATTTTGACATTTACTAAGCAAGCAAGCAGTCAACTATTTTTTTTTACTTCCTATACTAAGTTTGGCGTTAGCATAAAGGAAGGATGGGGGAGGGTGAAACCTCTGGAGTCAGAGACCAGCTAAGAAGCTGTTGCAATAATCCAGATGTGAAGCAAAAACAGCCTCGACTAAGGAACAAAGAGAAAATGAGCAAATACAAACGGCAAAATGCTTGCATGCAAAACTCTCCACAGGAAATCTGTGGACGACAGCGAGGGACGACGAAGGGTCAGTAAAGCTATTTCCAAGAAAACGCTTCTGGGAATCATTTTAAATCTCCCTGAGACGAAGTGCACGAAGTGGTTAAAAAGTCTACATCTGGAAGGGGGAAAAATGTCTTCAGTAAAACTGCCCCGCATGTTGAACCAGGCACAGACAGACCTTGCAATGTCAGATATTCACAGCATGAGGGTCTGTAGGGAGTTCATCTAAACTCTCAATTCTCACGTGGAGAAACTGAGGCCCAGCGTGGAAGAGACGTGCTGAAACCCTCAAGGTGGAGCGTCCCAGATCTGAGTAGCCCAAAGCAGTCACTTGGCCTAGGCAGGCAGTGTTTTACACGCCCCCTCCCCAGTCCGTCCTCAGCTGTGCCCGAGTGACCACGGAGACCTCCCGGGCCAAGCTTAACCCGCGCCGCCTGTTTACCTGGCGCAAGGCGGTGGCCCGGGGCAGCAGTTCCAGGTCAGCCTGCCGCTGACGCCCCCAGGCCGGGCCTGGCTCTCCGGGGGGCGCACGGTCACTCAGACCCCTCGGTCCAGAAAGGAGAGCGAGGCGCCCAGGAGAGGAGGCTGGAGGGCTGCAGAGCCGCTGCCCTGGTTCGCCCCTCGGGGCCAAGCGCCTGGCCTCCGGCAGGTGCCCGGGCCTTAGGACCGCGCCCGGCCGGCCCCCGCACTGACCAGGCAGCATCTCGCCCGCCCCGCCTCACCCACGAGGAGCCGGACAGCCGCCCCACCGGCCGTCCCGACCCTGCCGCCTCCGCCCGCGGCCCGCCAGCCTCACCTGGGCCGCGCGCCGCGCTCACATCGCCCGCCCGCGGCGCCCCCTCCGCCGCCGCCGCCGCCGCCGCCGGCGCCAGGCCCTTCCCCGCCGCTCCCGCTGCCGCCCCTGCCCGCGCCCCCCGCCCCCGGAAGCGCTTCCAGGCCCCGCCCCCTGGGCGCCCGCGCTTCCGGGCAGGCGCGGACCGGGCGGTTGTCGCTGCCCCAGAGTCTCTCGCGGGGGGCTAGAGTCCGGGCGGAACCCTGGTTCCCGGCCGGAGCTGCGAGCGGACCAGTGGACGGTGGGGCGGCTGAGCGGCAACCCGGCTCTGGAACCCGCCCGGAGTCCCGACTCTGCGGCCGTGGCCTTCCGCCCGCCTTCTCCTCGGCGCCCCCTGCTGGCCGGAGCGGGACTCGGCAGTGCGCTCTCGGACTCCACTGCCCACACCTGCGACCGCCTTCCTCTCACTTTTTAGTTCTTCTATTAATTTTGGGTTTTGTTTTGAGACAAGGTATCAGAAACAGAATTCCCCTATGTAGATAAGGCTGACCTTGAACTCAGAGATTCCCTAGGGTTAGGATTACAAGAATGAGCCTCCATGCTCAGCTTCCTGGGCAGGTTTTTCTCTTCCGCAAACAAAAACAAACAAACAACAACAACAAACCCACTGCCTGGCTTTCAAACAAGAGTCCACAGGGCTGCAGAAATGGCTCAGCAATTAAGAGCACTGACTGCTCCGTTCAATTCCCGGCACCCACGTGGCAGCTCACACCTGTCTGCCCTTTTCTGGCCTCCTCGGACACAAACATACACGGCAGCGAAACGCCCGTACACATACAATAAAACTGAATAACTTTTAAATTTTTTTAGAAAGTTCCCAAGAGTGAGATCAGCAGACCCAGAGCATAGGAAAGCTTCTTGTCAGGCCAGCTTACCACAGGACGGTTGTGCTGGTTCAGTTCGCAGCAGTGAGACTCTGCTTCCCTGAAAACCCAGCCTTGGCCTCATCATCTTAACTGATTCTTACTAAACGTATGGGCAACAGCCTGGATTTCCTTGACTGTGACACAGTGTTTGCCTGTTGCTGAGGACAAGGGAGACTATGACCTTGATTTAAGTGTTTGACCTTCCTGCCAAGTGTCTTCAGTTTACCCTACTACTCGACCCCAGCCCACTCTGCAGTCTCACTTGGCTAAACAGGAATCTGTGTGGGCAACTGTTGGAATCCAGAGGGCACACGTGACTCGGGAGTCTCCCTCGAGTCCTCTCACCTGGTCAACTCCTCAGGATGGACACCTTTTGTTCCACCTGCCTCTTACCTAAGTAGTACTGGACCAGCAGGGGGAGCCTGGCTCTCCTAACAGATGTCCCAAGATGTCCACTTCTAGAACCTCCCAGTATCGAGAGTTCCTTCACTAACTGTCTCTGCAGAGGACTGGAATGAACACACACACACACACACACACACACACACACACACACACACACACGGCCACAGCACTCTCTGCTTTGGAGACCTACCTCTGGCACCCACTCCCACTGTCTGCGTGATAGAGACAGCTTCTTTTCTGTTGAATGGTAGTGAGGCTGAGGTGTGTGATTTGTAGAGTTCCCCCCAACTCCTACAAAAGATTGGCAGTAGAGAATGCTATAGTTAAAGAAAGAGGCAAGTCCAGGACCAAAGCACTCAGCTACACTGGAGCTTCTGACTTTGAGGCGAGGCACTAGGTACTGGCCTGTTCCTCTGTGTAGACGCAGCAATAATACCAGGAAATCAAGGTCCTCCACTTCAGTTTCAAGTGCTGGGATTACAGGATGTACCACCGGATCTAAATATACTCACTCCTCCACCCCCGCCTCTGCCCTGGGACAAAGTCTCACTAGCTAGCCTGGAACTCATCATATAGACCAGGCTGGCCTCAAACTCATAGACCCACCTGCCTCTGCCTCCTGAGTGCTGGGATTAAAGGTGTGTGCCACCATACTTGGTACTGTAAATATTCTTTTTTTTTTTTTTTTTTTTTTTTTTTTTTTTTTTTTTTTTTTTTTTTTTTTTTTTGTTTTTCGAGACAGGGTTTCTCTGTGTAGCTTTGCGCCTTTCCTGGAACTCACTTGGTAGCCCAGACTAGCCTCGAACTCACAGAGATCCACCTGGCTCTGCCTCCCGAGTGCTGGGATTAAAGGCTGTAAATATTCTTGATCAGCAAGAAGCAAGCTGGTAAGGACGGCTTCAGGACCTCCGGTTATTTCCACATAGCCGTTTCTCACCTCCTGGGGAGATGGCTTATTCTCTCCTTTGCTCCTATCTCATCCGGTCCAGCTTCCAGGGAGGTGCAGCTTCCAAGTGGGTCTTGCCTCTCCTGGACCTGAGCCCTGTGACATCCATTGGCCCCGGGTGCTGCCTCTGATATTTTCCCCCACTGAATTTTCTTCTGAGTCTGCTCTCTAGTTTTCCCATTGAGTCACAAACCCTGTTCCTGGTAATTTACTCTCCAACATTGTCCTTTGTAATCGACTCTCTTGGTCCTCTGTAGTTCTTTGTAGTAATCACAGTGTGATTAATTAACGCCCTGTACAATTGTGTGCTAATTATCTGCATTACCCACCACTGTCTTGTAAACTACATAAGGATGAGAACTCATTTCTTTCCTATTTCTTCCACACTTAGTACTTAATAAATATGTGTTGAAATAGTAGGAACTTCTAAGAGTATGTTCCAGAGGGCAGGGACTGTTTCTGTGTGGGGGTGGGGAGGCAAATGTGCAGAGGTATGTATGCATGTTCATGTGTGAAAGCCAGAAATCAACCTCAGCTGGTGTCCTCAGGAACCATCTACCATCTCTCGTTGGCTGGGGAATTCACCAAATATGCTAGACTAGTTCATTGGTGAGTGTGCTTTGGAATCTGCCTGCCCCAGCCTTCCCAGTGCTGAGCTAACAAGTGCATGCACTCACTATACCTGGCTTTTTACGAGTCCTAAGCTCAGTTCCGAATGCTTGCCCAGAAAATGCTTTACCAGTTGATCTGTCTCCCAAGCCCCAGGCTCTGATCTGTTTTCTTCATGGCCTGCAGAGAATGTAGCACTGAATGAACAGTACTAGTCATTTGCAGGATGAGTGAATGAGTGAACAAATGAATGAACCAGTTGCTGAATGAATGAATGAACGGACAGACAGATCACCCATCTCTCTTTCCCCTTTGCATCATGTCTGAAGCTGATCTCTCGGTCCTGACCGGCCTTTCTGGCAGCTAGCCCCATAAGGAGGTAGGTGAGAGAAGCCAGATACCGTTCACGTTTGAGACAGTGTCTTGCTAAGGTACTCAAGCAGGCCTTGAACTTGTGATCTCTGGCCTCAGACTCCCGAGTGGCTGGGACTATAGGCCTGACTGCTGGGCCTGGTAAATCCCGGACCTTTTTAATTTTTTCCTGCTCATCTGAAAATGGGACCTTTCACTGAATTTCTCTCTGAGGTATGCAAATGCACACATGGTCATGTATGTGAGGATGAAGACTCACATGTCACAGTGCATGCATGGAGGGCAGAGGACAACCTTGGTCATCTGTGCTCATCTTCTATCTCATCTGTGGCAGGGTGTTTTGTTGTTCACAGCTGGGTAGCCAGGTTAGCTGGGCCAAGAGCCTCCAGTGACCTTCCTATCTCCATCCGCCATCTCACCATAGCGATGTGAGACTACAGAAGCATACACCTACATCTGGTTTCTGTGGGTTCTGGGGATTTGAACTCAGGTCCTCAAGTTTGCACAGCCACTGTTCACCCACTGAATCGTTTACCTAGCTCAATTTTCTTTTATTAAAGAATCTAGTCTTTTTTTTTTTTTTTTTTTTTTGCTTTTTTCGAGACAGGGTTTCTCTGTGTAACTTTGCGCCTTTCCTGGAACTCGCTTTGTAGACCAGGCTGGCCTGGAACTCACAGAGATCCGCCTGGTTCTGCCTCCCGAGTGCTGGGATTAAAGGCATGCTCCACCACTGCTCAGCTAAGAATCTATTCTTTACTAAAATATAAAAATTCCTTACTAAAATTTAAAGATATCCTGTGTTTCATCTGTTTTGTTTTTGTTGTTTGTTTTTTGTTTGATTGTTTTGGTTCAGTTTTTGTTTTTGTTTTTTGGGGTGTTTTTTTGTTTTTGTTTTTTGGCCAAATGCAGTCATTAATGCAGGGGTTAATGACATTCTTGACCAGGACCTCTTAAAGTGGACTATTGTGACTCATATACTTTGTCACAGGCAGTCAGGAAAGAGGAGACATCTGCAAGGAGCTAGCCTGGTTTAAGAAGGTGACCCTGTGGGTCCCAGTGTTATGAGCAGGCAGAAACCCGCTGGGCACACCTTGGATTAGAACACAGTGAGAGCATGCTGCACATAAGCATTCCTGCAGTCACATGTTTAATGTAAAGCCAACCTCCTGTCCATCAAACATCAGACCAGGAGTGCTGCTGGCCTTCATTCAGAAGTCACAGGGCTTTGCCAGACAGCTTTGATGACCAAGGCCTTTTAAAGACACCCTGGAAGATAGGAACTTCTCATTGCTCTGGGCAGATCTCCCCAGAGCAAATAGTTAACCTTAGACTTGATGTGAGCACTCTCTTCAGAGTTGAAAGCTGCTTAAGAATAAAAGTCATGACATGTGATTGCTTGGAGGCCTCACTAAGAGTTTCAGACAGGAGCATGGGGGGAGCTGTAATCCCCTCCTTAGAGTCAGAATAGAGTCCCCAGGCCCTGTGGGACTCACAGGCACTGTAGGAGGGGGAGGGGTGCCCCTCTGCCTTTTGTCTGCATTTTCTTTTAATCAGCTTTAATAAAGGAAGAGGTTGACCAATGTCCACACTGGTCACTGTTGGGATTTCTGCTTTTTCGCTTGTTCTTCATATGTAAGCAGAGTGCTGGCTTCTGACTTTGAGCCTGCCTCCTGGGGTCCTGACACATGCTCACCCAGTTTGCTCAAGGCTTCAGGACAAGTAACTGGGGGTCCTAGTAGGAAAGGCAAGGCTGCCATGCTGCAAGCAGAATCAACCGGTGTGGAGCCCTACAGCGCTTGGAGCCCCTATGGTGAAGATCATGTCACATGTTCATTCATTCAACAAATGTTTATTGAACAGTCTCTAAGTACCATGCATGGGGGAAGATGCTGGGATCCGGAAGTGGATAGTGTAGTAGGAAAAATCCAAGCCACGAAGATGTGTACACACTGCCATGCTTTCATGGGAAAGAGACATAAATATGGACCCATGTCACAGAGGGTGAGAAGAGCCATGGGAAAGATAAACCGGAAAGGGCGAAGAGTGGTTGAACACTGGCCAGAGTTCTACTCTTCCTTTTAATCTTGTCCTTCTGTGCAAACAGGAAGCTCACGGACGCCCGGGGGCAGCGCTCTTGGCCAAAAGGCTGAGGAGTACTTAACTGTCTACCTGATGGTCCTCCTCCCGTGCACTCCAGTCCTCTCCGAGCCTGGGAACCAGCTCTGCTCTGCTCTGCTCGGCTTTCTTCTCCTGGGCTTCTTGCAGAGTCAGTTCCTCACCAGCCTCTGTGCCCGGGTGTCCTGGTCTCAGTCATGCAGCCCTGCCACTCAGTGCTGGCCCAGCGCTTTCTCGAATTCAGTGCCTCCACCATTACTAGACACTCGGACTTCCTTCATGGTATCTCTGAGGCTGGGCACCTGTAATGGGAACTACTTAACCCTGTGAAAGTGAATCAGACCCTTCAATCCTCAGTTTTCTGATCTACAAAATGGGTCTGGCAATGTGCCTGCCTCAAATGGCTGTGGTGTAACAGAAGTGGCTAGCAAAGCCTTGTGGGTGCAGAGTCAGTAGGCACAGTGGGCTTGTGAGGGCCTGAGCTGATGGCAGCAGTGAGGGTAGCATCCCCCTGGGGGGGTGCACTCTGTTGTCTCTTCCATGCCCTTCGTCAGCCCCTACCCCCAACCCTGACAAGCTGTCCCTCTCTGCTCCCTTTCATCATAGAGCTTAACTCCTTGGAATCTTTGCCTCTGGCCACTTAATGAGAAAATTCTTTGACAGATCTGTTCTCTCTCTCTCCTGTTCCTATTCTCATCATCCTCACCCCCTGAAAAGCAGCCTGTTCAAAGAGAAGGATGCCTCACTTGTCAGTCAAGACTGGAGAAGGCTGAGTTCGGTAATGCCTGGCTTTCAAAGACACTGTTTTGTGCTCTCAGAGAACAAGTAGCCTTTTGGAACTTCCACAAACCTTAGCACTTGGTGTCAGAGAAGTTGGGAGGTCAGTTCATCCAGGGCACTCCTCTGAACAGAATGTGTCAGCCCCTCTGTGACCAGTCCTGCTTCTGCTGGAACCAGAGCCCCACACTTTTCCCAGCATGGAAGTCTGGGAAATGATGGATGACCCATGACAGGGAAAGCCTCGCCCTAATACCTGCCTCCTGTGCCTCCTGGACACTCAGACATGTGGGTCACTGTACTCTCTCTCTCCCACAGAAATTTTAGACCTAAAGTCTCATTAGGGCTGCTCAACTACTGATAAAGCAGTAAGTTATGGACCCCAAAACTCACTGCTTTGATTTTTCACGCGTCAAAGGAAACTTTTTTTTAATGTCCGAATGTCTTCAGGAATAGTATAATGACTTGGTGACTGTCAGGTGCTTTGCAAAGTGCCAGGGGTTTGATCACTGTGCAGTGAGCAGTGATTCTTGTTTCCACTTTGGGCTGTGCTCGATCAAGCTCATCATGTCCAACTTATACCCAAGCTACCTGGGACCCTTCCCACTGCATCGTCAGGATGTCTGCTGTTCATCTTTCAGTCATAAGCACTTGGGGTCTGTCTTGTTCGCTCACAGTTCTTGAAAGAGCCAAGAAGGCACTGTTGCCAGGGCCTGGGCCCTGTGTCTCACCATGTCCCCTGTATCACATCCAGTGCCGAGCTGGACACAAGGCAAGCTATTATGCAAGTTTTCAAACAAGGACCATGGGAAAGTCAGAAGTTGGTAGGCTCCCACTGCGATGAGATGGCTCACAACTGGAGGGCGTGGATTCAGAGGGCCCTCCTGGGAAAGCAACATTCCAAGCAACCTTCCAATAGGCCAGCATCCCCCTAAGCCTGCTCCGTACCATTTTCATCCTATTGTCCCCTCAGAGCTTCTGGCCATTCTGCCTTTCCATAGAGCTGAAAGCTGGTGGTTTAATTTTTTTCAATGTATTACTTTATGTGCATGAGTGTTTTGTCTGCATGTATGTCTGTGCACTAGGTGCCTGCCTGGGGCCTAAGGCCAGAACAGGGCATTGGATTTCTTGGAACTGGAGTTACAAATAGTTGTGAGACCCCATGTGGGTGCTGGGAATTGAACTTGGGTCCTCTGGAAGAACAGCCAGTGCTCCTAACCACTGAGCATCTCTCTAGCCCTGCTGGTGGTTTAATTTTAAGACCTGGTCAACAGGAGAGACCCAGGAGCTAAGAGCTTTCTGTAACTGACCTTGCTCTCTCTTTCAGTGGCCAAGTCAACAGTACCTGCAATGGCCTCCACTGACAAATGTGGGTGTGTTTCCAAGTGTGTGTGTGTGATGTTTGCACACATGTGTGTATGTGCAGAGGTCAGAAGAGGATGCAGGTGTCCTGCTCTGTCACTCTCCACCTAATTCCTCTGAGACAGAGTCTAAGAACCTGGAGCTGGACTGCTGGTCAGCAAGCCCCCAGATACTCCTGTCTCTGCCTCCCTCCCCAGTGACAGCTAGCTGGGCTTACAGATGCCAGTGGCCAGGCCCAGCTCTTCTTTAACCTGGGTGTTGGGAATTTGAACTCATGTTCTCATGGTTACACAGCGGACGCTCTTACCCACAGAGCAGTCACTCTAGTCCAACAATTTTGAGCCAACAATGCATTCCAGGGAACCCTTGGGGAAAACATTCCTTCTGATGAAATGCGTGACACATTCCATGCTGTACTGGCGCTCTCCCTCTCCATTCCTCCATGGGTTAAACAGAAAGGCAGTAAGCCTTTTTGAACTCTAAGGGCCTAGACTCACATCTCTCTCTCTAGAGACCCAGGAACTCAGTGGAAAAAGTAGGCACAAGTTTGAGCACAGCCCTGTCTATTGTTTGGAGTACAAATCTCTCCAAATACCTGTAGTTACAGGTGGGCATCAGATGTAGGTGCAAGGCTGTTTGTAGGGGGTGAGGATCAGGTCTGATGATCCCAGATCTGAAACTGTCAGCCATTGATTAAGGTACTCTAATGGAGGTAGAGATGCCATGATGGGACCACCCACTTTAAAGAGCAATGCGTTAAAGACAAGAAGGCGGAACTATAATGTTGTGCAGCCCGGCCAAAGCTGAGGAACACGGCACAGCACGAAAGCAGCCAGAGCACCATGTCTGGTCTGTGATCTGGAATCTACGAAGATCAGCAACACTGGAAGGAACGGGATCCCCCAGACTGAAGTCATGGAGATCAAACTTCCCCTCGTTCCTCTTTCCAGGGGGACCTTTAGGAAGATCCAGGGGCTCTTCTGTGGCTGGCAGGAAACCCTGAGGTCCTGGAGTGACTGGCAAAGATGGAGCCAGCGTGGGCATGTGTTGCTTCTGTTTAAGTGGCAGAGCCGTAGCAGTGCTCAGCCCGCTCTCCTGTGTCCACAGGGCTATAAACACTCCCAGGAGACTGTTCCTCTCCTGTGAACGGGGCGAGAGACTGTCCCGCAGGGCCTATTCCTCAGGTTACTGTCTGAACAAGTCCTATGTTATCAGCCTCAAGGGAGGTCAAGAGGTCAATTCCTGCAACCCTGCAGGAGCTGCCAGGGTCTTTAAAAAGCATGTAAGCATCTTGCCTGGAGCAGCTCAGGGTCACACTTAGAGAGGGGGGCTCCCAGCCTCAGATTTGGAGGTTGCCCTTGCAACCCCCAGAAATTCCCCAAGTGCTGCTCTGATCACAGGACACCGTGCCTTCCAGGCTTTCTGTGGAGTAGTAACAAGTTGACTTTCACCCTGCCCTAGGCCAGGGGTGGGGCTGGGGGGACTCTTTGGGGTCTAGACTTCTGAAAGTAATCTGTGACTCAGTGAGGCTACTGAGTTAGGGGGACCGTGAAAGACTACTCAAAGGACAAGGACAAGTGTGTCCTTTAAAGCAGAGCCCAGCCAGTCAGTTTTCTAAATTCAAAAACAAAACAGAGCCTGAGAGTGAAGGGACCTGATGCCGCAAAAGGAGCTCAGTCATGGGCGTGAGGGTGCCAATCCCAGTCGCTGGGGCTGTAATAGCTGGTCTCGTGAGGTGGAAGGCAGCAAGGGCCCTCAGTGGAACAGGACGTTTCAGGGAAGAAACTGCGATGTGGCAAAGCCAACCTCATCACTTTATCACTCAGTCATTGCTGAAGCCTTGGCTGGCTATGAATCTGCTGGATGCCTGGACTCTCAAGAGGGAACACAAGCCATAACGGTACAGTTTGCATATTTTTAGCTCTCTCCAGAAGAATTTGATGTCTCTCTATCTTTGGGGAGTATTTTAGGCTCCTGTCTCTCACCTTGTGGGTGCCACACCCACGCTTGCCTCAAGACCAGAGGAGACAGATACTCTTAACTTCAAGTGAACAAGCATGCACAGGGTGAATGCCTGAACTGCGGAGAACAGAGGATCCTGTGGCTCTTGCGCCTTCACGAATGCAAATGACGCCTGGGGACGACCCAGCCCAAGCTTCCCAGGGAGTTACGGAGGGACCAGAGCTGCAGGGCTGGAAGGTGTCTCTCAGAGCGGGTGGTCTTAGTAGTGGCCTTGACCGTTGTGGCGGGAGGGAAGACAAAGTGTGTCCCCAACACAGGGGACACCGGGTCTTAGCAGTGGGTATAGGGAAGCCGAGGCAAAAACCAAGGAGAGGACTCAGAGGTTGGCAGAGAGGCAGGGAGAAACCAACCAGGAAGTCTAAGACCACAGACTGGAGAGTTTGGGGTGTGGCAGATAGAAACTGGGGGCCCCATGAAGGTTTCTGAGCTGAGTGGGCTGATGGTGGGAGGGAACAGGGAGGCCCCGGGGAGAGTATAGGGAGAAATGGAGGAGACCAGGCTGGTGCAACAAGCTAGGTAACAGAGAAGGAGGACAGGGTGGTGGCAGCTGCCTTCCAAGATGAAGAGTCAGACTTAATGAAGTGTGTGGGAGGGATGGGGTTCACGACATTCTCTGTTAGCCGCCCTTCCCCTCAAGATCATCGAGAAAACTGGGTATGGTGCCTCACGCCTGTGATCCTGACACTTGGGAGGTGGAGGCAGAAAGTTTGCCATGAGCTCCAAGCAGCCTGGGCTAAGGGTCATATCCAGTCTCAAAAACAAAATAAAAACCAAACCACAAACCCCACAAAAACCAACCAAACAACAATAAACAAATCTCCTGAAGGAAAGGCAAGTTTAACGAGTGCTTCTGTGGCCCTGCTCTCCAATGGCTGTAGGTTAAGGACAGCCGCCCTAGCAGGCCACAGGACACCTGGGCTCCTGGAGCCTCTCCTTACAGACACCTGTTCCGCACCCAAGAGACTACATTAACAAATCTGTGATTAGTCGCTTGACCCATGTAAGGAATGTGGCATAAACACCATGTCCAAGGTCACAGCATTCCACCAGGTTCACCTTCCTGACAGCTCAAATCATCACTCACTAAATCCACTCCTCCACCTTCAGCCTGCGATCTGCTGCAGGTCATGCATGCCTTGCTCAACTTCAGGGTGGGAGTATCTTGAACTCGGGTTACTTAAGAGCCTCAGTTTCCCCTTGCTTTCAAGCTGAGCTGTAGTAAAGGTCTCTTGAGATATTATAGATGAAGAACAGAAAAGGCCAGCCTTAGCTTCACAAAAGCTCATGGACGTCCTGGGCTACACGAGTCTTTGCCTCATTTGAAAAAAGGGGGTGGGGAGAGGCTGAAGAGATGTCTCAGGGCTTCCAGAGGACACAGGTTCAATTCCCAGCACCCACATGGCAGCTCACAACTGTCTGTAACTCCAGTTCCAGGGGAATCCAGCATTCTTACACAGACACATACATGCAGACAAAACACCAATGAATATAAAAATAAAAATAAACACTTTTTTTAAGAAAAGAAAAGGTGTGGGGGTGGGGCGCTGGAGCAATGGCTCAGCCCTGAAGAGCACCCGATGCCCTTGCAGGAGACCAGGGGGTGGGTTCTAGCACCCACATCGTCTCATAACTGCCAGTAAATCTAGCTCCAGGGGATGGCCTGACGGCCTCTGAGGACATCTGCATGTACTTGGTGTACATTCATACACTCAGACAGACACACATACACATACAATAAATTAAGGGGGTGGGGAGGGAAAATTCTGAGAGGCAGAAACAGGAATCGCCATGTGAAAGTTTCATCCTTCCTATCCTAAATTGACAGTAGATGATGGGCTAACTAAAAATAAAATGCAAGAATTGTTTTTTAAGCAGACAAGCTTGAGGGTAGCTATCCAGCTACTACAGGAAGTGCTGTAACTGGGGTCTTTTCAGGACAGTGAAGCTCAGTGGTTGAGGCACATCCACAGCTGAAAGGAGGCCTGCTGCCATCCACAGTCAGCTTGGCTTGAGAATCCTTCTCTCCAGTTGATGGTTAAAGCTACTTGTAGGTCTGGATTTGGAAAGTTTCGTCAATGGAGGAGCACGCGCAGACCGAGGAGCACGCGCAGACCGGGGAGCACACGCAGACCGGGGAGCACACGCAGACCGGGGAGCACGCGCAGACCGGGGAGCACGAGCAGACCAAGGAGCACACGCAGACCCGGGAGCACACGCAGACCGGGGAGCACGCGCAGACCGGGGAGCACGCGCAGACCCGGGAGCACGCGCAGACCGGGGAGCACGCGCAGACCGGGGAGCACGCGCAGACCGGGGAGCACGCGCAGACCGGGGAGCACGCGCAGACCGGGGAGCACGCGCAGACCGGGAGCACGCGCAGACCGGGGAGCACGCGCAGACCGGGGAGCACGCGCAGACCGGGGAGCACACACAGACTGGGGAGCACACACAGAGCAAAGGCCCGACCAGGAAATGTCCATCTCTTTGTCTACTGAAATCATTTTTTTGTTTTTGAGACAGGGTTTCACTGTGACACCCTGACTGTCCTGGAACTCACTCTGTAGACCAGCGTGGCCTCGAACTCACAGGGATACACCTGCCTTTGCCTGGGTTAAAAGTGCTGGGATTAAAGGTGTGCGCCACCACCGCTGGCTTGGAATGATTTTTATAACCCCTGAAGATATCTATTGGCCCATGCCTGGGCAAAAGCAGGTGGCCAATAAATATTTGAGAAGCTAGGGATGCCTATAATCCCATCTACTTGGGAGGCTGAGGCAGGAGGGCACTTTAACACAGAAATTTGGGGTTGGCCAGGCAACATAGTGAGAACTTGTCTCAAAAGGGAAGTGGTTCAATCAGCAGAGTGCTTCTCTGGCAGTCACATAGGCCCTGGGTTTGGTTCCTAGCAGCAAATAAACCGGGCGCTGTAGTGCACATCTGTAATTGAAAGCACTGTGTAGGTAAACCGGGCGCTGTAGTGCACATCTGTAATTGAAAGCGCTGTGTAGGTAAACTGGGCGCTGTAGTGCACATCTGTAATTGAAAGCGCTGTGTAGGTAAACTGGGCGCTGTAGTGCACATCTGTAATTGAAAGCGCTGTGTAGGTAAACTGGGCGCTGTAGTGCACATCTGTAATTGAAAGCGCTGTGTAGGTAAACCAGGCGCTGTAGTGCACATCTGTAATTGAAAGCGCTGTGTAGGTAAAGGCAAAAGGATCAGGGGTTCCCAGTCACCCTCTACACAGTGAGTTTGAGGGAAGACTGAGCTGCAAGAGAACCTGTCTTAAAGAAAAAAATCAGCAGTAAGTAAAATGATAAATGAGTGAATGATTAAACCTCAGAATGGACGCTGGATATGGTGATATATATCACAGAGGCTTTGAAGTTTCCTCTGCAATGCTACTAGTCAATGGTATCCTTTAAAATGTATTTTATCATTGCTGAATTCATAGCAGTGTTTTGACATTTTAAATTGTGTGTGTGTGTGTGTGTGTGTGTGTGTGTGTGTGTGTGCAGGTGTACATACATATGTGGGTGGAGGCCAGAGGTCGATCTTGGATGTCATTCCTTAGGTACCATTCACCTAGATTTTTTTTTTCTTTTTAAATATTTATTTATTACGTGTACAGTGCTCTGCCTGCATGTGTCCCTGCAGGCCAGAAGAGGGCGCCAGATCTCACTATAGATGGTTGTGAGTCACCATGTGGGTGCTGGGAATTGAACCCAAGACCTCTGGAAGAACAGTCAGTACTCTTAACCTCTCGGCTATTTCTCCAGCCCAGAAAGGAGACCACCCCTTTTTATCCCCCCTGTCTGAGACAGGATTTCTCTGTGTATCCCTGGGATTAAAGGTGTGCACCAGCACCTTCCAGCCGCCCAGTTTTTTTTGGCAGGGCCTAGAGCTTGCCAGTCAGGCAAGGCTGTCCGGCCGGCTGTGAGCCCTGGAATATTGCCTGTCTCTATCCCTGAGTGTCGGCTTTTTCTTTTTCTTTTCTTTTTCATGGGCTCTGAGGACCAAACTTGTATGGCCAGCATTTCAACTGACTGGACAATCTATCCTCCCCAGCCCTGAGAGTAAATTTTTTGACTCAGCCTATCACAGTGTGGTAGGAGAGGAGGCTTCTGAAATGTCCTAACATCTGGATTGGTACCTCTGCACGGGAAGATTGGAACAATTGCCCGGACACTTACCCAGCCACCCCCAGAGGAACTGGACAGTGCTTCCTTGGCAGGGCTCCAGAGTGAGTCAAACTCTTCACAGTTGCCCTTTCTAACTCCAGGCAGTCAGAAAAAGCCCATGCCCTGCCCTCCAGAGTCAGTTCACAGGTAATGCAGTGTTTATTACATATGTCATCCCTCACCCTCATCATCTGGCCCAGATTCTGTACTTGCCAGTAGAAACATTCTTTCATTGCTCAAGCCCAGATTGGTTAAAAAAAAAAAAATCACAAATCCAAAAGGATCCAAAACTAACTCTTGGTTCTTGATCAATTGCCACAAGTTTTAGGGCTGGGTGAAGAACCAAATAATAGGTAAACACCTGCTTCAGAGAGCGCCAGTTTCACTGGAGTATGCCTTTCTGGTCAAATTTCTAGCAGAAATGAACAGTTAGTGTGGGGGTGTGGGGAACATGGAGTTTGACCTGCCAACAAAGCTAGTGCTTTTCCCAACCAGAAACACCTCTCCCTCTTCCTCTCTCTGGACTATAGGTCTGCACCACCACACCCGACTCTATGGAGACCCTTCCTCCTTCCTTCCTTCCTTCCTTCCTTCCTTCCTTCCTTCCTTCCTTCCTTCCTTCCTTCCTTCCCTCCCTCCTCCCTCCCTCCCTCCCTCCCTCCCTCCCTCCCTCCCTCCCTCCCTTCTTTCTTTCTTTCTTTCTTTCTTTCTTTCTTTCTTTCTTTCTTTCTTTCTTTCTTTTTTCTGAGACAGGATTTTTCTCTGGGTAGCCCTGGCTGTTCTGGAACTCACTTTGTAGGCCAGGCTGGTCTTGAACTCAGAGATCCATCTGCCTCTGCCTCCCGAGCACTGGGACCACTGCCTGGCTGCAAACCCTTTTCTTGATGCCCCCGCTGCGATCTTCTGCCTGATTGTTCTTAAACCAGATCCTCGGGAGCCATCAACCTTGCTTTCAAGACAAGGTCTCTCACTGGCCTAGAACTTGCCAACTGGGCTAGGCCAGCTTTCAGGGGAACTCTGGGGATCCACCTGTCTCTACCGCCTCAGTGCTGGGCATTTTTCCCCCCATGCCTGCCTTTGTCCCCCATGTTCCGGGGATCAAACTCAGGTCTTCATGCTTGTACAGCAGCATTTTACTGACTGGGTACCTCCCCGGGCCTGCAGGAAGTCACCTGTTCTGATTCGAAATCTTTCATTTGGGTTTAGAAGGGAACTCACATTTACCACGGAATTCTCAGCCAGCAGGAATTCAAAGACTTCCTAAATTTATTGGATGCTGAATTTTCTCAGAAAGGTGTTTTGCTGTAGTCCTGGGAACTCAGGGGTTCTGCCACGAAACCACAGCTTCAACCCTTCCTCATGCAAGGTTTTTTGAAATAGAGTCTATGGCAGGGGGAGGCAGGAGGAGGCAGGGGGAGGCAGGGGGAGGCAGGGGGAAGCAGGGGGAGCAGGGGGAGGCAGGAGGAGGCAGGAGGAGGCAGGGGGAGGCAGGGGGAGGCAGGGGGAGGCAGGGGGAGGCAGGGGGAGGCAGGGGGAGACGGGAGGAGGCAGGGGGAGGTGGAGGTGGGTTTTGGTGGGGGATGGTGAGACGGTCCAGTGAATAACGGTGCTTGTTGTCAATTCTATTTTGATTCCCAGAACTCACACAGTGAAAGAACTGACTCTTACAAGCTGTCCTGTGACTTCCACATGCACACACTGTGGCATGTGTACTTCCCTAGTAATATGTCAAATTTTCTTTTAATTTAAAAAAGTTTATGGTAGACAGGTGTGATGATGCTTTGCTCTTTAATCCCAGCACTCAGGAGGCAGAAGAAGCAGGAGGATCTCTGAGTTCAAAGCCAGCTTGGTCTACAGGAGAGCCAGGGCCACACAGAGAAACTGTATTTTGAAAAACAAAAGAAACAAAACAGTTTATGGTAGTAACTGGTGGACAAATACCAAATAGCTCATCTGCATTTAGAAAAGATAAATAAAAAGACATCAAGCGGCATTTGTTAGCTGTGAATCGGGACTGCCAGGGACAGCCAATCAGAGGCGACTACCGTGTGGCTCCTCAGGTGAGATGGCACACACGAGCAATCCCAGCTGCTTGGGACACTGAGGCAGGATTGAAGAAGTTCAAGGCCAGTCTGGGCATCCTGTTTCAAAATGTAAAGGGCTGGGGATGCTCTCTGGCAGAGTGCTTACCTAGCATGGGTGAAGGCCCTGGTTGTGAGCCCCAGTGCCAAACAACAAACAAACAAACAAGGCTGGCACCTGCGTCTGAGGGCCACGGGCACAGGAGGGTGAAGCGTGGATGACGTCCACAAAATCGCAGCACAGTGGCAAGCGCCACCACAGAGGGACGCTCATAATGGAATGGGATCGCTAAAAGTGGTGTGGATTTTGGAGGCTCTGGAGTGTCAGTTATATTTACAGAGCCTTGGATGACAGTAAAGAACCCTCTGGAAGGACAAAGCCTAGGCAGGGTGATGGAAAAGAGGAGGAGGAGAGCAAACCACTTTACAAGGACAAGAAGAGCCGAAGGGACCAACAAAGGTCAGTCAAGTGGGCTGACTGGAGCCTGCGGGAGCTAGGGTGTCAGCGGGGGGGGGGGGGGGGGGGGGGGAGGAGGGGGGGAGTGTCAGGTGCCGCCAGCCTGGAAAGGGGCAGGATCAGCACAGCTGAGGAAGACACTCTGCAGTGGTCCACACTGCTAGATAAGCCTGTGACCTTTGTGTCGTAGACTATTATTTTAAGCTGTGTTACTTTTGTTTATGCTGCATTTGTTTAACTCTGTGAAGCTGTGTTCTGTGCCTGTCTAAAAACCTGATGGTCACCATGCACAAAACTCAAGTCCAAGTGGATCAAAGACCTAAACATAAATCCAGTTACACTAAACTTAATAGAAAAGAAAATAGGAAGCACTCTTGAACGCATTGGCACCGGAGATCATTTCCTAAATAAAACACCAACAGCACAGACCCTGAGCACAACAATTAATAAATGGGACCTCTCGAAACTGAGAAGCTTTTGCAGGGCAAAAGACACAGTCAATAAGACAAAAAGACAGCCAACAGATTGGGAAAAGATCTTCACCAACCCCACATCTGACAGAGGATTGATCTCCACAATATATAAAGAACTCAAGAAACTAGACATCAAAGTACTGAACAGTCCAATTAAAAAATGGGCTAAAGAGCTAAACAGAGAATTCACAAAACAAGAACTACAAATGGCTGAAAGACATTTAAAGAAATGCTCAACATCCTTAATCATCAGAGAAATGTAAATCAAAACGACTCTGAGATACCACCTTACACCAGTTAGAATGGCTACGATCAAAAACACCAATGACAACCAATGTTGGAGAGGATGTGGAGCAAAGGGAACACTCCTCCACTGTTGGTGGGAATGTAAACTTGTACAACCACTGTGGAAATCAGAATGGCGGTTTCTCAGAAAATTAGGAATCGAACTACCTCAAGACCCAGCCATACCACTCTTGGGCATATACCCAAGGAATGCCGATTCATACCATAAAGATACATGCTCAGCTATGTTCATAGCAGCACTATTTGTAATAGCCAGAACCTGGAAACAACCTACATGCCCATCAACGGAAGAATGGATGAAAAAAATGTGGTACATATACACAATGGAGTACTACTCAGCAGAGAAAAACAATGAAAGCATGAAATTTGCAGGCAAATGGATGGAACTAGAAAAAATCATCCTGAGAGAGGTAACCCAAACCCAGAAAGACAGTTATGGTATGTACTCACTCATAGGTGGATTCTAGATATAAAATAAAGAACAATCAGACCACAACCCATAGAACCATGGAGGCTATATATATATAGCATGGAGGTCCCTAGGACGACTGTGACATATAATAAATTTCAGTTTTACTCAATTATTGAAAAAAATTAGCCAAATGAATGGAAACACATGAACTATGAACCAAAGGCTGAGGGGCCCCCAGCTGGATCAGGCCCTCTGAATAGGTGAGACAGTTGATTGGCTTGATCAGTTTGGGAGGAAACTAGGCAGTGGGACCAAGTCCTGTGCTCATTGCATGAGTTGGCTGTTTGAAACCTGGAACTTATGCAGGGACACTTGGCTCAGTCTGGGAGGAAGGAACTGGACCTCCCTGGACTGAGTCTACCAGGTTGATCGCAGTCCTCGGGGGAGGACTTGTCCTGGAGGAAGTGGGAATGGAGGGTGGGCTGGGGGTAAGGGGAGGGAGTGGGAGGGGGGAGAATAGGGGAACCCATGACTGATATGTAGAACTGAATGGTATGGTAAAATAAAATATATATATATATTAAAAAAAAAAAACCTGATGGTCTAATAAAGAGCTGAATGGATGGCGTTGGGGATTTAGCTCAGTGGTAGAGCGCTTGCCTGGCAAGTACAAGGCCCTGGGTTCGATCCTCAGCTCTGAAAACAAAAAAACCAAAAACCAAGAACTGAATGGCCAATAGCAAGGCAGGAGAAAGGGTAGGTGGGGCTGGCAGGCAGAGAGAATATATAGAAGGAGAAATCTAGGAGGAAAGAGAGAGAGAAGTAGCCAGAGAAGGATGAGGACTTCAGGGGCCAGTCACCCAGCAAGCCACAGAGGAAGAGTAAGATTTACAGAAGTAGAACAGGAAAATCCCAGAGGCAAAAGACAGCCGGGTTAATTTAAAGTTAAGGAAAGCTGACTAGAAACAAGCCAAGCTAAGTCTGAGCATTTATAATTAAGAATAAGCCTCCTCCATGTGTGATTTATTTGGGAGCTGGGTGGCGGGTCCCTCAAAAGAGTAAAGAACTACTACCACCACCTTTGAACTTTTTACACCAGCAGGCAGTGGGTTTACTATGGACACTCTGAGCCCTTGGCTGGAAGTCACTGCATGATAGGTATCTCATACAGGCCTTGGGTGGCAATTGGGCTTGTGTGTGCGTACATTCGTGCACCTGAGAAGCCAGCAGTCAATGCTGTTCTCCAGGAGCTGCCCACCTTCTTTTCTTTCTTACTTTTTTTTTTTTTTTTTTTTTTTTGGTTTTTCAAGACAAGGTTTCTTTGTGTAACAGCCCTGGCTGTCCTGGAACTCGCTTTGTAGACAAGGCTGGCCTCGAACTCAGAGATCTGCCTAAAGGCATGCGCCACCATGCCTGTCTTTTTTTTTTTTATATTTATTTTTATTTCATTTGCATTGGTGTTTTGCCTGCCTGTATGTCTGTATGAGGACATCAGATCCCAGGAGCTGGAGTTGCAGACAGTTATGAGCTACCATGTGGGTGCTGGGAATTGAACCTGGGTCCCTTGAAGAGCAGCCAGTGCTCCTAACCACTGAGCCATCTCTCCAGCCCCTTGTTTTCTTTTTTTACGTGTGTGTGTGTGTGTGTGTGTGTGTGTGTGTGTGTGTGTGTGTGTGGTGTCACTGCACACAGGTCAGAGGACAACTGACAATTTGTAGGAATTGGTTAGGTCTCTCCTTCCACCATGAGGCTTGAACTCAAGTCCTGAGACTTGGTGGCAAGTGCCTTTATCAGCTGAGCCATGTCCCTCTGGCTTCACCATCTCCTTGAGGCAGGCCCTGTCACTGGACTTTGCAGACTTCTAGGCTGGCTGGTCAGCAAGCCCCGAGTTCCTGCCTCTGCATTCTGTGCTTGATTACAGGCTCGCCACCATGCCCAGCCTTTTCTCTTAGGTTCTGGGTCAAACCCGCCTCATGTTTGCGTAGAAAGCACTTCACTGACTTGGATGCCTCCCCAGCCCAGGGCCAGGGTACTAAGCTGTTTTCTTATTTTCTCCAAGTTAGTGTCCTGCCTTGCGAGGCTGGCACAAGGGTGGAGACCCAGTCCATGTTGGGGCTTTAGAACAGAGTGGGTCGTTGTTGGTCCTGGCAAAAGGAGTGAGCTAGCAGTGCCTGAGTCCTGGAAATGAAGCTGAAAGGGAATGGGCTGCTGATGTCTGAAGTCTTACTTCTTGGATGGCAGAGTTCAGCAATTTAAGGAGGACCCATTGCCACTCACTACCTCAGCACCAGGAGGATAATCAGCGTAGGCCACACTGCCATGGTGGAGCTTGGCTTCTGTACTTTGCTAAGCACGGATCACCTTTACAAATTTGACCTTTTTTATGTTTCATTTTGGTGCTGGCTAGACAAGTGATCTACCACTAAATCGTCCCCACGTGCAAGAAAAACGCTTAGTGGAAAGCTGCTTCCTTGAGGGAGAAAGCCCCTCCCCAACAGCATCTCAGTTATCTGCTCCCTGTGCTGGCCTGGAAGGCATTTCTACCTCATTATCCAAATGCTACAGTAAGGGTTTGGAGCTGACTGTATTCAGCAACCTCAATGCTCTGGGGCCAAAGTAGTGATGGTGTTCAGTAGCCATAAAAAAACAAAACAAAACAAAAAACCCCAAGAGCCAGGCATGGTGGCACATATCTGTAAAGTCAGCATTCGGGAGCAAGTGGCTTTGAGAATTCAAAGCCAGCCTCAATCCTGAGGGACCGCCAGCCTGTTTAAAGACCCAGCATCCATCCATCATAGCTGGAGTGCCAGCGGTTGAGGGTCTTTTTTGTGAACCCTAATAAGTGAAATTTTATCACAGCATTGCTGACCCCAAATTAACAGGATGGGCAGTTCTGGAGGGAGCTTTTAGCTTCCATACATCAAGGTTAGCTGCAATATTTGGCAGGCCAGGATCCTCTAGGGACTAACTACTATCTTATTAGGTTATAAATACATTTAATAGCTTTGGTACTGGCTTCTTATTTTGGAGTATTAAGGAAGAAAAAAAATAGAACTCATAATCACTTGAGCCTAAGTGAAAAGTGACTATTTTAAAACTGTACATTTACCTACAGTATTGCTTCTGAACGTACAGGACAACCTCACCTCTGCTGCTATGTGCTAGGCTCAGATGGCCCATCATCTGCTTGGAAGAAATTAATGGTGGTTCAAGAGTTGAAACTCAAATTCTTCCATTTTGACTCAAACTAGACCTACTAGTTCAAAGAAAGCCCAGAGGCTTCTCCCACCCCCGCACTGACCTCTGTGGTTTCTCAGGAAAGGGGTCAGCATGCCCACTTTCTTTTCTTTTTCTCTTTCTTTTCTTTTTTTTTGAGACAGGGTTTCTCTGTGTAGTTTTGTACCTTTCCTGGATCTTGCTCTGTAGACCAGGCTGGCCTCGAACTCACAAAGATCCACCTGCCTCTGCCTCCCGAATGCTGGGATTAAAGGCATGCACCACCACCTGAGCATGCCCACTTTCATTCACTCAACTTCAAACAGACTTTTGTTTAGTTCTGCAGTGCTGAGCATGGAACCCAGACCTGTCATGCTAAGCAAGCGCTCCACCATTGAGAACATGCCCAGCAGTTAAGAACACATGCTGGGTGGTGGTGGAGGCGGCGGTGTCGGCGGCGGCGGCGGCGGCGGCGGCGGCGGCGGCGGCGGCGGCGCACGCCTTTAATCCCAGCACTCAGGAGGCAGAGGCAGGCGGATCTCTGTGAGTTCGAGGCCAGCCTGGTCTACAGAGCGAGTTCCAAGAAAGGAGCAAAACTACACAGAGAAACCCTGTCTCGAAAAACCAAAAAAAAAAAAAAAAAGAACACATGAGCGGCTTTTTCCTTCCTTTAGCTACACTGAGAAAGAACGTATTTAAAGCCATTTACCACATGATCACTCTGGGTACAGCAGGTTTGACTTACCGCATTTCCGGCTGCTGACTGGCCCCTGGGTCCACGGGGCTGTGCGGCCCTTCCAGCCACCAGGACTGTCTCGAGGAATGCTTCGTGGCTTGGTGGGAAGCAGTCCCTGAGCCGACAAGGAAGGAAGCTAAATAAACCCGCACAGGTGCTGTACGCTCCATCTGGTAGCACCGTCACATCCCCCCTCCTTCTGTTCCCGTTTGTCCCCCTCCCCCATCTCCTGTGCTCACGTGCTGCTGTCTCTAGCCCGTGGCCTCCACCTGGGGAGGTTATGTGCTATGTGACTGCTTCTTAGGTGGCTCCGGCTGCACTGTCACCAGGATCTCAAGGAAGGGGTGGCAGGGGCATCTGAGGCTCACCATGCTATAGACACAGTGCTGGTCGCCCATGATCAGAATGGATGGGGATCACCTCAAAAAAGAGGCTAGGCAAGGTCTTCTGGAGGGTTCTCCCCAACCTAGAGAACGCTAAGTGAGTCTAGGCAATCTGGAGCTGGCTTCAAAATCAGCAACCGGGGGGTGGGGGGCATCTCACAACAAACAGTGGTAACAGAAGGTTTGTGTGGGAAGATGGTTAAGTTTGGTCTAAAACAAGCAGTGTCTGTGGTAATGAGCTGTTGTTAGGAAGCACGCGGGGCCTCTGAAGAAGGCTGCTGCCTTTCCAGGGCTGGGCTTTTTGGGGAGAAGGGATGCAGGAGGGCAAAGCAAGGTGAAGCAAGGACCTGACTGAGGCATGTGGGGACAGCAGGGAGCAGAGAAGCCTGGCAGTGCATGTGGCAGCCACACTGGCCTGCTCTGGAATCGTGGCATCACTCGACTGCTGTGCGACAGCTGTCCTGTGAAATGAGGACATCCGAGGTATCAGCAAGGGGCCTGGTGAGAAACACAGGGTGGTGAAGTTCCTGAGGGCTGGCAAAAGGCAGGGAGATAGGGCCAATTCTGAGCTTAGGGACAAGGAGAGGGTGTGGCACCAAGCTTCAGTTGTCTGGAGCAAGAGGAGCCTGGCCATTGCCAGCCTGCACCTAGAGGAGGCGGCCAGGTGTGAGTCCCTCAACCTCCCCAGCAGCCCTCCCAGCCCAGCATCTCCAATGGCTCCTGACCAGAAGCCAAGGCAGAACCCAGAGGCCAGTTAGCCTCTTCCCAGGGGGAGGAGGGAACCAGGGAGCACTCAGAATACATGACCCTCCTGGCAGGTAGGTTTGGAGGAGTTAACTCCGTTACTGAGACGGGCCACTCACTGCTCTTGTGATCAGGCTATGTGGTCTTTACTTATTAAAAGGCGATGGATGACACAGCCTTAATCTCAGGCTACAAAAGCCAGAACCAAATCATGAGTGAAAAACGAAACACAACTTTGTACAAAATGGACAGGTAACATTTATTAAAACGTGTCATACAAAAGGGCATGGTCTCTTCTATAAGAAGAAAATATTAAACAGTAACATTCAGTTAAAACCACGCTGTACACCGAAGACAGCAATTCTAGAGAGAACTATTTAACTTCTGCAACACAGGCAGTCCACAAAGTATCCATGATATGCACCTAATGACAATCTGTTTATTATCCCGTGGTTCTGTGGCCCAAGAGTCACCTGACTTGCATAAATAAGTTTTCTGGAAGAAACATTAGGAACCTCATAAAAAGAAAGGCAGCAGCGACTGACAGGACACAGGCTTCAAGCAACATTAAAAAGAAACAAAAATCACATTTGCAGAGGTGTTCCAGCACGTTCCCACAGGGTACTTACTATCAGTAGAGATCTGCAATTAGAAACTAGTACCTTTAAATATGTAAATAGCAGAGGAAAAAAACACAACAAAAACAGAAAAATCAAAGCAACCCTGGATTCATTGGATAAAGTTAGTCACTAGTCAAAGCAACCTAAATCACAGGAGGCCAAGGGCAGCCCTTGGTCCCCAGCATTCTCAAAGGGTCAGAGTTCAACGAGCAACCACTTCATCTGTGGCAGAGGCAAAGCTGCACCCGACCTTGGGGACCCTGCTGCAGCACCCATGCCTGTTTCTCACCCTCCCTTCCACACCAGTCAGGGTGTGCCATCCTCTGCAGCACGCAGCTTTCCCAACAGCTACAAGCCTGTCCAGGGTCAGTCAGCCAGTTCAGTAAATACCCCCTGCAATGGAGGGAACCCTTTAGGGCAGGCTCTACAGACCTGGCCAGAGAAGGTGAGCTATAGAAATCCAAGGCCATGGGTCAGGGCTCAGAACAAGGGCACACGAGGAGCCGGACCATGCAGCTCACTGATGTGTGCACATCCAAGATTGGAGGCATGGTGCATGCAGACTATGAAATGCAACCAGCAGGGCCTGGAACCCTTTCCTATAAGGACTGGAGAAAAACCAGTCAAGGCTCAAAGTAGAGAACACTTTGCTGGTGGGCCACTGATGAAGTCCCTGAACACTGGACTTTGTACAAAAATGTACAGTGCTGTCCACAACTATTCAAGCTTGTCTGGAAGGGTGGGCTTTCCTAAGGCAGTGGTGGAGACCAGTACTACAGCAGGGAAGGGGTGCTGGGAAGGCCCTCTAATGGGAAAGGCAGGTCAGAAGCCTCGGCTTTAATGCCTAGACCGTGGTTACTCCTCTGCCTCCTGGACCTAGACACCCCACCTATTCACAAAAGCTTTGTCACCATGCATGACAAGGGTACTAGTTCAGCACAACCCAAGGACCCCGATGTTGCCAGGGTGTTTTCCTTTCCCCTCAGATTCGTGTCCACAAGGGCCCTAGTTCTCACATGAAGAGACTTCAATGGGCGACAGTTCAACAGGCAGAAGGCATTCTGTGAATACGAGGGTGGGCAGGGTGCAGAGCAGCTTCTGACAACAGAGTGCTTTAACTGCCTCAGGGTAGAAGTTACTAGAAGCTGAAAATACTTCATCCTCACACATCTTAGGGTCATCCCTAAACCCTCTGGCCTCTCCCGTGAGAAGACTAGGAGGCATGTGAGTGTGGCCGTACAATCCCCTCTATGTGCTTCCAAGGTACATAGAGAGGACTCTGCAGACAGACAGACTCCCAACACTGGGAGAACATCTGAATGTACCAAACCACTAGGAGGTAATATCTAGTTTCCAGGTTTAAAAAAAAAAATCTACATCTATACTTAGAATAAAGTTTTAAATACAAAGTGCTTTTATATGCCAAGATTGATACAGTGTTCGTAAATAGATCCCTGTTTCACAATCTTGATCATAAGCATTTACTGGCGAGTCCCTATTTTCTTTCCCCTTTCCAAACAAAGGTCAAAGATGAACCCCTGGTGTCAGAAGCCTTATGATCAGAAGCCCTTGCCAGAAATGTCTGTCACGTTAGAGAAAGACAAACTTTAAAAACAAAATTTCACCCCAAATCCAAGAAAAATAATTTTTATTTTAAGGGGAAAAAAAGTTTCGACTTAGCAGTAATAGACCAGTAAGTTTATGGAGAACCACACAGGAGCAACACCCTGCCCTACTGCCTGGCCAGCCGACAGCTGACACAGCCTGGCATCGTCTGGGAAGGGAGTCTCAACCGCGGACCAATCAGAGTGGCCTGTGGTGCCTCTGTGGCTGATGGTCTTGACTGTCAGGATTCCAGTTCCTGCTGTGACTTCCCTCAGGGATGACTGTGGCACAGTCGTGTAAGCTGACATAAACCCTTTCTCCTCCAGCTGCTTTTGGTCAGAATGTTAACACATTCCCAGTAGCCAAAAGCAGTCTAGACATACCCAGTAAGAGCTGCAGGCCTATCACACACTTAAAAGCTTTCTGAACACAAGACTTCTTTCCAACCTAAAACACCCGACTCCAGGCAGAACAGGCCTTGAAGGGCGGGCGGCCTTCCTTCCCTTAGTGGGTGTAAATGTGTGCAGCTTTCTCTTGACTAGGGAACACGATCTGTGGATGATGTTGCTGATGGGGGACTCCTTTCCCACTCTGAACTCACCCTCCGGGTCCAGAAGAGCTGACAGAGTCACTCAGTGCACCCTCTAAACAGCACCCCACACAGTGTAGTCTTGAGACTTTTCTAAGTTGCTGCCTCTGCCGACTCTCACTGAGTATGGGGGTGGCTCACTCATTCTGGCTAGGTCCCATGAGCTGTGGTCCCTGGTTGACCCTTGTTGGGAAGCACCATGATTGGGGGGGAGGACAGGACACTGCCAGTACGGTAAAGAGTCAACTTCAGGCTGGACATCTAGCCCAGATGCCACCATTAAATGAGGGGGCAACTAGAAACACCCATGTCTGGCACCCAGAGCCTTAAAAGGAGACACAATGGTTCAAACCCAATTAGAACTAAGCACAAACCGTGCTTTGTCAAGTCTGCAGCGCTATGAAACGAGCCATGTCACCTGTTCTGGACTCAGGTCTATCTAACATCGCCAGTTTCAGCTAGAACTTTAGAAACTAGACTTGAAAGAGCTCTGTTCACATCTCAGCCCAGGAGTCAGGCTGCTGTAGCCTCAAGGGGAGTAGCATCCAGTGATGCACTACCTAAGTAAAGCCCCAGAATCCCTGTAGCCATCAGGAGAAAATAAAATGCAACATGACCTCAGAGCACTGAGGGATGGAAAACTGCAGCCACCTGAGTGAACTGGTGGGTTAGTGTGCCACCAAGTCCACCACTTCAGTCACGCTGGTTGGAAAGGCTGTCTTGCCAGCTGGGCACTGGGTGAACTTATCCCCATCATCCATTCTAGGCCAGGACCAGAACATACAAATTTGAGGAATTAAAATTTTTAATTGGCCTACTTAGAGCTGGTCTTTCAGAAATATCTTCCTTTTTTTTTTTCTTTTTAAGCTTCTCTCATAATAGCAAGTGGCACGCATCATCTGTGCCCAGATTTGCATTAATTACCATAGTTTATTTTTGTGCATGCCACTCAAGGGCCAGACCCTATTTTTAGTTAGCCTCCGTTGTATTCTGCTCAGCCTTTGCAGCTTCATAGGACTTGGTACAAGAAGTCACATGCCTGTGGAAACTGTCCCTCCACATAAATCTCTTTGCACAGATATTACACTCATAGGGCTTTATGCCTGTATGAATTTTCATGTGGCCCACGAGATGGTGCTTCATTTTGAATTTCTTACCACAGACACCACAGCCATAAGGGCGAAGACCGAGGTGCATGCTCATGTGTCGATCTCGCTGACTCTTGTGTGTGAAACTTTTCCCACACTGACAAGGATACAGCTTGTCAGTGGCTGAGAATCCTAAGTGGGACGCCTCTTCTTTTATCCCCGTCACCATTTCAATATTCTCACTGTAGCCTGCTGCGAGGGCAGCCTCCTGTCTGTGCCCAATTAGATTCCCATCCAACCTTTCTCCAGAAAACTCTTCCATGGAGGAGCCATAAAAGTCTACCTGTTCGTCATAGTTGCTCTCCTCTGCTTGCTCATCAAACTCTGCCTCCACTTTCTTCTCCACAATCTGGAAGTCCTCCTCCACTCCCGAAGGCTGGACCAAATGCTCCGTCTGCATGGTGTTGACGGACTCAGTGACCTGGTGTTCGTCATAGGCTGCGTGCACATCCATGCCCTCGCAGGCCTGTTCCAGGCGTTCAGGCTTCACGTGGATCCAGCGTTTGTGAGCCATTATGCTGGGCTTGCTGTACAGAGGCCGGGTGTAGTGGAACTCGGCGCTGTCACTGGCTCCTTCCTCCCCATCCTGGCTGGCCATCTCGGTGCTCAGTCGGTCGTGCTCTGTGGAGGAGTTGCTGGGCAAGTACTCTTGCTCGGTGAGCTGAGACGACAGCTCATCTTTGGTGCTCTCCTCTTCATTCTCACCATCCCTCAGTTCCTGTGCTTTGGGGAAGTCAGCATGGCCCCCGGAGCCCAGCTCAAAGCTCTCTACCAGGCCATTGTAGTTACTGCTACTGGGAGACTGGTGGTCGCTGCTGTGATTTAGCTTCTGACACAGGACAGTGGGGTTCCCCTCCAGAACCTCAGTGCACTTGTCTACCACATGCCACATCTGGAGGAAGCTGGCTGCTGTCAAGTAACTGACGATCTCTGGAGCAGGCATCACAAGGCGTCCTGTGTAGCTGGAGAGGAGAATGTTCTCAAACACTCTCGGGTTCATCACATCAGGCAGGACAATCCTCCTGCTGTTTTTCAGGAGGACTTGGTCACAGAAGTAGGGCGAACTGGCAGCAAGCACAGCTTTGTGTGCCCGGAAAATGTGGCCTTGGACAACAATGGAGACGTCACATAGCTGTCCTTGTTGGCGCTGCTGGTTCAGTTTCTGCAGAATGGTGCTGGAAAAATCTGGAAACTCTACTCGAAAAGAGTTCGTTCCAGGCTCCATTTCATCACCAATCTTGTTTAGTGCTGCAAGAGAAAGAAGAGTTAGCATGAACTCCAGCCTCAAGGAAGCCCTGTCTACCCCATGGCCCAGCTCACCAAGACAAGTCCAGTTGATCAAGTCCTCTAGTCTCTGGGCACTCATCCACAGGAGTAATCCCCAGAGAGGCCTGGA
The DNA here is from genome assembly GCF_004664715.2 of Peromyscus leucopus. NCBI lineage: Eukaryota > Metazoa > Chordata > Mammalia > Rodentia > Cricetidae > Peromyscus > Peromyscus leucopus. Next base: position 5,857,725 of record NC_051066.1, on the reverse strand, counting down.
GGTTCAAGAGTGCCAAAAGGAAGAGCCACCCCACCCCCCAGCTCTCCATTCTGTCCCATCTGTGGGTGAGGAAGCAGAATCCACAGTGAATATATCTGTGAGCATATAAATCTCCTAAGCAAAACAAAGTAACTATTTCTAATAAAAACAAACATGATTCTTATCAAAATAGCTTAATTGTAATGCTCAGACTCCCCACATTTACTAAAGAAAAGAGAGGAGGGAACAACAGAAACAGAACTGGGGGGGGGGGAGAAAGAATGTCTGCTTAGCATGTATGTCCATGGGTTCCATATCTATGTACACTCCAAAAGAAAAGGGCAAAGTGCAGAACTGAGCTGTGGAAGATGGAAACACCTGTGCATTTCTTCAGACAGAAATGAACCGGGTCACAGCCCCATAAGCATGAGGACAAGTGTTGGGTTCCCCTGGACCCAAGTAAAAAGAAGGGCCTGGCAGCTGATGGCTGTAACTCCTAACAGTGCAGGGTGAAGACAGAATGCCCCCCACCTCAGCTCTTGGGCCAGCCAGTCTAGCCAATGAGCTCCAGATTCAGTGAGACCCCGTTCAAGAAATAAGGTGGAGGACATAATGATGACTTATGTGCAAATGTGGACAGAAGAGCAGAGGTTGACGTTACTCCAGGCTGGCCACCCCAACCCCAACAATCCACCTATCTTCTTCCCAGTGCTGGGGTTGAACTGGGGTCCTCACGTTTGCTGAGCCATCTCTTAAGCAGTTCTTATCAATCTTCCCAATAACCCTTGTGTCATGCTTCGGTTCCTCAGAAGTCATTCTTGAGTGATAGGAGAGGACAAGTGAAGAAACTGAGGTGTTCTTAAGAATCACTCTGTTTAGCCGGGCGGTGGTGGTGCACACCTTTAATCCCAGCACTCGGGAGGCAGAGGCAGGTGGATCTCTGTGAGTTCGAGGCCAGCCTGGTCTCAGAGCAAGTTCCAGGTCAGCTAGAACTGTTACACAAAGAAACCCTGTCTAAAAAGCAAAAATAAATAAAAATATAGTTGCTCTGTGTCAAATGTGGTACACAATTTTCCATAAAGTTTTGCTTTGTTGTTATTGTTTTGAGACAAAGGTCTCTCTCTCTCTCTGTAGCCCTGGCTGACCCAGAACTATGTAGAGCAGGCTAGCCTCAAAACTCAGAGACTTGCCTACCTCTACCTCTTGATTGCCAGGACTAAAGGTGTGCCCCACCGCACCTGGCTCTTCCTCCTCTCCCAGGCTGGCTTTGTGCTAGGTGAATGGGTTGTCCCTGAGCTCCAGGTCAGCCCTCCACTGTTTGGCAATGCAGGGCTTGGTTTTCTCAAGTTCAGTTATTTTAAGCGACTTCCCTGAAGTTAAAAGCTTGTTCTTACTAAGTAGAGAGATGAATCCAGGTCAGTGTTAACTCCAAAGCCTATGGCTTTTTTCCCATAGGCTTCTAACATCACCCTGTCTCCTCCAATGAGACCAGAATGCTGGACCAGTCATTAATAGTCTTTAGATAAGACAGTGCTTTTTGAACAGTGTTTCTCTGTGTGGCCCTGACTGTCCTGGAACTTGTTCTGTAGACCAGGCTGGTCTCGAACTCAGAGATCCACACCCACCCACCCCCCGCCCCCACAGGCGTTCTAGTTTGTAAAGGAAATGCAGACCATGTATTTGCATGGCTGACAGGTGTCTATGTAAATTCTGAGAGCGCAGTCTGGGCTGAGGGCATCTGGGGGGGAGAGGGTGTAGGTATTTCTGCCCACAACAGAATTTTGGTTTGCAAAAAGGGGAGGACAGTGCTAGACTAGAAATCAGGAGTGGACTATTACAACAGCTGCGTGTGGATGAGGAACTGCTGCTTGAGGAGAGACGCACCACAAGATCAGCTCTGGACTCCCATCTCCCATCTCCCTGATAACACAAGGACTTTGAGACAGGGGAGAATCACAGCTGCCCCCTTCTTAAGGATTCAAATGCCATATGAAAGGGAGGAGGGAGGAGGTGTCAGGGCTTAGTTGAGCCATTAAGGACAAGTTACTACTACCTCTTGTTTTTTTGTTTTGTTTTGTTTTGTTTTTCTGAGATAAGGTTTCTCTGTGTAGCTTTGGCTGTCCTGGAACTCACTTTGTAGACCAGGCTGTCCTCGAACTCACAGAGATCTGCCTGGCCTTAAAGGTGTGCACCACCATCACCGCAGCTGCTGCCCAGCTTAAACATTACCATTTTTGTTTGTTTGTTTTCTGAGACAGGGTTTCTCTCTGTAGAGCCCTGGCTGTCCTGGAACTCACAGAAATCTACCTGCTTTAAAGGGGTGCACCACCACCATCACCACTGCCGCCTAGCTGAAACATTACCATTCTTATGGGGTTTATAATCTGTCAGAGGACAAACATATCCAGCATGTCATTCAAGCAAAGCCTGAAACCACCATGAGAAGAACCCAGGGTGGTAGATTATGGTCACAAGGTCCTATCACTATGAAGTTTGGAGCCACCAGACTTGGACACAGGCTCTCATTCTTCTCACATACCATGTTTTTATGGAAATAATACAAGTAATATGAAAAATGAGCTGAACTCCAAGATCCTAGAGAATGGTGTGAGTTGTGAGCCACAGGCTTGAAGAAATCAGAGCTACTGAAGATGGAACCTGGGTGAAGAGATAGATGCTGCCCTGACCAGCAACTGCACTTCCTGCTCTAGGCAGTCCAGACAATAGCACCAAGCTCCAGAGAACTAACAATGATCTGGGTGTTTACACAGCCTAGATCCATCTGAGAGGTAATACCTGAATCAGACTGGCCTGTGGCCATGTGTGTGGGGAAGTGCCTTGACTATTAATCGTTGTAGGAGGACCCAGCCTATTGTAGGTGGCACTGGGAAGGAAGCCTTGGGTTGTATAAGCAACTAGAAGAGCACAGGTCTTGAGCCAGAGTGAACCAGTAAGCAGTTTTCCATGGTTCCTGCCCTGATTTCCCGTCCTGATTGGAGAGTGACCTGTAGTGTAGGCTGAATAAACCCTTTCCTCCCAAGTTGCATTTAGACAGTTTTATCACAGCAACAGAATGAAGCTACAACAGTTCTGAGCTTCACCATCAAACATGAGGACCGAGGCAGCGCCAAGTGTGTCAGAGTAAGATGTTGTGAGGTCACGGAAAGTCTGAATTTGGGACTACCTGCAAGGCTTCATTAAATGTAGTCTACACCTGAGTAATAAAAATAGTGTGTCTAGAAAATAGAGGGAGACAATGATGGGATTTACAGAACTGGTGGGCAGGAAGCTCCAGTACTGTGAGCCTTAAGTGCTACCATCAAGAAAATAAAGAGACCACCACATAATGGGAGACTATTTGCATAGTACTATGAATAGCTTGTACGAGTGCATACAAAGCCTACAGCCAGTAGTAAATAACCCAATAGAAAAGAATGGACAAAAGATTCCAAAAGGCATTTCTCCAAAGAGCAAGACCCTGATGAAGAATGCTCAGCACCATGTGGGCTGGAATGCAGCTAGCTCAGGGGAGAATGCCTGTCTGCCATGTGCAAGGTACCTGGTTTCAGGCCTAGCACCACACCTTTCCCCATCCCTAAAACAATCAAAACTACAAGGAACCCTTTTCTCACTCACTAAGATGGCATGAAAAGTAAGAGGCATTCACAACTGTTCAGTAGTGTCCCATGGAGACAAGAACCATTATACACACTTGCTGGTAGGCATGGAAATGGTTTAAAAGCTGCAGAAAGGGGGTTGGGAGTTTCTCAAACGGCTAAACAGATGTAGCCCTACTTTTGAACATATGCTGAACAGAAGAGAACACATGATGTCCATACCAAAGCTCATGCATGACTGTCCATAGCAACATTATTAAACAATAAAAGTGTATATCAATCAATGACTACATAAAACATAGCACTTCCATTTAAGAGATCATCTGGCAGTAAGAAAGAACAAGGTGTCAAGCAGGGAGGGCCCGGCCTGGAGACAGGATGATAGAAAGGAACCAGGGCTGGGAATTGCTGGGGTTATACTCAGCATCATAAAGAACAAGAGAAAGGAGGAGGAAGAGATTAATGGGAGAGGCAGAATATGCAAAGAGAAAGAAGGAGAGGGCAGGAGGAGAGTGGACACAACACAAAGGACCACATTTTCATCATTCCATTACAAAAGACACATTCAAAACAAATTTAGAAAGTGGATTAGTGACTGCCAGAAACTAGCGATAGAGAAAGACAGGGAGTGATTAACAATTGGGTATTTTGTTGGGCGTGGTGGTACACATCCTTAATCCCAGCAGAGGCAGGTGGATCTCTGTGAATTAGAGGCCAAGCCAGTATAAAAGCAAATTCCAGGACAGCCAACACAGAGGACAGGACAGAGCAACACAGAGAAACCCTATCTTAAAAAAAAACCTTAAACACAAGACAAAACAAAGAAAAAACAATTGGGAATTTTTTAGGGAGGTCAGAAATTCTTCAATTCAGTTGTGAAGGTTATATGTTTCACACATGCTAGGCAAGCATCTTTAGGGCTTTATCTGTTTTTCTTAAATTATTTTACAGATTATAATTTGTATAATATAAATTATAATACAAGGGAAACCAAGGTACCAATGTCAGTTTGTTTTCTTTTTGAGACAGGGTCTAGCTATGCAGCCTAGGAAGACTCAAGTCTCCATTCTCCTACTTCGGCATCCCGAGTGCTGGCATTATAGGTGCATGCCATCATGTCCAACTGCCAATGCCAACTGTGAAGGTTTGTGGTGTTTTACCTCCAGGCAGGATATAATGCCATTTTGGAGTAGGAAATACCTTGGCCAGGTAGCTATGCCTACTAATAAGCAAAACCACACAGTGATACTCCCCAGCACATGAATGAGAGAGGGTCCAAACTGGGGATTCTAGCTATTACTCCATCATGCCCCATCCCCAACCCCCCAAGTGAACGAGGTGAGAGGTCAACTGAAAGGGGACTCTATAATGCTGCTTCCTTGAGGTCATTATCCATGCTGGGATGGAGCTCACCCATGGTCCTGTAAATAGCCCCTCACCCACACTCTATAAGCAAGCCCAATAAACTCACTGGTTCGCCAAGTTGTACTTTGGTGGTATCGTACTTTGCTCTGTCCTTGGTGCCCTATCTGGGATGAATAAACGTTTGTTCGCATCTCCCTAGGAAAAGTTAATGCAACACTGGGTAACTAGGAAAATGTCATCATTAACAGAACAGTAACTGCTTATTAATGTATACACAAATACATATATAAGGATGTACACAAACACAACTGTCTCATAGTATCTGTGGGGGTTGGTCCTAGGACTACCCCTCAAATCCCTGACATGGTATGTGGACAAGTGTCAGACTGCACTGCTTAGGGGAGGGCAAGAACACATGAGCAATACAGTTGCATTCTTCTTTAAAAAATTTACTCTGTTTATTTATTTACTTATTTTTACTTTTTCGAGACAGGGTTTCTCTATGTAGCCCTGGCTGGCCTTGAACTCAGAGATCCACTTGCCTCTGCCTCTCAGTGCTTGGGATTAAAGGTGTGCACCACCACTGCCTGGCGATTTATTATATTTTTAACTATATGTACGTGTGGGTCTATGGGTGTGAGCTTGTGCATGTGAGTACAGGTGCTCTTGGAGGCCAGAAACTGATACTTGACCCCAGGAGCTGGAGTAACAGGCAGCTGGGAGCTACCCAATGTGGGTGCTGGGGACTGAACTCTTCTCTGCAAGAGAAGTATTTGTTCTTTTTTTTTTTTTTTGTTTTGTTTTTCGAGACAGGGTTTCTCTGTGTAGCTTTGCGCCTTTCCTGGAGCTCACTTGGTAGCCCAGGCTGGCCTCGAACTCACAGAGATCCGCCTGGCTCTGCCTCCCGAGTGCTGGGATTAAAGGCGTGCGCCACCACCGCCCGGCAAGTGGCAAGTATTTGTTCTTAATGACTGAGCCATCTATCCAGCCCTTCCTAAATATTTCCCATCTGTGAAGGGTTGACTCCATGGATGCAGACTCCAGAGACACAGAGACTCTGCACACAGCACTTCACATTCTCTACTTCATTTGGTCCTTCTGACAACACTTGGTAGTTATTGTGACAAGACCCAGAGGACAACCTAGTTGCCCAAGGTTGTCTACTGAGGAGTGGTGAGATTTAAGCCCAAAGCACATGTTCAGGTCAATCAGTGTCTGAGAGGTGGGGTGCAGTAGCTTAGGAAGGGAGGTAAACATGAGCAAGTTTCACAAATAACCTAAATAATCCTTGTTTTGAAACAAGACCTCATTATATTGCTCAGACTAGCTTCAAACTTGGGGCAATCATCCTGCTTCAACCTCTTTTTTTTTGTTGTTGTTGTTTTGTTTTTTTTGTTTGTTTGTTTGTTTTCGAGACAGGGTTTCTCTGTGTTGTTTTGGTGTCTGTCCTGATCTTGCTCTATAGCCCAGGCTGGCCTTGAACTCAGAGATCTGCCTGTCTCTGCCTCCCGAGTGCTGGGATTAAAGGTGTGTACTATCACACTAGCTCTAAGTAATCCATAATTTATATTATGAGCAATTCATTCATAAACTCCAGAGCATTTGCCAACTTCAGACTTAAACCAGCAATTTTATGTCATCTTGCACATAATTTTCAAACTCCAATAGCAATTGTTTTTCTAAAATAATTACACCAATCCCAGCTCATTCCCTTCATCATTCATGGAAGCTACATGAATAGCTTTTTGTTTTGTTTTTTGAGACAGGGTTTCTCTGTATAGCCTTAGCTGTCCTCGAACTCACTCTGTAGACCAGGCTGGCCTGGAACTCAAGAGATCCTCCTGCCTCTGGGTTGCTGGTTTTAAAGGCATGTGCCACCATCGCTCGCCTGTTTAATGGCTTTTTAAAGCAGAAGAAAAGGGCTGGTGATAGGGCTCAGTGGGTAATGGGGCCTGCTGCCAAGCCTAAGACCTGAGTTCAATTCCTAGGATCCACATGGTGGATGGAGAGAGCTGGCTTTCCCAAGTTTTTCTCTGACCTCCACATGTTGCAGGTATAGGCCCGCACACATACAAAGTAAATAAAAAAAAGCAATGAAAATTAAAATAAAATCAAAATAAAGCAGAAGGCAAAGGGCCTTCCATTGAAGACTCCCTGAAATAGACTGCCTCTAACTTCCCTCCCATGCTGATAAGCTGAGCAGTAGCCACTATTTATTCTTCAGCTGAGAAAATTGTGTATCAAATCTTAGACACCATTTTAACAGGGACTAAACACCCTAAAAGCACAGAGACAGCGAGGAGACAGGGAGGCAGACCTACCAGTGCCTATACTGAAGCCCTCCAGGGAAGTCTTAATCAGAGCATATGGTAATTTGCATGCTCACTGTAGAAGGCACATTTAAGCACAGTAAATGTTGCTTTAGGAAATTTAAAGTCTGGCACAAATGTAGAAAAATACCAACACCCCTTGCCTACCAAATTCTCGTTAGTCAAATGCTTTGCATCCACAAAACACAGCCTGTAAACCTGAGCCCTGCAGAGTCCTTCACAGCTTACTCAGTTCTGAGAGTAAAGGGAAGCTCACAGGCTCACATGACAAGACCTCCTCTGAACACACAGTTCAGCAGGTGGCAGGCATCAGAAGTGTAACTCCAACTCTAATTAATACATTTCTGAGTAAAAAATGATCATTTGGCAGAAATTTCTTTCTGGGCCTTATTAACAGAAAGTACCATGGTGACTAGCCCTAAAATGTACAGTATTTCTTCTTCAGAGGAATCTGATCTAGCCCATTAATAACCTTGACAAGGGGTTAGAGAGAGCACTGGCTGCTCTTCAGAGGACCCAGGTTTGATTCCTAGCACCTGTATGGCAATTCGAAGCCATCTCCAGTCCAAAGGGAATTTGATGCCCTCTTCTGACCTCTGTGAGCACTAGACACACATGAAAACAAAACATCCACCCACATATATAAATAAATTTTTAAATTAAAAAACAAAATTTGACAAACTACATTGTTTTTGTTGATAGGAAATTATTACAATAAAGTCTTAAAAATTACATTATTAGTACATTTATAGCTTACTCAGTGCAAAGCTGTATTCCTGGTGATGTTCCTTATGCCATGGCCATCAAAGAGCAGTCTGAATGAATAGAAAAAGAGAATGCATTTCTCAATTTTGCTTTAAATTAAATCACTGATCTCTCTCTCTCTCTCTCTCTCTCTCTCTCTCTCTCTCTCTCTCTCTCTCTCTCGGTTTTTCGAGACAGGGTTTCTCTGTGTAGCTTTATGCCTTTCCTGATCTTGTATGTAGACCAGGCTGGCCTCGAACTCACAGAGATCCGCCTGCCTCTGCCTCCTGAGTGTTGGGATTAAAGGCGTGCGCCACCGCCGCCCGGCTAAATCACTGATTTCTAAAGTTAAAAGTACACTGTTCAGTGGTGGAGAGTTCCTACTGCTCTTTCAGAGGCACCCATGTCAGGTGACTCACAACTGCCTATGACTCCAGCTTCAAGGGACCCATTTCTTCCTTCTGGCCTCCACAGGTACCTGATACACATGGCACTGGTGCACACACATGCAAATAAAATAAATATTATAAAAAAGAAAGAATTTAGGATGCCTGTGCCAGTCTTATACATGTGCTTCCCTGATGAACACTGAGGAGCAGACAAAAAGCTCATTAAGACTGTTGCTGTCCAGTCGATGTAGTGCCCACCTGTAATCCCAGAACTGAAGGGCTCCAACAGGAGGCTTCATAGTGAGTTAAGGGCCAGCCTGAGCTACACAGCAAGACTCTATCAAAACCAAAGTTTAATTATGAACTTTCATTCTAGAGGCTCTTGGCTTGGCTGCTTCTATGGTATTTTAAAATAAAATTTTATTACATGTTAAGTTGTTTTCCTGTGTCGTGCAAAAGCACACAGCACACGGAGGTCAGAAGACAACTTGCTGGAGTCAGTCCTCTCCTTCTACCGCATGGGTGCTGGGATCAAATCCAGGCTGTCAAACGTGGCAATGCTAGGCAGGGCCAGGCCATTTGTACAGCTCCTCCACCTTGGCTGAACTGTGACAACTCCTGTAACAACTCTAATTTTGTCTCCTGAACTAAAGCGATGTGTTTCTATCGATTCTTGCCTTCCCGTCCAGTCAAGCCCCAGGAATGGCCAGCAGGAGAGATGCTTACTGGTCACCTAACTGTCTTAGTTATAACTGACTACTCATCCGATACCAGCAGCAGTCACCAACTGCTTGAGATTGATCGAGAACCATCTCAATCTACTTCCCTTCTCCTCTCCTCTAAACCACGCAAGGAAACTCCATTCTGCCACACGGGCCCAAGCTCTCTTCAGCCCCTGCCATGCTGATAACTTAGCCATGGTATTAAATCTCTCTTCTAGAACATCTCTTACCCCAAAGAATAATCTGCCTCAGTGTACCCCTTGATCTTCAAACCTCTAATAATGGTGTGGAAACCCTAGAGAAGGCTCCACTGAAATGGTTGCTCTCTGGGACCCCTCCACCCTTGTTACTGCTCTCTCAATCTAACTCTGGCCTCCATTTTCCACTGAGGAATTTTTCTGGTTTTCTGGGAGCTACATCCATTTGTTGCCCTTTTCCCAGAAAACCCCAATACCAGGTCAGAGTGGTCCCTGGGCTTGGGTCAGGCTCTATTGCCTTTAAAGCAGCCAAGTTAAGAACACTTGCTTTCCTCAGTTTACTGTTAGTGACACTGTCACAGCTCTGGAAGGAAGTTCTGCTAGGAAAGAAAACTGAGGCAGCATGCTGTCTAAGTCTGCAAGATCTTGAGACCCATTTGGAGGGTTTCAGTGAGCTGACTGGGTCAGATAAGCAGCCCAACAGAAGCACCCACTTCTTTAAAGTTTGGAACTTCAGCGGGGATGGCAACCCACACAGGAAATCTAACTCGTGGACGGGGAAGGAGGAGGATCAGGAGTTCAAGGTCATCTCACTGGGACTTTCAGGCTACTCTGGGCTCTGATAGACAGTATATATATATATATATATATGTTGCAGTTTTTTTTGTTTTGTTTTGTTTTTTTGAGACAGAGTTTCTCTACATAGGCCTTGCTGTCCTCAAACTCAGAGAGATCCATAGCCTCTGCGCCTCCCAAGTGATGGATTAAAGGCATGGGACACCACCTAGCTCATATATTGAAGTCTTAACAGCAGTGGCTACTGAGGTAATGGCTAAGGCACTCCTGAGAAGATTAATGTTTCTGATGACACAAAGAATGATTCCATATGGAAGAACCATGGATGCAATTCTAAGGTAGACAGTACTCAGATGAGTGGGACTCCGAATGTTGTTAACAAGTTGTTGTTGTTTTGTTTTTTCAAGACAGGGTTTCTCTGTGTAGCCCTGGCTGTGGTGGGACTCGCTCTGTAGACCAGGCTGACCTCGAACTCACAGAGATCCACCTGTTGCCGGGCAGTGGTGGTGCACGCCTTTAATTCCAGCACTCGGGAGGCAGAGGCAGGCGGATCTCTATGAGTTCGGAGGCCAGCCTGGGCTACCAAGTGAGTTCCAGGAAAGGTGCAAAGCTACACAGAGAAACCCTGTCTCGAAAAACCAAAAGAAAAAAAAAAGATCCACCTGTCTCTGCCTCCCAAGTGCTGGAATTAAAGGTGTGTGCTACCACCCATTGTTGTAACAGCTGGGTACTTTAACTGATCTATATATATGTTTTTCCTTTTATAAGAGTGTGCATTGACTTTACTCTTTAAAACTCTTAAGTGGGGGCTGGAGAGATGGCTCAGTGGTTAAAAGCACTAGCTGTTCTTCTAGGGGACCCAGGTTCCAGCACCCACATGGTAGCTCACAACTGTCTGTAACTCCAGTTCCAGGGGACCTGATATCTTATTTATTTTTTTATCCTGGCATGATCAGACTCCAGATGACCTGGGAATTGAACCAGGTTCCTCTGGAACATCAGTCAGTGCTTTTTGTTTGTTTGTTTTTTTCAAGACAGGGCTTCTCTGTAGCTTTGGAGCCTGTCCTGGACTACCTCTGTAGACCAGGCTGGCCTCAAACTCACAGAGATCCACCTGCCTCTGCCTCCCGAGTGCTGGGATTAAAGGTGTGCACCACCACCACCCGGCCAGTCGGTGCTCTTAACTGCTGAGCCATCTCTCTCCTCTGGGATCTGACACCTTCACACAGACATATATGCAGGTGAAACACCAATACACATAAAATAAAAACAAATAATTAAAAAAAAAATCCAAACTCTTAAGTCAAGTCAGGTGATGGCTTGATCACAGCACTTGGGAGACAGAGGCAGGTAGATCTCTGAGTTTCAGGACAGCCAGGAAACCCTGTCTCAAAAAACCAACAAAACAAAAGCAAACAAAAAACCAAAACAATAACAAAAACCCCAAAAACAAAAACTTGAAAAATGAACTTAAAGGCGGGCAAGATTTATAAAACAAAAACAAAACAAAGCAAAAAACCAAAAGCATAGCTTATGAAGAAACAACAGACCATTTTCTACTCTAATAAAGGAATTATTTTTCCAGCCTCACAAGTTCTCTGCATGTCAAAGGAATGTGTTTCTCAAGCTGCTTCTAGCGAAAAATTTCTGCATTGATTCCAAAGGGGAAAGGAGGGGACGTAGGTGGGAAACTGCTGCCACCAGATTTAAAGCAACCCAGGGCCCCGGACTCCTTTTCTAAGCCTTTAGCTGAACCTGCTGCTGCTAAGAGCTTGCATCGATACAAGGGATTCAACTAAATGTTCCAAACCAAGTTTCTAAATTGCATCGTAGAAGTGCTTATACCAGCTTCGGAAGTCTCCAGAGTACCTTTTGCTGTGTGTATATGTAGTATAAACAGCACAAAACTCACCACTGTTAACTACTTTGTGTAGTGTTATATTGACACTACATCATTCACACTGTTGTGCACAATCCTTTCTAGAATGTTCTTACTACATCCTGAAACTCCATGCACACTGAACAACCCGCCACCTGACTGACTCTAGCATTTGATAAATTGTTGTTTCTGGTCCTGTCTATTCCAGAACTCCACTCAAAAGTTTTAAACAATGTTTGTTTCCGTGTTTCACTTACTTCTCTCTGGTAGTAATCTGGAAACAAGCAGGGAACGAATTCCTGTTAGGTTTCTACAGTCTTCCCTTAGCTGCCCCTGAGAAATTCTGCCACCATGCTATGGGTCTCAAAGGCAGATCTTAACCTGGTTCTTCCTAAGCCTGTAGACACGGTGGCCTGGTTAAACAGGAGCGTTTCTCACAGTCCTGGAGGCCATCTGGAGTTCCTGGAAAGAGCAATCGACTGTGGAGAGCTGTGCAGACCACATGGAAGAGAGGTTCAGGATTCACTAGCTGCCTAGCCCCTGAGATGGGCCTTCGGTCTGAGGGCCAGGAGCTCCCGACACTGTTAGGTTAGGTGACACCTGTCAGAACTGAAGCCAGACTGTGGTCGGGCCACTGAAAATGTCACCAGGGCGGGCGAGTTTCACGGGGTCATGAGTCACCTTCCATGGCTCAGAGGTCCAAGCAGGACCCGCCCTGCCTAAACAAACCCAGTTGGGAGGGAGAGAAACAAGAACATAACATTGGCAGAGACGGAAAAACACACAAATGGTCAAGAAGCCAGTGTGACATCCGGGCCCTGAACCAGAGTTCGGCCTGAGCGGCAGAAGCAGGGTCAAGAAACACTGAAGGCAGCAAGCTGAAGACAGAGACTGTCAGCTCCAGAGACACAAAGTGGAGAGAAACTCCGCCTGACAAGAGGCCGGGCTGGGGAACAAACACAGGTGACGACGGAGTGACAAAGAGGCGAAACTCGGAGCGGCGAGGTCCTCCCCCGCGGCGTCCGCTCGCGCGTGGGTGGCTCGCCCCTGAGGTCGCCCCGCGGGCGGATCCTGCGAGCGCTCCGTCCGCCGTGCACCTGCCGCGGGGTGACCTTGGGCGGGAAGTCGCTTGGCTGGCCCCGGAGGCCTCAGGACTCCGAGCCGGGGCGCCCGGGGCGGCGGAGTCGCTCGCGCAGTCCCGCGTCGCGGCCGCCGGGGAGAGCCCGCGGGGAACACCGGCGTCCCGGACGCTCGTGACCCCGACCGTGACCTCCGGCGCGGCCGCCAGCCTCCCTACCCCGCCGTACCTGCCGACGGCTCCGCGCTCGCAGCTCCAGCCCACCGGTGAGCGTCCAAGCAGCCCGCACCAAGGCCTTATTCTCCGCCGCCACCGCGGGGACAGCTTCCGCCGGAGCCTCCCGCCCCCCGGAAACGCTTCCCGGTCCCGCCTCCGAAACTGCCAGTACTTCCGGAAGCGCATCAGCGACGCTGTGGTGTGCGCATGCTCTAGGAGCTCCTTTGGGGCGGGTCTTCAGGAGAGCACGCTGAGGCGACCGGCGCCTGCGCAATGAGATCTAGCGCAGGTCACGTGTAGGGAGGCAGTCCCAGGTCTAGAAGAGTTACCTAATTTCGAGTTCGAAACTCTGGAGCTGCGAGCTGCTTGAGGGGGTAAAGGCGCTCGCCGCCTGGGTTCTATCCTTGGAAGACACGGTGGAAGAACTGACTGGCAAGTGTCCGCTAACCTCCCAGGCACGCTGGCTGCAAGCATTGCCGCGCAGATGGAGAGGGATGCTGGCAGCCAGGAGCCCAGGACCACCAGTCACTAGCAGCTTACATTACAGCAGCTTCCAGCCCCGCTCCAGGGAAAGGTTTCCCCGGTGTAACAGCTCTGCCGCCTCTTACCGTTCGGCTCAGGTCCGCCGGGGTGTAACAAACCAGAGAAAGTCCTGCTGAGCTCTGCTCCCACTCCATTCCCACGAGAGGACGCTGTCACCCAAACCTTATTCAAGAGATTAGGTGGGAAGAGTCGGGGAGGGTAGCTGCCTCTGCCATGGTGGAAAAAGGCAGCATGAACTGAAACAGGCACAGAGCTTATGTAAGGCTTCTTAAGGGGAGGGTTTTTTCCATGGTGGAGATTTTCAGGGTGGGAATTAGTCGGATTTCAATCCCTGAGCTTGGACAAGCTCAGAGATTGGCTGGATTTTGTGTTCAGGGATCGGTTGGTTTTTGTACTGAGTTGATCAGGGGCAGAGTGTGTTTCGTTGGCTCTGGTTTCAGGGCCAAAGTGTGTTTCATTTACTGACCCTTTTTAACATTTTGGCTCTGGTTTCAGGGCCAGGGTGTGTCTCTTTGGCTAGCCCTTTTACCCTACAATGGCAAGTGAGAGCTCACCCCTACCAAAAAAAAGTGTAATAAAAATTCAGGCTGGCTTTGAACTCACTATAGCTCGAGTTGGCCTCATATTCACTCCTGTCTGCACCTCCTGAGTATGGAGATTGCAAGGATGTGTCCCCACAGCTGGTGTAGGGTGCAGACTCCTGCTGGACCAGATGTTACTGTCTGTGTCTTAGATGCAAACTTCCAGTTTCCCAGCTGTGCACCTACTTTTGGGCTCTGGAAACTAAGAGTATTCAGAAAGGAGGCTGGGGCTTTCCAAGAGAATTATACAGAGAAATTTTGGGGAGGGCTGGGGAGATGCTCAGCGGTTAAGAGCACTGGCTGCTCTTCCTGAGGACCTGGGTTCAATTCCCAGCACTCACGGTGGCTCACAGGCTCAGTAACTTCAGTTCCAGGGTTTCTGTTGCCCTCTTCTGGCATGCACTGGCACCAGGCAGGCAAATACTACACAGACATGCATGCAGGCAAAACACCAAAACAAACAAAACAATTTTGAAAAGAAATCCTGAGAAACAAAACCAAAGAAAACAAATACTGAAGCACAGAGCTGGGAACAGGTGCAGAACATCTTGCTGGGGGGGAAAGATGTGGGAGCTGAGGGGATGGCTGAGTGGGAAAAACGTTTGCAAAGCATTGCAAGCCTGCAGAGCAGGGTTCGGTCCCCAGGAACACGTGAGAAGAGTAGATGTGGTGGCAGGGTTACCGTCCCAGTGCTGTAGAGGAAGGGATCGGTGAGAGGAAGGGAACAGTGAGAAAATTTACCTAAAAGGGGTGGATGGTGGGCAGGCAGTGTGGTGCACGCCTTTAGTCCCAGCCCTTGGGAGGCAGGTGAATCTCTGTGAGTTCCAGGCCAGCCTGGTCTACAGCAATAGTTCCAGAACAGTCAGGGCTACACAGAGAAACCCTGTCTGTCGGAAAAACCAAGAGGTTGGAAAAAAAAAAAAAAAAAAGGAATGGATGCCATTCCTGAGAATGACACTCAGGTTGTCCTTTGACCTCCGACCTCCATAACCACCCATACGTCTATATGCCCACACATACATGAACACTCACACAAAGACACATGCATACAAAAAAATTGGGGCTGGAGAGATGACTCAGGATAAGCTTATTTACAAAACCAACTTGGATTGTGTAGGTAGTTCTGGGTCAGCTTGAACTACACAGTCTCAAAAAGCAAAACAAAATAAAACCCCAACACATCTGACAGTCAAGCAGTCAAGAATTGGGACAGTCACTCGGTGTCATATAAAAGCCAGACTCCTTACTTTGCCTGCCTTGGCCCTTGTCATTTTGTATGTGTTTGAGGTGTGCTTGGAGCCAGGAAGAAAATTAAAGTGGTGAATCACTTGAGGAGTCTATCCAATTAGACACTTTAAAAAATACTTTCCCTGGATTCTCCTGCAGTGACCTCTGTGTTTTTTCACTTCTATTTACCTCTGTTTACTTGTGGCAAGAAGTTGGTCCCATGTCTGTGCCCGATGCAGTACCACCAGCTAATCACGAGATGACCGAGGAGGTTTGGGTCAAGTCTGAGTCATCTCTTCCAGAAGAGGACAGTCTACCTTCACCAAGTTCAAGAAACCACACCTGCTACCTAAACAAAGATTTGTTTGACCTGGGAATTCTTGGAGGCACTGCCACACTTACCCTTGAACCTGATTAAAACGGGGTTTTTTGTTTAACATTACTTCATTTATTGCATGTGTATGAATGCATGTGTCATGGTGTGGGGGTGGAGGTCAGAGGACAACTTAATGAGAGCTGATTCTCTCCTTCTGCTATGTGGGTCCCAGGGACTGAATTCAGGTCATCAGGTTTGGTGGCTTTACCTAAGTCATCTCACTGGCCCCAGAGTAGTTTATTAAAGATATTTAAAAGTCAGACTCTGAGAGAGACAGAGAGGCACTTAGGAAGGAAATAAGACACACAAGAGCACGGGGATTCTCACTTTATTGTCTCACAATAATCATGTGTGGGATTTTGGTGAATTTTAAAGTTGTTACCTTCAAAGAATTGATTCCCAAAGTATACCTGACAGTATTAAATTTGTGTGTAGGTGCCTGTGGTTGCCAGAAGAGGGCATTTGGATCACCCTAGAGCTGGAGTTCCAGGCAGTTTTGAGCCTGTAACTCCAACATTTGGTGCTAGGAACGGTAGTGGGTGGGTGTTTGTGCCGCGCCCTGAAGCACCGCCCCTAGCGAGGCAGCAGGGAGCTGCTGGGTACCCGCCCCTGGGCGTGGCCACCAGGGACCCTTAAGCCTGGGGTGCTCTCCCTTCTCTTCCTACCTCGTGGTCTTGGATGCTGGTGCGGATCAAGGCAGAGCTCTCCTGAGAACTGCGTTGGACCGTGCCCCACTGCTCCAGGATTCTGTAACTAACTCCTTTGTTCGGCTTGTGAGTTAACACCCAAATAAATTCCTTTGACCATCAAATAGACTCCGTGGATTAATCCCATTAGGAAACTGACCCTGGGTCCTCTGAAAGATCAAGAAACTCTTTTAACCACCGAGCTGTGTCTCCATCCCGTTAAGTTAGTGTTTGTTTGTTTTTTTTTTTTTTTTTTTTTTTTTTTTTTTTTTTTTTTTTCCGAGACAGGGATTCTCTGTGTAGCCCTGGCTGTCCTGGAACTTGCCCTGTAGACCCAGCTGGCCTCGAACTCAAAGATCTACCTGCCTCTGCCTCCCAAGTGCTGGGATTAAAGACATGTGCCATCACCGCCCAGCAAGTTAGTTTCATTTTTAAAGGCCATTTAAGCTGACAGATTCCTCTATCCACCCAGTATGTCTAATATTTGCTTGTAGCCAAATGTATTTCCAATTGATAAACCTTTCCAAACATCAGTATTAAAGAATGTGATTTAAGCCGGGCGGTGGTGGCACATGCCTTTAATCCCAGCACTCGGGAGGCAGAGGCAGGCGGATCTCTGTGAGTTCGAGGCCAGCCTGGGCTACAGAGTGAGTTCCAGAACAGGCTCCAAAGCTACACAGAGAAACCCTGTCTTGAAAAACAAAACAAAAAAAAAAAATGTGATTTAAAATTTTGATCATCTTCTAAGGCGATTTGTAGTGTGTTCCAACAGTGTATTAAACTTTAGGAAGTCTATTCTGTTTAGCTAAGAACCTCAATGTGTCTTTGGTCAGCAAGGATCAGCCTGGAGTAGTTTCAGCATAAAAGGATCAGAGGCAAAAAGTAGGTCTATCAGGTAGCTATTATTAAGCAACCCCAACGTGGTAGATGACTATAATAATGTGTTAATTCACTGATTTGTGGACAAGGTCTTTCCTTCTTTCTTTCTTTCTTTCTTTCTTTTTTTTTTTTGTTTGTTTTTTCAAGACAGGGTTTCTCTGTGTAGCTTTGGTGCCTGTCCTGGATCTCGCTCTGTAAACCAGGCTGGCCTCAGACTCACAAAGATCCACCTGGCTCTGCCTCCCAAGTGCTGGGATTAAAGGTGTGTGCCACCACTGCCTGGCTTGTGGATAAGGTCTTAAGTAGCCCAGGCTGGCTTCAAACTTTCTATATAGAGGAAAATGACCTTGAACTTCTGATTCTCTTGCCTCTGCATCCTGAGTTCTGGGATTATAGACATGCATCATCATGCCCAGTCTATGTAGTGCTAAGGATTGAACCCTCATGCATGTCAGGCAAGCACACCACTAGCTGAGTTGCAACCATATATATGCACATATATATGAGATATATATTATATATATATATATATCATACATCATATATGTGGTTGTAACCCAGCTAGTTATATATGTATATGAATATACACACACATATATTTACACACACACACATGCACACATATCTTGAGCTGTGTCCATCCGAGCCCAGCTTCTCTCTGCAGGTGAGACAGGTCTGCTCCAGATGAACTCATTCAGGCAGACCCAGGCTGAAGGGACAGCGACTGTCTAGGAGCGGCTCCCCTCGTGACCAGTCAGAGGGTCTAGCACTTTAAGCTTTCACTTGAGTTTTCTTTGCTAATATTTTAGTGTCCAATTCAAGCCAAGATAAGTCTAAAGTCAAATGGTGGGGAAATGTATTCTACTTTTGTTGTTTTGTTTTTCAAGACAGGGTTTCTCTGTGTAGCTCTGGCTTTCCAGGAACTCTCTCCGTAGTCCAAGCTGACATCGAACTCACAGAGCTCCACCTGCCTCTGCCTCCTGAGTGCTGAGATTAAAAGTGTGCACCACTAATGCCTGGCTCACATTCTACTTTTAAAGGAAGAAAGGACATAGTCCTGTCACACCAGGCATGGACACAAGGATGTGTCGACATATTGAGAACAATCAATCAGTTCACCCTAAGCTTCCATGTTATATCTGTGTGAGTTCCTCCTCCACGTACGAAGCATGTCATTAAGGCCCTTTCAGTATGAGGTGCACTTAGAGTGCATCAGAACATCGCAGGTAAGGAGAAGGCGCCAAGCCCCTGGCTTCCCCAGCTGGCCTCTTGTGCCTGCTTGTCTAGGCACTTTCAGTTTATACCAGGGTTTAAAAGTCACAGGCAGTCTGCTATGTGACTGAGCCCACATATCAGAAAAGGAGGAACTCTTGAGTCCCAGAATATCCATTAGATAAGGCTTTCCATCTTGAATCAATAGGAAGGGGAGGCTGGAGAGGGGTCAATACTTCACCTTGGGAAGATTGTACCTTCTTGAAGAACTCGGCTAATGAGAGATTCAGGGGGCAGAGAAATGCAATTAGGAATGTAAAAACCTAATAGTTCTGCACCCAATCAGCATGCTGGTCACCTTTGCGTTTTCTCTGGGCTGATGCTTTGGGTAAGGTCATTTGGCCCTCAGCGTCCTAGCACTCTTATTCTGAAGTAGGGATCGCTTTTCTCATACCCCTGTGGAGCGTATCCCCCAATCCCAGGACTCTTGAAAGTCTCAGACTCAAAAGCCTTGGGGAGCTCAGCGGCTGGGTTCTCTTGATCCACAGAATGTCTCGATGTGGGTCAACTGGGCTCCAAGATCTGTGAACGAAAAAGACAAGTTGTCCACCTCCTCCCTCCGCCCCTCCCTACACCCCCCCCCCCACAGTGGTAAGGCTGGAATAATCACAGCAAACGTGCTCGGTAGAAGAGGAGGGAAGAGGTGTGGGAGGGCAGAACCGTCACTGGTCCACGGCAGCTCTGAAATTCCACGGGACAGACATTGCCACACACTCTAGCTTCACTTCTGATGCTCTGGTCAAATGCCTGACAGAAATCAACTCAGGGGTAGGAAGGGTTCACTGTAGCCCACATTTTCAAGTTACAGTCCATCATTTTATGGATGTCAAGGTAATAGAACTGAAAACAGCGAGCCGTAACACATCCAGTCAAAAGTAGAGAGAAATGACTACCTGCATGTCACCTGCTTGCTTGTGCTCAGCTGCATTTCTCTACTCTTACAGTTTGGGACCCTTCTTTCCCTAGGGAATGGTGCCACCCACAGTGGGCTGGGTTTCCTTGTATCAACCAATATACTCAAGAAGATTCCTCATAAATATGCACATAAGTGAATCTGATCTAGGCAATCCCTCATTGACACTGTCTGTCTTGGTGATTTTAGATTGTGTCAGGTTGACAATTAAATTACTTATCACAGTTGGTAAAGGGCTTGTCCTGCAAGCAGGAGGCCCTGACGCCATGCAGTGGCAGAAACAGGCATATCCCAGGCTCTACAGGCTGGCCACCCTAGCCTACCTGATGAGTTCCAGGCCAAGTGAAGAGACTGTCTCAAACAAAAAACAAACAAACAAACACACAAACAAGGTAAATGGCACCTGAGGGTGACACAAGATTGGCTTTTGCACACAAGTGCATGCACACACACCCTCCTACAAAAGCACACGCATGTGCACAGACACATAGACATACAAAGATAAACAATTCAATATTTGAGTGTAAGGACTGTTTGTTTGGGTGTCTGTGATGTTGAACCTGTCTGTCATCTCAGACTTTCTTTTTAATATTGTGTTGTTCTTGCTTTGTTTTGTTTTTTTGAGACAGTATTTCATCTGTGTAACAGCTTTGGCTGTCCTGGAACTCGCTTTGTAGACCAGACTGGCCTTGGACTCACAGAGATCCACCTGTCTCTGCCTCCCAAATAAAGGTGTGTGCTACCACACCCAGCCTCTTTTTAAGATTTTTTAAAAATCATTTTTAATGATGCATCTCTCTGTGTATCTGTGTGTGGGTATGTGTGTGTGAGTGCAGATGCCCGCAGAGGCCAGAGGCATTAGATTCCCCTGAAGTGGTAGTATAGGTAGTTGTGAACTGCCTGACACTGGTGCTGGGAACTGGGCTCAGGTCCTCTGTAAGAGCACTTCTTGCTCTTAGCCACTCAGCCAGCTCTCCAGTCACTCACACTGAAAGGCTCACAGATACCTGTAACTTCAGCTCCAAGGAATCTGACATCCTCTTCTGGCATACATATGTACACAAGCGCACATATACACATAAACAAAAAAGTAAGCTGCATTCTCGAGCATGGATTATTTGCCTCCCACTGACTTTGTAGATGACATCTCTGCAGTGTGGCATAGGGTACAGTTGTCTAGGTTACTTTAATGGCCAACTGGACTCCACCTCCCAGTTTCTATTGCTTCCCAAAACTTCCATCAAATTGTGACTTGGCCACTGGTCGAGTCAGCACTGTTATGATTCAACCTTCCCTCCAGCCTCACTGCTGAGCATTAAGTGATGTGTCTTCAGTGTGTGAGCCATTGGGGACAATTCATAGCCTCACTGCAACAGTAATCAAGGCAGCTTGAACAGATGACAGGCTGTGAGGCAACAGCCGCTCATTCTCTCTGTCCCCGGGTTCTGGGGTTGGAGTTTGTGTATACATGTGGATGGAGTTTGTGTATACATGTGGATGGAGTTTGTGTATGCATGTGGATGGAGTTTGTGTATGCATGTGGATGGAGTTTGTATATACATGTAGATGGAGTTTGTGTATGGTATGTATGTGGATAGAGTTTGTGTATGCATGTGGATGGAGTTTGTATATACATGTGGTAGGAGTTTGTGTATGCATGTGGATGGAGTTTGTGTATACATGTGGATGGAGTTTGTGTATGCATGTGGATGGAGTTTGTGTATACATGTGAATGGAGTTTGTGTATGCATGTGAATGGAGTTTGTGTATGCATGTGGATGGAGTTTGTGTATACATGTGGATGGAGTTTGTGTATACATGTGAATGGAGTTTGTGTATGCATGTGAATGGAGTTTGTGTATGCATGTGGATGGAGTTTGTGTATACATGTGGATGGAGTTTGTGTATGCATGTGGATGGAGTTTGTGTATACATGTGGATGGAGTTTGTGTATACATGTGGATGGAGTTTGTGTATACATGTGGATGGAGTTTGTGTATACATGTGGATGGAGTTTGTGTATGCATGTGGATGGAGTTTGTGTATGCATGTGGATGGAGTTTGTGTATACAGGAGTTCCAAATTGCATGGGACCAGATGGGTGTCACTGAGAGAGGATGAACTAAAGGGGACTAACTGTTGAGTTGGTCACAGTCTTTGGGAAAGCTGGGATCCAAGCTTTGTAATGACATAGCCAAATCAGGTGACACTCAGGGTACAGGACTCAAGCTGCCAGTCATTGCCACGGCCACCACTGTTGCCACTGACAACTGGACACTCCTCTGCAATCTTGCTGTGCCTGCAGCTTTGGAGGTAGATCCTCTGCCACTGCCTCCCTGAGCTGCCAGTGATCAAGGCAGAGGGGGGACAAGGGAAAGTGGTGACATATTGTGTACCCTAATAAACTTATCTGGGGATCAGAGGACAGAGCCAGCCACTGGGTTAGACATAGAGGCCAGGCAGTGGTGGCACACACCCTTAATTCTATCACTCTCAAGGCAGAGATCTGTCTGGATCTTTGTGAGTTCAAGGCCACATTGGAAACAGAGCCAGGCAGTGGTGGCACAAACCTTTAATCCCAGCACTTGAGATCTCACGTCTTTGCTTGGGAAGCACACACGCCTTTAATCCCAGGAAGTAATATGGCAGGACACAGAAAGGTATATAAGGTGTGAGGAAACAGGAACTCAAGCTTTTGAGGCTGAGGATTTCGTAAAGGTAAAAACGTGGATGGCTTATTTTGTTTCTTTGATCTTTCAGCTTTCACCCCAATATCTGGCTCTGGGTTTTTTGTTATAAGACTGTTTAGCAATTGTTGTTACAAGGGAACGCACAGAAGAGACAGGGAGCAGGCATTTGTTGTTGTTGTTTTTCAAGACAGGGTTTCTCTGTGTAACCCTGGCTGTCCTGGAACTTGCTCTGTAGACCATGCTGGCCTCGAACTCAGAATAAGGTGTGCGATGCTGCTCCTGCCGGCCGCTGCTGCCGTTCCCCAGTGGGAGCAGGCATTTTTGTGTTAAACATGGAAGGTGAGGGCTTTAACTTCCACACAAAGCCATGTACTCTCAAGCCTTTGTTCCTGTCTGTGATTTCTGTCTCTCAGGCTGCCTTGACTAGCTTCTTCCTCCAGATCTCCATCTCCCCTTTCCTAGCTCTGCGCTGGGAGGACTGTGTGGGTGGACTTCTTTGTCTCCTGGCTGTGGTGTGGCCCACGGGGAAGAGGTCCAGAGAAAACTGTGGCAGGGAGGATTGGTCATGAAAGGATTGTTTGGGGAGCTATCTGCCTGTGCCTTGACGCGGACTGGCTGCAGTCTGACTTAGCCTCAGCCTGGACGGTGGCTCTCTAACTCCAGGTCCCCTGCCTGTAACCTTTTAGACTTTGGGTGGAAGCAGTTCTCCAGAGTTAGTACCTTTGGGATGCTGTACAATTTATTCCCCTTTTCTTTTCCTAAGCCCTTCCTAAATCTTTGTGATTAAGCCCATTCCTGATTACTCCTAAATTACCCAGCTTGCAAGAACTGGTTAATTTCTGATGAAACCCTGAATGAAGCAGGTAAAAGTTCCCAACCCCGTGAATACCCTCAGTGCACACGCACCAATACACCAGATTTGGGTTTCAAACTCCTGAACAGGAGGGAGAGGTAGGGATGCTGGGGATTTCAACAAATGCAAAGCACATGGCCTTTCAAAGGCCAGCCTTTTGTTGCCATGACAACAGCCCAGCTTGACAGTTTTCCCTATTTTTCAAGAGGGGAAAGACATCAGATTCTTTCCTAGAATTTTATTCCTTTGCATTTAATTTTGCTTATTTAATTGTTGGTGAAGGGACCATAGCCCTTGGAGAACAGAGGACAGCTTGTAGGGTCCAGTTCTCTCCTTTTGAGGTGTGGGTCCAAGTTCTAGGGACTGAACTTAGGTCTCAGGTCATCAGGCCTGAGGCTAAGCACCCTTTCCTGCCTAGCAGTCAAACATGAGCCCTAGTAGAAGACTCTGAAATGGTTTCTCCGGGTTGTTAAGAGTTTGCTTAGTTTTAGAACTCTCGGTTTGAGCTGGGCAAACAGTTAGATGGTTGAAACTGACTCAGGGATCACCAACCAATCTTCAGTCTCTGCTCTGGGCGCAGAGTGCTCAGTTGGGTCTCAGGAAAAGAACCCATGCTAGCTACAGGCGCGATGTTCCGGGATGCCCCTGCAGGGGAGCACAGAAGCCTGAGGGTGCCCTCTTCTGTATAAGGCCCCAATGGTGGTACCCACAAGCTGGTGCTCCCATGGTGTTGTTCTGGAACTTAGAGCCTACAGCTTGTCTGTGCCTGCTCGGTCCATCATGTCTAATATGGGTGTCAGTAGAAAGTAAATTAAATCAGAGAGGCTCTAATTTGCAAATGAAACATGTTGTGGCAGAAGCATTACACTTGAATCAGGTTTTTTAAATGTTTTAAGAATCATATTAGTATGCAGATGCCGGGAGCCTTAGCATTATCATTTCTTAAGTAACGGTGTACAAATGTGATCCCCTCTAGTCTAGATGTTTTTAATGGCTAGGGCAATTGTCTGGATGCTCTTAAAAAATCTATGTATGTTTCCAGAGTAGGAAAGTGACACCACCTTCCTGCCGCTCAAAGTGGTAACCCTGCTGTACCCTTCTTACAGAAGCTGTCTTTCATCCTGTCTTCGAGAGAGGTACAAAATAATTAGTCTTGCCTCTGTCTTGTCTGTCTGTGTGGGCACCACGTGTGTGTTTATTTATTTAACAAGCGTTTACCTATTGCTAATTAAGCATTCTGCAAGCAGTTCAACGAGTTTTCTTACAACCCCTTGAGGGAAAATAGTATTCCTCTCTCTCTCTTTTTCTTTTTCTTTTTTCTTTTTTTAAATCTTTTCCCCTTTCTTTTTCTTTTTTCTTTTTTTATAAATGTGCAAATTCAAACCCACCGAGGGAAGGGACTTCATGGAGGTCATGCAGTTAGCAACTGGCTGAGATGGGAGCCTGCGCCCGGAGTCACTTGCTCTGTGGCCTCTGCTTCTGTTTGGAGCCAATCTCCTGGAGCACAGCTCGTACATCTCTTTGGACTCTCTCCCTCTTCTCACCTCCAGATCGTCACGTATTTCATGGACTCTAAGCATCTACTGTGCAGCAGCAGACTCCCCATCGGGCTGCTCAGCGAGCCCTCTCAGGCGGGCTCACAGTCTAGGAAAGAACAGCCTCCATCCATGCCTGGTGACCTCTTAAGGTGAGCCACGAGAGGTCACAGGAGTGGCCCGGCCAGGTCTGGAAGGAGCTTTCTTTCCAGCTCTCTGTGCTTAACTTTTTTTTTTTTTTTTTTTTTTTTTTTTTTTTTTTTTTTTTTTTTTTTTTGACAGGGTTTCTCTGTGTAGCTTTGCGCCTTTCCTGGAACTCGCTTTGTAGACCAGGCTGGCCTCGAACTCACAGAGATCCGCCTGCCTCTGCCTCCCGAGTGCTAAGATTAAAGGTGTGCGCCACCACCGCCTAGCTAAATAGGATCTCTGTAGCTCTGGCAGTCCGGGAACTTGCTCTGTAGACCAGGCTAGCCTTGAACTCACAGAGATCTGCCTGCCTCCGCCTCCCAAGTGCTGGGATGAAAGGTTTGTGCCACCATGCCTGGCTCTCTGTGTTTAACTTTTTGAGTCAACAAACTGCTTTCCACAGCGGTTGCACGGTTTTGCTTCCCTGCTGGCAACACATGTGACCCACATGACAATTCTGATTCTGATTAGGAACGTGGATTTCCTGTCTATTGGCATGAACCCATTCAAGTAGGGAGTAGAGCATTTTGATTGGTTGCCCCTCACTCTGATGTAGCATCCGGTAAGACCAGATTATGGCGTGGCTTGGACAGACTGGAAGGCAGGGGCCGGCATCTGGATGCTCTGTGTGACCTGCACATCAGAAGTCTATTGTTGCTCATGGGGAAAGCAGAGGTGTGTTCCAAGTGTCCATTAAAACATGTCCAATTGACCCCACATTACTTGTTAAGGACCTATATTTTGATCTTAAAGGTCCCTGAAGGCCTATATGTTAAAAGCTGGTCCCGAGGGTGACTGCTGGGAAGTGGTGGGACCTTTGAGAGGTGAGGCCTGATGGAGTCCTTAGGTCACTAGTTAGGAGTTCCACTAACTGGGGACCAAGCATTCAAACATAGGAGCCTCTGGAGGCCGTTCTCATTCCAATCACCTTGGATATGTAAGCTAAACATACATTTTGCTTTTCATTTCTCAAAGCAAGAACTTTATCTTTTGTAAAATTGTAGGGGCTCCAGTTCCAGCCCCACCTCTTCATCGTCTTTCTTGACTCCTAGCCATGGGGGTGGCAGTTGTGTTCTGTTCTATGTCACTGCTACAGTGTGCCACCTTGCCACAGGTCTGGAACAGCAAGTTCAAATGACTGCACTGAAATCTCCAAAGCCAGTAAGTCGTTCTTCTTTTGCTTCCTTCCTTCCTTCCTTCCTTCCTTCCTTCCTTCCTTCCTTCCTTCCTTCCTTCCTTCCTTCCTTTTTACAGTGCTGGGGATCGAACCTGGGACCTAATGCATACTAGGCAACTACTCTACCACAGAGCTATATCCCCAGCCCTAAAACTCCCCCCTTTTCAATTGATTATCTCAGGTATTTGTTCTAGTGATTGAAAGCTGGCATAAGGCTTCTGCCCTCTCCCTACTCTGCGGTGACCTCGCCACGTGTCAGGTGTCTGGATGTGAGGGGCAGCCTTGTCTCTCTTCCTCCGCTGGTCTCTGTGCCCACCTCTGTGATGATGCCATTGGACATAGCATGGCCAGGCACTGAGGAAGGGAAGCCTGCACCTGTCTGTCTGTTGTTCTCAGCTCTTTTGGGCCATGGTAGTTTATTTTAAAAGTCTGATTGGGTGCTGGGGAGATGGGTCAGTCAGTAACATGCTTGCTGTGTAAAAACAAGGACCCAGAGAAAGGAGGAGCTCAGAACACCCACCGTTAGCTGAGAAACTATTGACAGTTGATGGTACCTAGGGAGAGAGATTCAGTTTTCCTAAAGAGTTCCTAGCAAGTTGACCAAGCTTCAGTGAATAGCCTGACACCCATGAGTTTATGGGCAGTACAGTTTGGATGTGGTGGGTTATTAAAAAAAAAAAAAAGCAACGAGTTGGGTGGTTGTGGCTTATGTAAGCCTTTAACCCCAGCACTTGGGAGGCAGAGGCAGGTGGATCTCTATGAGTTCAAGGCCAGCCTGGTCTACAGAGCGAGTTCCAGAACAACCAGGGCTACATAGAGAAACCCTGTCTCAAAACAACAAGCAGAGGCGATACTAAAAATAAAAAATAAAATAATAAAAGAAGAATGCTCTGTTGGGGTTAGGGGGAGGAGGTGCAGAGGTGGGGAATGGATCTTGAAGGAGTTAGGGGTATGAGTGTGAGGTGAATACAATCAAAATACATTGGAAGCATGTATGAAATTTTCCAAGGATTAATACAAATACTGTATTAATAAACATAAACCAATTGGGTTGGAGAGATGGCTCAGTGGTTAGGATCACTTGTTGCTTTTACAGAGGACCCGAGTTTGGGTCCCAGAACCCACATGGTGGCTGACAACCACCTGTAATTCCAGTTCCAACAGATCTGACACCTCTTCTGGCCTTCATGATCACTATATGCATATTGTACACAGTTATACCTGTGGGCAAAACATCCATACACAAAAAATAAATCTTTTTTTAAAAAGTACTTTGTTTAAAATTTATGCTCTGAGAAATGAAAAGCAAAGTGTTTATTTAGCTTACATTTCCAAGGTGTGGTGGTCTGAATGAGAATGTCCCCAGAGGCTCACATGTTTGAATGCTTGGTCCCCAGTTAGTGGAACCGTTTGAGGAGGATTAGGAGGTGTGGCCTTGTGAGGAAGGAGGAGTGTCACTGGGGGTGGGCTTTGAGGTTTCAAAAGCCTTTGCAGGACCAGTCTCTCTGCCTGCAGACCAGGATGTAAGCTCTCAGCAACTGCTCCAGCACTGTGTCTGCCATGCTCCCTGCTATGATGATGATGGACCAGTCCTCTGAAACTGTAAGCAAACTCCCAATTAAATGCTTTATTTTGTAAGTTGCCTTGGTCATGGTGTCTCCTCATAGCAATAGAATAGTAACTAAGATACAGAGGGAGCATCCATAATGGCAAGGAAAACACGATTGAAGGCAGCCCGAGCTGGGAACTGGATCTTCAACAGCAATCGTGAACCAGAGAAAGTGAACTGGAAACGTGATGAAGCTAAGAGTCCCAGAGCCCTCTGCCAGTGGTGCACTTCCTCCACGAGGCCATACCTCCCCATAACCTCTCCTAACAGTGCCACCAACTAGCGACCAAGAGTCCAAATATGTGATCCATGAGGGACATTTCTAATTTGAATCACTTCATAGGATTTGGGATCTTTGCTCAGCCCATACAAGCATAATAAACAGTGTTTCAAATATGATGATATTAACTATCTATGTCAGCCTGGTAGTAGTGATGCACACCTTTAATCTCAGCACTCAGGAGACAGAGACAGGCAGATCTCTGAGTTTGAGATCCAGCTTGGTCTACAAAGCGAGTTCCAGGACAGCCAGGGCTACACAGAGAAATCCTGTCTTGAAAAAAAGAAGTATGTCAAATCTCTTAGTCTAGTCTCTTCCTGTGGCTTATAATAAGGGACCAACGTTAGCAAGGGCTAGAGCAGGGCTCAGGAACTGTGGGAACCCGGACGATGTTCTATCTGCTCGTTCAGCTCCTCTCTCGCCAAGCTCCCTTGCTCCCTTGTCCTTTACAACAATTATTTATTTTTATTTTATGTTTATGTGTGGGTTGTGTCTGTAAGTGTGAGTGTGTAAATAAGCATGCAAGTGAGTGTACAAACGTGTAAGTGTGAGTGAGTATGTGTAAGTGTGTATAAATAAGTGTGTGAGCGAGTGTGTGTGAGTGCACACATGCCACAGCACATGTGCAGAGGTCAGAGGGCAGCTTGTAGGAGTTGCTTTGACTTGGCCATCTCATCAGTCCCTCTTTTTTTTTCTCCCAGGCAGAGTTTCTCTGTGTAGTCCTGGATGTCCTGGAACTCACTCTGTAGATCAGGCTGGCCTCGAACTCACAGAGATCCACCTGCCTCTGCCTCCTGAGTGCTGGGATTAAAGGTGTGCGCCACCACCACCTGGCTCATCAGTCTCTCTTCTTATGAAGACCCTAAGAGCTCTCTGCTCAATTACCCAGCATCCCCTCAGGAAAAGAGCAGCTGAGAAGGGGTAGCAGCCACTCACATGCTAATCCTTTCATTTCCGGAGATCGTCTGTCACGAAGAATAACTCAAATTGGTCATTGTGGCCTGGGTTTTCTCTGCACCGTGTCACCCTCAGCCAGTGAGGTGTGTGTGGGGGGGGGTTCCCATGCTCCCCCACTCCGCCCAAGGCCTGCCGTCCTGAGGTGGGTGTGAGGTGTGTGGGGGCTCCCATGCTCCCCCACTCCTGTCCAGGGCCTGCCGTCCTGAGGTGGGTGTGAGGTGTGGGGGGGCTCCCATACTCCCCCACTCCTGTCCAGGGCCTGCCGTCCTGAGGTGGGTGTGAGGTGTGTGTGTGGGGGGGTTCCCATGCTCCCCCACTCCTGTCCAGGGCCTGCCGTCCTGAGGTGGGTGTGAGGTGTGGGGGGGGCTCCCATGCTCCCCCACTCCTGCCCACGGCATCTGTCGTGCACATTCCTCGGATGTTGCGTGTTTGTTAAGGAGCAGACAGGATGCAGAGGGAAAACCTGTGATGGGTGTGGAAGATGTCATCACGGGGCCTACTGGCTCAATCTGTATCACAGGATGCACACTGCCGAGCGGCTGTGAGACTCATGGGGCCACAGGCGAATTCGATGCTCAGGGCTCCGCGGTGCCTCAGTCCCCAACCAGCCGTTCTCACAAAATTGTTTTCTTCCACCAGCAGTCAGACCGACAAATTGCACTGTGATCGCAGGTGGGTGGGGCCATATAAACAGCATCAATTCAATTACAAACAAGGTCGTAGCCATGGAAAAGATGCAATGTACTGACAGATAACAATATGACTGGGATGCCGAACAAGCTAACCAGTGCTGGGTCCTGGGCCTGACATCACAACCGCCTTTCAGTGCCTACAGGCTGCTGAAGTTCAGTGTCATCCAAAGGCACTGGATACAACGGCTGCTTCCCAGCCTGCCTCCCTCCCTCCCTCCCTCCCTCCCTCCCTCCCTCCCTCCCTCCCTCCCTTTATCTTCCTCCTTTCTTTCTTTCTGAGACAAGGTCCCATGCAGCACATGCCTTAAACTCACTATATATCTGAAAACGACTTAGAATTCCTGATTCTCCTGCCTCTATCCTGGGTGGTGGGATTAGATACATGCTACCGTGTCTGATTGGTGCAGAACCCAGGGCTTTGTGAGTGGTAGGCAAGCATTCCGTCATCTGAACCGCATTTCCATCTTCAGCCCAGCCTCTTAAGGGTGGCATTGAAGCCTCTCTGAGCTCTAGAATTAGGTTCTCTGATAACGCAGCGGATGTCCACCCTGTCTTCAGTTCTCCTGGGAGAACTTTTCAACAGCCCTACCCTGGGTTTCAGCCCAGACTCTTCTGTGCAGCCGGGGTTGGGGAACCTGATCAACCACTTCAGGCCAAGGTGATTTGTTCAAATAAGCAGGCCACACTTACTGGTACAGAAATGGGCACAAGGTCTATTTCAGTGCCACGAGATATGAGATAGATGCATGCTGGGGCATAAGAAAAAGACTACTCCTCTCTATTTGAGGGGCTCCCTTCTGGCTCTTTATCTTGTGGGCTGGTGTCTAGTTTTATGTCTGTTGCTCTAATAAAATATCCCGACAAAAAGAATCTTAGGGGAAAAGGGTTTATTCAGGTCACAATCTATTATTTTGGAAAAGTCGAGGCAGGATCTTGAAACAGCTAGTCATATTGACAGTCAAGAGGAGAGAGAAAATGAAGCCATGTGAGCTTGTTAGTGTCCGGCTTGCTCTCTATCCTCGAAAAGTTCAGGATCCCCAGTCTAGGGAATGGTGTTGCCCACAATGGGCTGGGTCTTCCCATATCATGTAACAGAATCAAGACAATCCCCCACAATCTGACTGAGACGATCCATCACGGAGACCCTTTTCCCAGACACTCCCAGGTTGTGTTGAGTTGACAATTAACGCTAACCCTCAGAGCTGGGAGGTGTGGTTGTGAAGCCTGGAGCTGTTAGAGTCATTTTGTTACTCTGAAGGGAGCAGCCTCAGGAAGCTACTAATGTGAAGGAGGGCAGAGCTAAAAGAACATGGGTTCCCTATTTGGGGCAAGTAGACATGTGTTGCGTCTCTCTAGGAAAAGTCTCTCAGAGAACAGGAAGGCCCACGGTGACAGGAGCTTGAGGTGGCCGATCACATCGCAGCTGCAGTCAGGAAGCAGAGGGGTGGGTGAGAAACGATGGTGCGTATTCTCCTTTTCATTCACTGTGGGACCCCAGCCTGCTGCTGGTGCCACTAATGTTCAGGGTGGGTTTTCCTACCTCAATTAATCTAATCTAGACAATCTCTCACAAAAATGCCAGCGGGTTTCTCTTCTAAGTGATTCTAAAGCCTATCATGTTGACATCACTATCTACTACCACAGGGAGAATTCTCTGTTCTGAGCCCAAAGGTCCTCCTGCCTAGGACCCTTCACTGTGAGCCCTTTGGTGGGAGTAAGCTTCAGCTGAGCTGCTCCTATGTGGGCAAGCAGGGCACTTGGAGAACTTGGTGAGAAGCATTTGCAGAGATTTGGGGAGACTCAAGAGAGGCTAGGTTTCAAACCTAGGACAAATGACTGAGGTACCTATTTAACATATGTAAGTAGACTTCACCACCAGGTTCTCCCAGCATCCCTCAGTCCTTACCTGTTACTTGGCACACCCCGCCCTCTGCCCTAAACTTCTCCAGCCCAGGGGCTGGGCTGCCCTTCCCTCAGCTGACCGACACGTCCCATATAACCCAGCCGTGTTGGTTACCTGTCCCCTTTGTCCACCTTTACTCTTCTGGATCTCTCCTCCCCTCTCCCCTATCTCCTCACATGGACTGGCTCAGGGTCATGTCCATGCTGGTCTCTCCCAGATGTCCCTCTTATTTTTTATCAACAATAAACCTTCTCTTCCACTACACCTAGGAGCAGTCATGTCCTTCATTTTTTTTTCTTTCTTTTCCATTCAGGAGTAACAACGACGGGACCTAACAGAGTTCATAGTACATCCAAGGTGGAAAAGAAAGACCTTGCATATGTTGGGAATCACTGTAGTTCTGTTTTGGGGTTTTCTCTCATTTGTACAACGTGGGATTGCCCTCAGTGAGGTCATGAACACACATGATGTAAGCCAAGGCTCCTTACAAACTCAAGGATCGGCCGCCCACCATGATGGGTAGCCAGCCATGATATTTCTCTCTAGATGGTGGGGAATGACCAAGTGAGCACTTGAACACTTAATTTGTGTTTTTAAATGTTTTCTGGTAGTATCAGGCCAGGTTTTCCTTGATTTCCTTCTTTAGCCCTTTGCTTAGAACTCAAATTTGGCTACTAGTTGGCCTCCGGCAGGGCTGCTGTTCACAATATAGCCAGCAGATGGCACTGGAGGCTAAGGGAAGACGCCCCTCCCTCCGGTCCCTCTGTGAGCTTGGCTCTCCTTCCCAGGCTTGCAGAGATCTTAGCTCCTGACATCGCTAGGGGATCCTGCAGTCTAGCCCTCGGTATCCTCTTGGAGACACAGGCACTTGAAGGAGAAGTAGACAGAGAACCCAAGAGCCCGCTGGGGTCCCTGAATGCCACCCCCCAACCCTGGAGACCCCCGACCTCCATTCCGTGTCCTCTCTCTCTGGAAATGACTAAGTAGGCCAAGAGGGTCTCAAGCGACAGGAAGATTTTTCTCGGAAGAGCCACTTCATTTGTTAAGGAGGAATTATGAAACCTCTTTCAGTGGGCTGCGACCCCCCTGTCCATCCCGTGTAAAATATGAAATAAGAGTTTTAATTACCAAGCTTGGAAGGCAGCCGACATGTTTAATATTTAATGTCTCCAGTGCCTGCGCCCCAGGCGTACCGGCACTGACACAATTGGGGTTTCCCTTGGGTTGGTTCTGAATGTACTTGGAGAACGGCCAGGCAGCCGCCTTCCCCAGCACCTGGGAGCCTACGGTAGGCCAGCCTGGGCCCAGGCCTGCCCTGAGCCTCCCAGCCCCTGAGGGACTCCTGACAGGAAGGCCCAGTGAGGCCTGTTCTTCTGCCCTGGGGTGGACTTCAGGCCCTGGAGCCCCTGGGAAGTGTCTAGTTAGTACTGGACACAGTCCGGAGTCCTGGCAGAGAAACCCGAGTCCGTGGAAGATGGGAACCACAGTGGGGAGGCGGGCCAGGCAGATGAGCCTGGGTTTGAGTTCTGCTTTTCTGTAAGTCACTTGGCTTCTCTTCTGGGCGTCACTTTTATTATTCATAAAATGGAGAGTGTATTTCCTGTGTTACGGGTTGTTAATGTGTCGCCATTTTTGAGGTTTAGCATATGTCAGAACCCTGCTAAGCACTTCACATGTACCGTGTCTTCGTCAACACAGCAGCCCTTTGAAGTGGTTAAGCTGGAACTTGGACATGAGGCCTCCTGATTCCAGAGCTTATGACTCTGAGGGTTTGTGTGCAGAAGGGCTTTGTGGGTTTGGAGAAATGTCTACCCAGTTCCAGACCCTAGTCTGTCCTGAATGCAGTGGCACCTCCTGCTTGCTAGACAGTGGGAGCTGGGGGCAGCACCCCAAACCAAGCTACTCACACCATGATGGTTTGTTTGCCTCACATTTTCATTCCTACACAGAGGTGGTCGGCACCCGAGCTGTATTTGGTTAGTCGATTGCCATTGTCAAGTGCACATCTCTGATTTCAACACTTGAGAGGCAGAGGCAAATGGAGTTCTGTGAACTCCAGGCCAGTCTGGTCTACACAGTGAGGCCCTGTCTTTTTTCTTCTTTTTTAAGTTGTGTTCTTGGAGTCATCTTGGTTTTGACTATGCCCACTGGTTTGGTTTTAGACACAAGTGTCATCTCCTGTCTTGTTCGCTGTGACCAGCTTCCTGCCTTGGGTTACTCCCTTCCCTGACCAAGCATAGCACACATGACAGCAGGCACTGAGGTGTGCAAGGTGTGTCCAAGCATCGAAACCATTCATCTGGAAAGGTAGCATGGTGTATAGGAGGCTTCCTCAACTCTGCAGCATCCAAGATGGACAGCTGGGAAAGAAAGGAGGGCTGTGACTAGCCTCATGTTCTCACTTCAGATTGCGGGGGTGGGGGGGGGACCCAAGAACCCTGGTTGGAGCAGGAGAGTGAACTGCAGCCTTGTTGAGAATACAAACACAGCCTGTGCTCCACCTAACTGGGATGTGTACCCGAGACCCGAGATCAGGCCTCACATAGATGTGTAGGAACATTTGTCCAAGGGTTTTCCTCAGAGCATTTACCAGTACTAACTGAGGGCCAGAATTAATGAAGATGCCATGGTCATATTCAGGTTTCTTTCTCTTCATACCATACAATCTATTTCCCTTTTAAAAACACAGTGTGGGCCAGTGACCTGGCTCAGCGGGTAGGTGCTTGCTGCTAAGTCTGATGACTGAGTTAGAACCCTGGAGCCCACATGGAGGAAAGAAAGAACCGCCTCCCTCAGGTCGTTCTTTGACCTCCATATGTACACTATGGCACACATGTGGGCACACACACAAATACATGCATGCAATAAAAGTACCTCTACAGGGATGGGTAAGTCACATGTGGCATGTACAACTGATGGAACACTATGCAGCCGAGGCTGTTAGTTCGGCCCTGTTCCACAACAAAAGAAATGAAAGGAAAAGGAGAAAGACCGGAAAAGGAAAATACAGAACATGAGGGAGAGGTTGGTCGGCCAGCACCACCTCTTTGCGACCTCAGCCTCTGCTGTCCGGACGGACCTTCCCCAGCACTCCTCCTTCAAGCCTGTGGGTACGGAAAATACACTTCTCCAGCATGGCCTGGAGATGGCGCTGTTGAAGTTGGTCCTTGACTGAGGCCACAGCCCGTGAGGTGGGTATGGGAGAAGGACATTTTGAGGGTGCCGCAGGGTCCTCTGTGCTTTGGGAAGGCCAGTTCTTGGGGCTGTGCAGAGCCTGGGAAGAAAGGTAACAATTGTGTGTGAGGAGAGTGTTTTTGGAAGCCTACTTGTTGTTCATCTGTTCCCATCTCCAGGGTGCCTGTAGACTGCGTAGGTCACTCTGAGTTGAGATTCTAGGGTGAGGTAGATAATAAACCTGCCCAGCAGGACTCCTGCTCCATTCTCGCTTCCTATCTCTTTTTCTTTCTTTTATTGTTATTTGTCCACACATGTGGGTCCGTGTGCATGGAGAGGCCAGAGGCCAGCTGTGGGTGTCATCTTCAGCAATGTCATCCACTGCCTTTGAGAAGGAGTGCACCTCACTGGACTGGAGCCCACCAGCTGGGCTAGACAGGCTGGTCAGTGAGCAGCAGAGGTCTTCCCGTCTCTATGGCTTCAGCTTCCACGCTGGGATGACAAGTCACCACCTACAGCGTTTTTATGTGGGTTCTGGGTGTTGCTTCACACTTGCAAAGCAGGCGCTTTACTGACTGAGCTGCCCCCCATCCCCATCCCCCACCCCGGGTCTCCTTTTATTTCTGGTGATGCAACCTCCTCACAAGAGTTCGGGTGGGGGGACCTTGGCCTTGGGGTCATGAAGTGAAGGCACTTCAGGTAGGATCATCTCCAGGATTAGGGGCATGGGGCAGGCGATCCACCGCCCACTGGACCTCTACTGCTTTCTCATCACTGATGCTTTGGTCTTTAGCAATCCATGGTGGTGGCCGTCGGGATGAGGTAAGAGAGGAGGAGCAGATCCAGATGCTGCTGGCTTGTAAAGGACATTGACACAAATCTGCCCACGGGAGTCGGGGCATGACGCAGGAGTGTCATGGAGTCAGGACAGGCTGTGGGGTTAGGGATGTGGAAAGATCTGGAGCCAGAGCAGAAACACGGGCTTTGCTCTTCCTCTTCAGACTGCCTTTCCCTGCTGTGCTCTACATGTGGGGGGAGATGGCCACCTGATTTGGAGTGATGCATCCCCACTCCAAATTGCTGTCAACCACTCCAGCCAGTAACCAGTGTCCTGGGGTTTCGGTCTGTGTTCCCCAATGGAATCCCACAAACCTCTGCTGCCGCCTTTGGATTGCCATGATTAGGTACAACTGGGGTATCTAGCTCACATTCGCAGGAATCCTCTTCCATCAGAGGAAGGAATGCCTTTCTTCTTCCAGTAGATTTTGTTATAGGGTGAGAAACACACAGCAAAGCTGAACTTCTAGCATCCTTCAGGCCCAGCTCCAGTCAAGGGTTTGGGTGCACAGAGTTAGCCTGAGATGAACTAACTCTGATGGGGGTGGGGGATGAGGGAAGAGAAGTCAGTAAAGGATGCCTGGCTGATGCTGCAGCTGTCTGCAGGAGGGCCATAAGTTCTCTGCATGTCTGAGGGTACAGAGCCCCTCTTCCCACCAGAAGGCACCTCTCTCCCATGGGGAGGAGCAGGGGGCCCATCAACGCCTACATCCTTTGGGTGCAGGATGTCTCTGGGTTGGTGGGGCCACTGTGGGTGCATTTCTAGGTGACATTGGAGAAGGGACAAGATGTGTGGAGTGAGCTCGAAGGAGATGTTCCCAATGCAAAGGGACTCTTGTCCATTACAGCTGCTGCTGAAGTTGGAGGTCAGGGAGATGGCTGGATCCAGGAGTACCCAGAGACATGTTCTCTACAGTGATGTCCTTTCAGGATCAGAAACTATTGCATTTTGGGGCCCAGGCCTCTCTTCTGAGCTTCATATTTATGCACACAGTTGGTCCATCAATGCCTAATGTTCTGAATGCCTCTCCAATCTTCACTCAGAACAAAGTCAAGTTCATTACTTCTATGCCAAACCAGCTCCACCTTCTGATTACCCCTCACAGCATCCATCCAGTGCCTGGGGATGTGTTCTTGTGGGTGTACGCACAAGTATGTGTAACTGTATGTATGTGTATGTGGAGACCGGAGGCTGACCTTGCCTATTTTCCTCAGGTGCTTTCCACCTTATTTTTTTGAGACATGGTCTCTCATCACTGAAACTGGAACACATCAGTTTGGCTCTGTTGGCTGGGCAATGAGCTCCATGGATCCTGTCTCTACACCCCTGGAGCTGGAATTATAGGCAAGTACCACTGTATCCATCTTTTACATGGGTGCTGGGATCCAAACTCAGGACTTCCTCATCTTTACATGGCAAGTGTTTTAGCATTGAGCCCTCTTCCCAGCCTCTGAGGTTCACGCTCGGCCCTTCCGTCTCTGTCACTCTTCGTATCCAATGTCGCCAAAACTCAGGACTTCATCCATTTCCTTTTTCTTACTTCAGCTCCTCCTCCTTCCCCCCCTCCCACCTCTCTATCAAGTTGGCATAGGTAAAAAGGAATAAGATTGGAGATTGCCTTTGATGACAGGCAGAGATACTGAAGAGCTTTTGGAAGACAGTGTGGTAGAATCCATCAGTAATCACAAATCGTACCCTTTTGGGCCAGGATCTCACTCTGTAGCCTAGGCTGAACTTGAATCCACTGTGCAGCCTAGGCTGGGCTCGGACTTGGGTCAATTCCTGTCTTGCCTTCCGCAGTTCTGGAGTCACACCTGCGAGCCACAGCGCCTAACTATAAACGCTGACTCGAGTGTGTTCTAGTTTCTATTTCCAAGCATGCCCTCCAGCAAGGCTCTACCTTCCAAAGGTTCCCAAACCTCCTCAGACAGTACTGATAACCAGGGTGTGTGTGAGTCTACAGGGGACATTCGCATCCAGAACACCACAGTGACTATACACGTGAAGATGTGACTAGCCAAGTGAGAAATCCTGGCCAGAACTGGCAACCACAGAGGCCAGCAACAGACACAGACCTGGTCCAGTGGGAGACAACTTTCCTCTGAAGCTGTGTTGGCTGGGCCCTGAAAGATGAGCTCAGATTATTCTCATATGGGCAAGGGATGAAAATGCCTACTAAGAAGTCCATATGAAATAATACAAACTTTACTTTTAAAATTTGTATGTGTGTATCTGTGTGTGAGGGGAATGGAGAGTACAAGACCCAGCACACGTGTGTGAGTCAGAGCACAACTTTATGGGTGGGTTCTCTCCTGCCCTTATGTGGGTTCAGAGGATCAATCTTCGGTGGCCAGGCTTGTGTGGTGAGTGCTTTACCCACTGAGCTTTCCTGTCAGTTGAGAATGAGTCACAGAGCCACAGTGATATTGGTAAAGAGGGACACAGTAGACAGATTCCAGAAATCTTCAGGAAATTAGTCAAACTGTTGGACACGTGGATGGGGGAGAGCCAGAGAGCCTGGGATCTCTGGCTTTGGGCTTTCTGTCCCATGTATGGTGGCATGATCTAGAATGGAGAACCCTGGAGAAAGATCCTGCCAGAGGTGGGGAACCTGTGTTGAGTGTCTCAAGTTGGGTTGAAGGTTTCAAACCATGTTCTAGAGACAATTTTGGGGGTATCCAGGCACCCAGAGGCTTTTCTGAGTCTATCTCTTTCTGCACCAAGTTCCCGAGCCCCAGGCCATAATTAGTGTGATCAGGAAGGGCCACCCTGGTCTGGAGGAAGCCAGACTGGAGTCTGGGACTTGAAAGGAAGGCAGATGGAAAGAGGAGAGACAGATGCAGGGGCCGTCCTGATGTGCATGGAGAGGCTGCTAAGACGGGGACTCCAGGCTTCCCAGATGAAGATGCATCATTTGGCGGACAGGTTCCTGTTGCTGGTCCCATGGACAGCCTTTATTTTCACCCTTTCGGAGAACTTGTTGTCCAAAACTCACTGACTTCTTTAGATTCTCACAGTTTTCCAATGACCCCCTTTGCTGGATTAGATTTAAATGGGTTTCTGTCTGTTGCACCCCCCAATGCCTCTACAAGGGCACCAGGTGTGCACCATTTTACTTTTATGTTTCTGAAAACAAGCTATTCCTGGGTGTGGTGGTGCAAACCCCCAGTCTCGGCACTCTGGAGTGAGAGACCATCCTGGGTGTGGTGGTGCACACCCCCAGTCTCAGCACTCTGGAGTGTGAGGCCATCCTGGGTGTGGTGGTGCACACCACCTCCAGTCTCGGCACTCTGGAGTGTGAGGCCATCCTGGGCTGCATAGTGAGTTCCAAGCCAGCCAGGGATGGGAAGATATATAGTTCGACTTTTCTCAAGAATAAAATAGGGTGCTGGAGAGATAGAACAGTGGTTAAAAACACTGGCCGCTCTTGCGAAGGACAGGCTTTAGTTCTCAGCACCCACGTGGCAGCTCACAACCGTATGTGACTCTAGTTCTAGGAGATCCAATGCCCTTTTCTGGCCTCCCAGGCACAGGCATGCACATGGTGCACAGATTTACATGCATAAAAATGCATGCATATAAGATAAAAAATCTTTTTTAATTAAAAATACAAAATAAATAAAAATACATTTTAAAAAGCTCTTATTTGCCAACGTGTCTCTCAGTTGTAAAATATTGATACTAACTTTTGTAAGGCAAGTTACTCAATTATTATTTTTTTACTCCCCAAATTCATTGGCCCCTCTGCAGTTTCTCATAAACCTCAGAAATAATTTTTCAAGGTAAAAAGAAAATCCCGTGAAGATTTTTATTGAAATTACCCATCACATTTATAGATTGCTTGAGCAAGGATTGATACCTTCACAATGGTTTTTCAGGACCAGATCCTTCCCTCCATTGATTCAAGGCTTAAGAAAATAGTCCTCCATCCAATTTCAACATAGATCTTCACACGCATTTTGCTAACCACATTGTTTTGGTCCCTGATGTTTTCTAAGTCGTCATTACTGGTCTCCAGGACAGGAATTGATCTGGATATATTTATTGCCTCACGTGAGGCTCTTCATTCAATGCTCTAATTAGTTCTTGTGGTTTCCCAGTTTATTCTCTGGGTTTTGCAGGGCGAACAAACACATTATCTGCGAATAACAGTCATTTTTGTCTTCGCCTTGCCCGTATGTGCACAGCTTTCCTTTCTTGTTATCTGATCCCCCGACATGAAGGCAAGTGACAGCTGTGATGGCTGCCAGCCTTAAAACACTGCTGCCTTATGTGACATGCTGTGCGACGGTTCCCAAACTGGCACCTGAGAACACTGGCCCACAAGAATGCTGATGGAGATTTGGGGTCCAAGTAATTTTAGAATGTGCTAGGTTGAACAGCAACAAACTTGATTCCTTGCTTCAGCAGCCATCAGCCAAGGTGATGTTAAAATATACGATGGCAGTCTATGAGGTAGAGATACTGACATTAATAAACACCGAGCAAAAGCAACTTAGAGGAGGAAAGCGTTTGTTTGACCTACATTTTCAGATCCATCATTGAGGGAAGTCAAGGCAGAAACTTGTAGGCAGGCATGCTTGCTATTTCATGCAGTATTGCTTCAGAGCAGGGAGCTTACCCAGTCAAGGAAGGAAGTGCAGAAGAACCAAGGAAGAATGCTGCTAGGCATCTCACTCTCAGGCTAATGCTCAGCTAACTTTCTTACACAGTGTAAGGTCTCTTGCCCAGGGAGTGGTGTCACCCTTAGTGGACTGGGCCTTCCTAAATCAGTTAACAGCCAAGACAACTCTCGCAAACATGCCTATAGGCCAAGCTGATCTAGATAACCCCTCGACTGAGACTCCCTTCCTCAAGTGACCCTGTACTGTGTGCAGTTAACAAAGTTAACTAGGATAAGCAGCTTCCAATCTATCAACATTTTCAACCTTAATTGGACACTGCCCTTTTTCCTTCATGCCTATGGTTTAGCAGTTTCTAGAACTGTCCATAAGGAAGTGATGTGACCGCCACACTAAGACTCACTGAGAAGGGGCATTTGCTTTGTTTTCTGGAAACAGAATGGTGGGTAGATGCACAGATTTTTAAATTTTTTTCAATTCCTATTTCATTGAGAGTTTTAAATTTCTTATGTTTTTAACAGACAGACTCTTGCTATGTCACTTAGTCTGGAGTGTGGTGGGTATTTATAACATGCAACCCCACTCCTGATACTAAGTATACACTGACATCTGATTAGCATGGTGCAGTCTAGCCCTGAACTCCTGGGCTCAAGCCAGTCTCCTGCCTCAGCTTCCTAAGTAGGGGCCAGAGATGCTGCACATCTGGTTAACTTTTTAAAAATTATAAATTGAGTTAATTTGAACAAGTGATTTTTAGATGTCTATGGAGACAGCCATGCTATCTCCCTCTTTTAAATTAGTGGAACTACCACAATGCATGAAATGTGGCTAAAATATCACACAAAATCACAAGACTGCCTGCCTGACTGTGAGACGTTAACAGAATATAGGGGATGAAATGGAGCAGCCAGCTAGCCAAGAGCTCCTAGGATCCCTCTGTAGGTTAATGGCTTCTGCTTCCTCTGTGGTTTGCTGCCCCCTGGTAGCTATTGCTACTATGAACTATTCAACCATGGAGACAGTGCTGGCTTAGGTTGGTCCAAACTTTAGGAGAGAAGCAACGTTCCCAGGGATCCTCCCAGTTATCCAGGACCAACTTTGGCAACCAGTGTTGAAGAGATGGAACTGGAAGGATTCTGGAAATACAAGGGACTCACTGTCCCTGATCCTTGAGTCTAGCTAGTGTCCTCCCTGCCTTGTTCTGATTCTTGAGTCCATATCCTCTTTGTTCTCAGATTCAGAAATTAAGTCATCTACTCAGTTCCTGAGTGAGTTCATGGGCTTGGTACAGTACCCAAATCAACAGCTAGCTCTGCCATCAATTTGTTTCAATTTTAAATTTACTTTTTTGTTAATTTTTAAAATGATTTATTATTTATTTATTCAATGTAATCTCTTTATTGATTCTTTGGTAATTTCACGTACCTTAATTCTGCTCACTTCCCAGCCTCTCCCTATCCACCCTTCACTCTTGCAGCAGCCCCTCCCAAAAGAAAATTAAAAAAAAAAAGTTAAAACCAAGCCAAGCTAAACCAACTAACCAACCAATCAAACACCTTGCTCCTCCATCTTTCTCACCTCTTCGACCTCTTCATTCACCTTAGTGGCATCGGGAGCCACAATGTGTCACGCAGTATACCCTTTTGTCCTATCAACATTACTGCAAATGTTCACTGCAGTGAGTCACTGGTCTGGTTCAAGGCCTCTGGTTTCTGGCACAGTATCATCACTGGACCCTCACTGAGACTCTTCTCAGACATCCTGAAGCCACCCTGAGTCATGGAGGCCCTGTGGGTGTTTTTCCTCAGCCCCCTCACATGCTCCAGTGGGTCATAGATGGGGTGGATGTTAGGGTGGGCCAACCCAAGGCCTGGATGTGGGCCTGGATTGTAGTTGATCTGGTCAGACCTGGCTGCTGGTGCCACACCCCTCAGGGGTGGGGTGGAGCTAGCTCTCCTATGCCCATGCCATCAGGGCCAGCTGGGTGTGGGACCATCTCTCTGGAGTGAAAGAGGCCAGCTCTCCTGTGAGGGCGGCAGCCAGCTCTCCTGTGAGGGTGACAGCCAGTTCTCCTGCTTTAGTGTCCAGCAAGAGCAGGGCCAGCTTTCCCAGGGCCAGTGAAGGGCAAGGCTGGCTTAGCCTCGCCCTCGGATTTCATCACGTGTTGTTCTTATATCCCCCTGTGGCAACATGGATCCTAGACAGCAACACAGACCCCCACTGCAGCAGGACCACAGACCCAGACGTGGCCCTCAGCAGCAGCTCAGGTCCGGATGTCACCATGACCCCTGTGTCAGTTTAGGTCCCCCAGGTCCCCCTCAGCAACATGGCTCTTGGACACCAGCATAGTCTCAGGTGGCTGACCAGAACCCAAGCATCTGAACGGTCCTTGGTGGTGACAAGGGCCATGGATGTCAGCTCAGAGCCTGGTCGCTGTAGGGACAAAGACCCAGACATGGCCCTCAGTAGCAGCTTGGGCCTGGACAACACCATGGTGTCTGGTGGCAGCATAAAACATTCTTGGCTCGGGCGGTGGCCCTTGGACACTAACATGGCCCTTGGACACTAACAAGGCCACAGGCTGTGGCCCAGACCCTGGGCATCTGTGTGACTTTTGGTGGCAACACGGGCCATGGACGTCAACACAGACCCTGGCTGTGGTGGAATCACGGACCCAGACATGGTCCTTGGCAGCAGCTGGGCCTGGATGTCACCATGGTCCAAGTTGGCAGCTTGACCCTCTGACATGAACATGTCTCAGGTAGTGGCTGAGACCCTGGACATCCATATGGCCTTTGATGGTAACAGGAGCCATGGACATCAACACAGACTTTGGCTGCAATAAGTCCATGGACCCAGGAATGGTCCTCAGCTGCAGCTCTGGCCCAGACATCACCAAGGCACTGGGTAGCAGTGCAGGCCACTCAGGTCTGTATGGCCCTGTCTGCAACATGACTCTCAGACACCAAAATGGTCTCAGGTGGCAGCCCAGACCGGGGCATCCATGCAGTCTTTGGTGGCAACACAAGTCATGAACTTCAACACAGACCCTGGCTGTAGTAGGACCATGGACCCAGACATGGCCCTTAGCTGCAGTTCAGTCCCGGATGTCACCATGGCACCAGGTAGCTCTGTAGGCCACTCAGACCATTAAGACTCCTGGGCGGCATGGCTCTCAGATTCCTGAATGGCCACAGGTGGCAGCCCAGACACTGGACACCCTTGTGGCCTTTGGTGGCAGCATGGGCCACAGATGTCAACACAGATCCCTGCTGTGGTAGGACCCAGACATGGCCCTGGTGGCTGCAGGCAGCCCGTATCATCCTGCTCCTCATCACCTCCCTCCCTTCTGCCTCTCTTTCTGTCCCATTTCTCCAGCACACATTTGCTCATCATAGTGGCATCCTCCTGCTTGGTGCCACAGGCGATGAGTGGGCCATGAAAGTCTTCAGCCAGCTCAGGCCTTGAGGACCCAGGCTGGCCTCTGGTGCCTTCCACCTGCCTAAGTCAACTGGCATCAATCAAGTCTGTGTGACTTTTTATTTTCATTTCATGTGCATTGATGTTTTGCTTGCATGTATATCTGCATGAAGGTGTCAGATCCCCTGGAACTGGAGTTACAGACAGCTGTGAGGTGCCATGTGGGTGCTGGGAATTGAACCCAGGCCTCTGGAAGAGCAGCCAGTACTCTTAACCTCTAGCCATATCTCTAGTCCCTTAGAATTATTTCTTAAATGTCATCTTCTTCAGTGCTTACCGTGTACCAGATACTTGGCTATGGTTGTCTTAGTCCTTTTCTGTTGCTGTGATAAAAACCTTGACAACTCAAGGAAGGAAGAGGAGTTTGTCAGCTCAGAGTTCAAGGTAGAGGCCATCATGGTGGGGAAGTGGAGGTGGCAGGAGCTGGTCACATCACATCAGAGGAAGGGAGCAATTAGCGAATGCTTGTGCTCTGCTAGCTTCCCCTTTATTTTATTTTATTTTATTTTATTTTATTTTATTTTATTTTATTTTATTTTATTTTCGAGACAGGGTTTCTCTGTAGCTTTGGAGACTGTCCTGGAACTCACTCTGTAGCCCAGGCTGGCCTCGAACTCACAGAGATCCGCCTGCCTCTGCCTCCTGAGTGCTGGGATTAAAGGCGTGTGCCGCCGCCGCCGCCGCCGCCGCCGCCGCCGCCGCCGCCGCCGCCGCCGCCGCCCAGCTAGCTTTCCCTTTTATATGCAGTCCAGGACCCAACCCAGGGAATGGTACCACCCACAGTGGAAGGGTCTCCCCACCTCAGTTATAATCAAATAACCCCATGCTCAGGGGTCAGCTCCCAAGCGATCCTACAGTCTTATCAAGCTGACCATTCATATTGACATCACACTATTTTTCTGAATTGGATGTTGCTATTATTAGTTCTATTTTGCAACTGGAAAATAACCACAGGGAAATTACAGTGCTTACTCAGGTCACCTGGCCAGTTCCTACTATAATAAATAATAAAGCCAGATTTATTTGCCTTCCAGGAATATATTTGGGAACGGTGTAGTGTTCCAAGCCTACCTGTTCCAAATCTACCTGCTAATATAGTTTACATTTTTTTTTTGCATATAGTGGAGATTTTTCAACAGTTTTTCTTTTTGTGTATTTCCTTTGCCTTTGGTATAAAGATTATGTAAGATTTGTAAATCGGACTAGAAACTTTCTATACACGGAAGTGCTTTGATGATGGTGAAGGATTTATGCTGTCCCTAAAATGTTTGTCACCCCATCTGCAGAACCGTTCTGGTCCTGGGGCCTTTGACACTCATTCTAGATTTCATTCTGTTGCTGTGACGAAACACCCATCCAAGCCAACATGGAGAGGAAACGGT
Source organism: Peromyscus leucopus (assembly GCF_004664715.2). Lineage (NCBI taxonomy): Eukaryota > Metazoa > Chordata > Mammalia > Rodentia > Cricetidae > Peromyscus > Peromyscus leucopus. The sequence continues at coordinate 5,812,778 of NC_051066.1, read as the reverse complement.
TTATTTGAGCTTACAGGTTACAGTCCATCACGGAGAGAAGCCAAGGCAGCAGGCACTCAGGGCAGGAGCTTGAAGCTGAGGCCACGGAGGAGTACGGCAGTGGGCCTTGCTCCGGGCTTGTGTTCATCTACCTTTCACACATTGCCCAGGGGAAACACTTCCCACAGTACTCTGGCCCTCCCACATCAATCAACAATTAAGAAGATGCCACACAGACACGCCCACAGACCAGTCTAACGCAGGCAATGAGTCAGCTGAGCCTCCTTCTTCCCAGGTGTGTCACGCTGACAGCCAAGATTAGTCATCGCAATGAATAAGCTTATCTGTTAAATTATTAGTCTTTTCTAGTGTCTCACTTTGAGGCCATTCAGGATGTCCTGAGATAATCTTCATATTTACCTTGAGACGTTCAGACGCATAACTTTAACCATATATTAATGCTAAGTGATACATAGTATTAATATATGATTAAAAACAGTGTAAAACAGTCCACCTGAGTGTTTACGCCTGCTGAAGCCCGTGCAATGCTCCACTCTTTCCTCATGTAGGGTACCTGGGAAGAGCTCTCTCATATCTTCCTTTATGTTTCTCAAATGAGTCCTTTCATAAGAGACACACCTGAATGTCTTTTAAATATCTTTGAAATTAATTTTTTCCACAATTATATTTTTGGGATTGTAGATGTTAGAGATGCGTTAGTATGTTATCTTATGGATGTATTAACAGAAACGGAATCACAAAATTATTAGGTGACTTTTCTTTTCTTTTTGTTTTTTGTTTTTTTGAGACAGGATTTCTCTGTGTATCCCTGGCTGTCCTGGAACTCACTCTGTAGACCAGGCTGGCCTCGATCTCAGAGATCTACCTGCCTCTGCCTCCCAAATCTTGGAATTAAAGGTGTGCGCCACCTCCGCCCGGCCAAAGTGACTTTTCTAAGTGACATAGCTAAGTGGTGAAGCTAGGCTTTAAATCCAGGCAGTTTCTACTTTTATATTTGCTGACTCTTCTGTTTTATTTTGTTTTTCCTTTTCTGACTCTTTGAGATGAGATGAGATGCTTGTTCCATTTATTTGTGATGTTTCTTATTCGCTAACTTAGGTCTGATGTGATCATAGCTAGTGTGATGGTTGTTCTTGATTGACAGTTGACCGATTTGGAGTCACCCATGAAGACACACTTCTGGGTATGTCTGTGAGGACATTTCCAGGAAAGTTTGGCTAGGAGGGAAAGACTCACCCCCAAATAGCCCAGACATAAAGAGCCCCCACTCTGCCTGCCCGCCTTCACTTCTCCCTAAGCACATGCGTCCATCACCTGCCACCACCATCCTCATCCGGCAGGCGGGAGAGCCAGGTTGGACTGCTGAAGCAACCAGCTTTGTGGACGGAGTAGCCACTGGGTTCTTTGCTCCTTCCGTATGTGGATGGTCACTGTTGGACTACCCAGCTCCTGTAGAGTAAGCCAGTCCAACAAAGCCCCTTCCATAATACATGCATGTTCTGTGGATGCTGTTTCTCTAGAGAACCCTGCCTAAAGCAACTAACGTAACCCCTGAGCTCTGATAGTGCTAATCTCTTCATAGAGTCAGCTTCCAATCAATAGCTTCTATTATATTTCTGTGCTTATCTTCATGCTCTTATTAGTTATTATTTCCTTATGCTTGTTTTGGGTTCAATTTTTACCAATTTTTCAAGATGGAAACTTATATATCTCATTTGATATGACTCTTTTTTTCAACAAAAGCCTTGGTGCTATGACTTTGCCTTTAGGTAATGTTATAGCTGCATCCCACAATTTAAAAAATGTTCTTATTACCACATGTTATCTATGATAATAATGGATTTAATTACATTTTCTATGTGTATATAATGTATTTTAATCTCATTACCTCCCATTACTCTCATTTGTTCCCTTCTCACATCTGTTAATCCTTTCCTTTTCCTAGTCAGCCTGATTCTGTTTTCCTGTGTGTGTGTGTGGGGGGGGGGTGCTTGAAGATCCTAAATGCTAGGGCTACAGGTGTGAGCCACTATACCTAACAGGAAGTACTATTCAATTCAATAAGTTTGGGGATTTTATGATGTGTTTTCCTATTGCTTGTTTTTTATTTAATTATGAATGGGGAGAAAGAAAACACTGCATGATCTCTACTCTTTTTTTTTTTTTTTTTTTTTTTTTTTGGTTTTTTTCGAGACAGGGTTTCTCTGCGTAGCTTTGCGCCTTTCCTGGAGCTCACTTGGTAGTCCAGGCTGGCCTCGAACTCACAGAGATCCGCCTGGCTCTGCCTCCCGAGTGCTGGGATTAAAGGCGTGCGCCACCACTGCCCAGCTTTGTTTTTTGTTTTTAAGACAGGGTCTCTCTGTGTAGCTCTGGCTGTGTCAGAACTCACTATGTAGCCCAGGCTGGCCTCAAACTCAGAGATTCTGCCTCTGCCTTCTGAGTGCTGGGTTTAAAGGCGTGGACCACTCCCACCTCCACACCAAGCTGATCTCTGCTCTTAAAACTGTTGGTGTGCGCTTGACTCAGACCACAGCTTATCTCAGTGCTCCATGCAAACTTGAAGAAACTAAGTATTTCATTTTTGGGCAGAAACTGACAAATTGGGTCCCATTGGGTGTAGAGCTGTCCAGGTCTCTGTGTCCTTCTGATTTTCCTCTTTCTTTTCATCACTTAGGAGCATTCATATGGACTTCTCAGTCGCTTATCTGTGGTAGATCAGGCCCTGATTCATGAGGTTATTTTGTTTTTTGTTTTTTGAGACCAGATTTCTCTGTGTAGCCCTGGCTGTCCTGGATCTCACTTTGTAGACCAGGCTGGCCTAGAACTCATGAAGATCCACTTGCCTCTGCCTCCCAGGTGCTGGGATTAAAGGGGTGTGCCACCACCATGCCTGGCTAGCTTCATGCATCTTAAAGCTCTGGGCTTTTGTGTCTCCTTGGTGAATATCTTGGTATTTGTAATTATATTAAACTGGGTTTTGTGTAGAAAGTGCACAGTTGGAGTGTGTGTGAGCATATATATATTATATATATATATGAGAGCACACACATACTACTGCATGCATTTGGACGTCAGGAGTAGGAGTTGGTTCTTGATTTCTACCATGTAGGACCTGGAGATTTAACTCACCTTGTCAGGTTTGGTGGCCAGTGCTTATACCACAAAGTCATCTCAAAGACCTCCTCCTCCATCCACTCTTCTTCCTCCTCCTCCTCTTCTTTTTTGTTTTTTTTTCAAGGCAGGGTTTCTCTGTGTAGCCCTTGCTGTCCTGGAACTCACTCTGTAGACCATCCTGGCCTTGAACTCAGAGATCTGCCTGCCTCTGCCTCCCGAGTGCTGGGATTAAAGGTGTGTAACACCACTTTCTGGCTCTTCTTCCTTTTTTTTTTTTTTTTTTTTGGGTCAAGGCCTTGTCGTAGAGTTACTGCCCAGCTCATGCGGATTTCCATCGGATCATTTTCAGCTGCTGCACTGTGACACAGCTGGCGACTGGGGCCACATACAGGAAAAGGAGAAGGGTCAAGGGTCAGGGGCAGACCGCCCCCTTCTCCTGCTTCATCTGACAAGAGCGATGGGTTTCCTCTTGGGGCTCCAGGTCCTTGCTTGCAGCAAGCACCCTGTCACCACAGGGTGGCTCTGCTGGTGGCTCCCCTGGGAATGAGAGAAAGCCAAACAAGGAGGGACACTAGAACTGTTCTTAAAACAGCCTGATGAAATGGCTCAACAAGTAGCTGGGCAGTGGTGGCGCACGCCTTTGATCCCAGCGCTGGGGAGGCAGAGCCAGGTGGGTCTTTGAGTCTGTGGGTAAAGGAGCTTGCTACTAAGTCTGATGGCCTGAGTTTGATCACTGGGACCCACATGGTAGGAGAGAACCAACTCCTACAAGTTTTTTTGACCTTTGTATTTGTGTTGCATGGGCACACACACACACACACACACACACACACACACACACATACACAGACAGGAAGATAGACACAAACATACACACACAGAGGTGCACACACAGAGACTGACAGACAGACACAAACACACATACACACTCACATACACTCTCTCTCACACACATAGTATCTCTCTCTCTCTCTCTCTCTCTCACACACACACACACACACACACACACACACACACTATAATTTAAAACTAAACAAAGCTCTCCTAGCCCCTCAACCAACACCAGATCCACAGCTTTCCATTTGTTCCCTGTCTTGGGCAGAGACACAATTTTTGCTGAGTTGACTTCAAGTACCATATTTGCCAGTAAGGGCTGAGCATCTTTTAGTGTGCTCTTGGCCGTTTATACAGCCTCCTTGGTAACAGTCTCTTCCTATTCTTGCCCATTTTTCTGTCTGGTCATTTGTCTTTTCACTATTGATTTGTTGAAATTGCCTGTGTAGTTTCTGCTGTTTATTGAGGCTCACGTTGAGACTCATTACTTAATCAATTTGTCCATATGTTCTGTGAGCATCTGAGAAACAATGTATTCCCTGCTCTAATTCTACGGAGATATATCACAGCCATCTGGTTAATTTTGTTATTTAGATAGCCTATATGATCTTTTCAAAAGTATTTGATCTGCTAAATTCTGAAACAGGACAGGTATTTTCATATCACCCACTCTGGTTGTAGCTTTCTAAAACTAACCTTGTGTTTTTGTTTTTCTCCTTTTCATTGCCCCGTCCCTGCCCTGCCCTTCTCCCCTCCCCCCACCTTCCCTCTCCCTTCTCCTCACTTCCCCTATTCCCTCCCCTTTTCTGCAGATGCAGCTGAGTGACCTCATTTTGTGGTGCTGAAGACCTCTACCAGGCCCAGCTCCCTCCCAGGCCTGCAGTGTTTTGAGGTAACCACAGTCCACCATGGCTCTGAGCCACCCAGCTGTGCAGTGCTCTCTCACTCAGCAGTGGCCATCCAGCTGTGCAGTGCTTTCTCACTCAGCAGTGGCCATCCAGCTGTGCAGTGCTCTCTCACTCAGCAGTGGCCATCCAGCTGTGCAGTGCTTTCTCATTCAGCAGTGACAACCCAGCTGTGGAGTGCTTTCTCACTCAGCAGTGGCCATCCAGCTGTGCAGCGCTTTCTCACTCAGCAGTGGCCATCCAGCTGTGGAGTGCTTTCTCACTCAGCAGTGGCCATCCAGCTGTGCAGCGCTTTCTCACTCAGCAGTGGCATCCAGCTGTGCAGTGCTTTCTCACTCAGCAGTGCCATCCAGCTGTGCAGTGCTCTCTCACTCAGCAGTGCCACCCAGCTGTGCAGTGCTCTCTCACTCAGCAGTGGCCATCCAGCTGTGGAGTGCTTTCTCACTCAGCAGTGGCCATCCAGCTGTGCAGCGCTTTCTCACTCAGCAGTGCCACCCAGCTGTGCAGTGCTCTCTCACTCAGCAGTGGCCATCCAGCTGTGGAGTGCTTTCTCACTCAGCAGTGGCCATCCAGCTGTGCAGCACTTTCTCACTCAGCAGTGGCCATCCAGCTGTGCAGTGCTCTCTCACTCAGCAGCGGCCATCCAGCTGTGCAGTGCTCTCTCACTCAGCAGTGGCCATCCAGCTGTGCAGCGCTTTCTCACTCAGCAGTGGCCATCCAGCTGTGCAGTGCTTTCTCACTCAGCAGTGGCCATCCAGCTGTGCAGTGCTCTCTCACTCAGCAGTGGTCATCCAGCTGTGCAGTGCTCTCTCACTCAGCAGTGGCCATCCAGCTGTGCAGTGCTTTCTCACTCAGCAGTGGCCATCCAGCTGTGGAGTGCTCTCTCACTCAGCAGTGGCCATCCAGCTGTGCAGTGCTTTCTCACTCAGCAGTGGCCATCCAGCTGTGCAGCGCTTTCTCACTCAGCAGTGCCACCCAGCTGTGCAGTGCTCTCTCACTCAGCAGTGGTCATCCAGCTGTGGAGTGTTTTCTCACTCAGCAGTGGCCATCCAGCTGTGGAGTGCTCTCTCACTCAGCAGTGGCCATCCAGCTGTGCAGTGCTTTCTCACTCAGCAATGGCCATCCAGCTGTGGAGTGCTTTCTCACTCAGCAGTGGCCACCCAGCTGTGGAGTGCTTTCTCACTCAGCAGTTGCCATCCAGCTGTGCAGTGCTCTCTCACTCAGCAATGGCCACTCAGCTGTGGAGTGCTTTCTCACTTAGTGGTAGACAACTGGAACAAGAATAAAGGATGTTTTTTTAAAATTCAGATAGATTATCACCATGGAGCTTAGAGTGGTCTTAAACTTGATATTCTCCTGCCTCAGCCTCCCAAATGTTGGTATTATAGCATGTCCCACCATGCATGGATGCATCTTGCTTGTTTTTGACATTGTCATTATATTTTGTGTTTCCTTCCCACATAGCCTGCAGACCCTACTTTTGGCTCAGTCTATTTCTCTGATCTTTCGATGGCCGTGCATTTCTACACTACTGGTGTTTATTTTGTTCTATTTTGGCTTTTTGAGACAGTCTTACATATATCCCTGGCTGACCTTGAACTCACAGAGCTCCTCCTTCCTGCCTTTTGTTCTCTCTCTCTCTCTCTCTCTCTCTCTCTCTCTCTCTCTCTCTCTCTGTGTGTGTGTGTGTGTGTGTGTGTGTGTGTCCCCATACTCCACTAAGTTCCAGTCCCAAGTCTTATGTCCATCATACTCTTGTTTTTGTTTTGTTTTGTTTTTGTTTTTTGAGTTTTTGAGTCAGGGTTTCTTTGTGTAATAGCTCTGACTGTCCTGGAACTCGATTTGTAGACAAAGCTGGCATTGAAGTCACAGAGATCTGCCTGCCTCTGCCTCTCAAGTGCTGGAATTAAAAGTGTGCACCACCACTGCCCAGTGTCAATCATATTCTTCTTATTGGGTCGAGACTCTAGTAGCACAGTTGTCTTCCCACCCACCCACCAGAACACTGTAGACAATGCTTCCCTCCCCAGAACACTGTAGACAATGCTTCCCTCCCCAGAACACTGTAGACAATGCTTCCCCCCCAAGAATGCTATAGATAATGCTTCGCCCCCCAGAATGCTGTAGGTAATGCTTTCCCCCCAGAATGCTGTAGGTAATGCTTTCCTCTCATACTTAGTGTGATGATTTAGTGTCCACTGACAACCTGATCTTCTTTCCAGTCAGGATTCTTTTTCATCTGCTGAACATTTGCCGTTTTTCTGGTTGCTGGTCCAACAGTGCTACAGGATGTGTTTAGACGGAGTTTGTGGCCTAGCCTGAAGTAAAAGATATGTCACACCAGCAGGAATCAGGCAGCTATGTACCCTGGACCCTGCAAAGGCTGAGAGGGTGACCAGATACCCCTCTCACTGTGCTCACTGTATGAGAGGGCAGCCCAGTGGCCACTAACATGCTTTGTAGTGTGGCTTCTGGAGTCGGCTGTTGGCTGCTCTGAGTCTCCACTGTTCAGCAGGGGTGGGCATGGGTCCTTCCCTCACCTGGAAGAGAAGCTTCACACACAGCCCCAGAGTTAGGGCCCACAGCACGTTTATGTCTGGTTCTCTCCTGAGAAGACTGTGGGCAGCTGGTCTAGGGTCTTGTCAGGAATTCTGACAGACCATTGCTGTGTTTCTAGATATGCTGCTGGGAGCAAGTGAAGGGCATCTATGTGAGTCATTTGCAGGCATGGCCCTCCTGGCTAAGTAAGTATTAGTTAATTTTGCATCGTTGTGACCAAAGTGCCTGCAAGAAACAACTGAAAAGAGGAGGGGTTTTGTTCTGGTCCGTGGTTTCAGGTCGCCGTGGTGGAGAAGGCACCATGGAGTTCACAACAGTATATGTCTGAAGCTTCTCACTGCCTGGTGGTTTGGACCAGGAAGCAGAACACAAACTGCCTGTCCCCCCAAAGCCTCGCTAGAGATCTACTTCCACCAGTGAAGTCCTGCCTCCTGAAGATTGTAGATCATCTCTAACTAGTGCCACCTGTTGGAGAACAAATCCTCAAAACCTGAGCCTGGGGGACAGTTCCCATTCAAACCGTACACAGCTATGGGCCTGTGGGGCTGTCTCCAGCCCTTACCCAGAGGGCTGCGTGGAAGCTAAATACACAGAACCAAGGAGAGATGCTGCACAGTTCCTCAGGGCAGAGAAGGGAGGATGTTGGCTGCTGGAATGAGGGGCATTTTCCTGGGTCAGTGGAGCCAAGGGGAAGGAACCCTTCACATGAAGGCCTGTGAATACCCAAGAAAGAAACTTATCCTGGACTTCCAGTCAAGTATGTCAGCTCATGGCAGAAGGGGCCAGTGACAACATCCTCACTCCTTGCCCCCTCCCCGCCTCCACTGGGCCTGGGCCTTACTGAGCATAGTAATGTGTCTTGCTGCATCTAGGGGATGGTGGGAGTGATTCACAGAGATCACTGACAAGGTCCAGGGAACACAGGCACCAAGTGTTCCAGTTTAACATTCCTTTAGGTCTGACAAGATTAGTGTGACCTTAGGAGGATAAAATGGAAGTCTAGAAATGAAGAAATGAATGAAACATCTTATTATTAGTTTTAGAGAAACTTCAGTGGGAACCTATTAAATAATTTGTTATTATTTAAGTATGCTGCAGCAAGCACATAATTATACACAATAGGCAAGTGGGAGATCTTTTTTTTAAATTTTATTTATTTTTATTTTATTGCATTGGTGTTTTGCCATGGGTGTCAAGTCCCTTAAAACTGGAGTTACAGACAGTTGTGAGCTGCCATGTGGGTGCTGGGAATCTGAACCCAGGTCCTCTGGAAAAGCAGTCAATGCTCTTAAACGCTAAACTATCTCTCCAGCCCCGCAAGTGGGAGGTCTTTATGATTAGTTCTTCTGATTTGAAGCCAAGTGAAACATTCAGAAGAACACATTACATAAACAATTTAGCCTAGATGTTAGAGACATGGAAGAAAATTTGTCACCAACAAGTGAATATACAAAATTGATGAATATAATAATTAATGTTGAGGGGAAGCTCACCATACACACAAATCTGTGTGTTTGGGTATGCATGTGTGTAAAAGTGGTTCATGTAGCCGGGCGGTGGTGGCGCACGCCTTTAATCCCAGCACTCGGGAGGCAGAGGCAGGTGGATCTTTGTGAGTTCGAGGCCAGCCTGGGCTACCAAGTGAGTTCCAGGAAAGGCGCAAAGCTACACAGAGAAACCCTGTCTCGAAAAACCAAAAAAAAAAAAGTGGTTCATGTACGAGTGTGTGTTCCAGTGCAGGCAGCTGTGTGTGCAGAGGCCACAAGATGTCCAGTGTCTGCTCTGTCACTTCTTGTCTTGTTGTCTTGAGGAAGGGTCTTTCACTGAACGTGAAACTAGAATAGCATCCAGGAATCTCCAGTGTCCTCCTGTCTCTGCCCACAGTGTTACAGGTAGGTGTGCGGTCACACTCATCTTTCTACATGGGTGCTGGGGATTCAAACTCAGGTCCTCACGCTTGTGTAGCAAACACTCTTACCACTGAGCCATCTCCCTAGCCCCACATCTACAAGGTGTTCAAGTTTTAAGACAATTTGTGTGTGTGTGTGTGTGTGTGTGTGTGTGTGTGTGTGTGCAGAAGTGTCAAGAGGACATCTTTTGAGAATTAGCTCTCTTTCCACCATGTGCACCATGTGGGTCTCTGGAATGGAACTCAGTCTTGGTGGCAAGGACCTTTAGTGGCTCAGCTGCCTCACCAGGCCTATAGTATGGGGATTGTTACTGTCCCCATACTATAGATGATTAAACTAAGGAGCACAGAGGTTGGGAATCTTGACAGAGGGCTTGAGGCTGTGCAAGCAGCAGGATGATGATATAGATGTGACACTCTATCTTGGGTTATGTCCATTGCATAAGCTAGAATCTCCAGAGCCTGCCAGACAGCAAAGCTCACAATGCCAACCGACACCCCCTTTTCTCACACGTAGTAATTAGTGACTAATGAGCCTCTCCTGAGCCTGCTGGGCCTCATTCCCAAACATCAGCCTGAAGAAAACCCACATCTTGGACCCTTGAGCAAGGGGACTTGGTGGTGGATCCAGTCTTGAATACGCAGAGGTCTGAGAGCATCTCCAGAGTCCCTGAAGCAGGAGAACGGCACAGCAGGCAGATGGTGCCAGCCCTGGCTGGAAGCCTACCCTGAGCCTGTACCTCTGGGAGCAGCTGCTGCATTCTAAAGTGTGGGGCCGACTCATGTGGCAGCTGCCATTTGCTATTGTTTCTCATCTCTTTTTCTCATAAAGACAAACCATTTCAGTGACACAGAAATATGTGCTTGCTGCAGCATAATTAAATAATAACAAAAGTGTAGGAACACGTTCCCAAGGCCCACTCCAAACTCATAGTTTCAGATGTCTTTTTAGAGTTTTGCAGGCTGGGCATGCAGCTCAGTGGGTAGCTCTTATCCAGCGTGTGTGTAGTGCTGGGTCCCATCCCAGCACCACATAAAATAGACTAGTAATTTCACAAAAATTACTCTAGTAAATTCAGCACTTGGGAGGTAGAGGTGGGAGAATCAAAAGTTCAAAGTTATCCTTGGCCACATAATGAGTTTGAGGCCAGCCTGGGTTCTATAGACTACCAGAAAGAAAAGAAGAAAGGGAGAGAAATAATTTTATCTATATTAGTATTAATTCTAAAAATTCTCTGATACCATAAAAATATATTTGGGGCCAATTTTTTTCATATGCTCACATATTAACTGTTTTAAAGGCTATATAGTATTCTCTTTATATGTAAACAACTTTTTCAGTAGCAATATAGTGCAGGCCTCATATGCAATTTTTATTTTCTGGTGGATACAATTAAAAAGTATAATGAGCTGGGCATGGTGGCACACATCTTTGATCCCAGCACTTGAGATGCATGGGCCGGCCTGGTCTACAGAGGGAGTTCTAGGAAAACTAGTGCTACACAGAGAAACCCTGTCTCGAAAAAACAGGGAAAAATAAGGATAATGAAAAATATATATATAGTGGAAATTTTAGAGTTAGAGTTAGAATTAGAATTATTTTATTTTACTCTACATGTTCAGTACATTACAAGGTCAACATGCAAATGATACAAAAACTATTGAGATACATTTGCATTCTATTTAAGTATTAACTCTTTGAGATCTGGTGTGAAATTTGCATAGAGCAGATCTGAGGTCAGCTAGCCTAATGTCAAATGCTCAGAGGCCACGTGTGGCTGGTGACTTCTAAATGGATGACACGGGCTTACTGTTCACATGTTGATGGAGAACTAACATGCTCCAGATTTTGCCCTCAGAATGCATTCTTGTGTTTATCTTGTACTTGCTGGCACTCTATTTAAAGATTTATTTTTTTGGACCTTGGCAGTTCGTGTTCCTGGAGTTGTATCCATGTCAGTGGATGCCCACACACTCCAGAAGAGAATTTGACATTACTGCTGCTGTTGTTGCTGTTATAGCAGAGACACCACCACTGCTACTGTTTCTGGGATTACCATTTCATAATTGCTTACTACAGCTAGCACAGTGGAGACCCTGGCAGCAAAAGTAGCTACCACAGTTAATTAATCTTTCATTCTATTGGGCATGATAAATTTAATTCAATAGTTATATACATTTCGATTGACTTTTAAAATTATAAATTTATAAACTCAAGTTCCATTTGCCTTTGGGATACCATCTTACAAGGATTCCAATTTGTAGTAAGGCTCGTTAAGGAAGGGAATGGCTCAGATGCCTTTAGCCTACTGGCTATGGGTGAGATAGGACCTCTGTTGGTCTTTTCTGTGTCAAACACACAGATTTGCAAGCCCAGCGCCACTTTGAGATCTTTGGCAGCAGTTAACTCTGCAGCTCACACACAATTGAGCCTGTATGATAATGAGTATTCAGAGATGGGTAATGTCTGGGGGGTGCTCACCAACCTAAGACAGAGTGCCTGTGTGGCCTGGGCATGTGTCTCCATGACGGGTAAGGTGACCTGCTGACGTCCTGTGCAACCTAAGTCAGAAGCTCATTTATTTATTTATTTTTTTACTAAGGGGGACCTGTAGGGCCCTGGCCCCGTTTTGGATAACTGTTGCCTTGCTTGCTGACCTTGACCTTGATATTCTTCCTATGCTAATTCCCTCCCCGGTTTCACCCTCCTGAATGCTTAAGGGAAGTTCCTTGTCTATGTATTCTGCATAATGGGCATTAACAGCTTAGATGAAAGATTGTAAAACATCTGTAGCGAACTTCTGCCCTTCAGGGTTCTCCCATTGTGCTGTAAGCCTGTATTCAAGACCTCCTCCCTCCTTCAGTAAATGGCATTTGACATTAAAAAAAGAATAAATTCATTCAATCTAAAAAAAGGATTTATTTTTATTTAATGTATATGCATTTGCCTATACATATGTATGTGCTGCACATGTTTGTGGGTGCCTAGAGAGGGCACTGGATCTCCAGGAAATGGAGTTACAGACATTTGTGAGCTTCCATGTGGGTGCTGGGAACTGAACCCAGGGCCTCAGCAAGAGCAGCCAGTGCTCTTAACGGCTGAGTCATCTTTCTGGCCCCTCCTTCCAGATTCTTAGGATTGCTCCTTTGTGATAGACTTATAAACACAAGATTTCTAAGTCAGAAAAGATTTCTACATTTATGCATTTTATATAATTGATATGGCCAAAGGCTGGGGTGCAGTTCAGTGGTAGAATGCTTGCTTAGCATGTTGAGGTTCTGGGTTTGGTCTCTGTTATAGTGTATGTGTGTGTTTCCAAATTACTCTCCAATGAGATAAAATCTAATTATACCTCTACCAATAAGGATAAGAGTGATTGTTTACCTACAATCCTTCCAAATTAGACAGTATTCCTTCCCTCTCCTCCTGCTTGTTTACTGTGTTCTAGAGGTGGAACCCAGAGCCTTGCACATGCTGGGCGAGTCTTCTACCACAGAACTGGATCCCCAGTGTCTTAGTGAGTGTTCTATTGCTGTGAAGAAACACCAGGACCACGGCAGCTCTTATAAAAGAAAGCCTTTAACTAGGGCTTGCTAACATTCAGAGTTTTGGTCTATTATCATTATGGCGGCATGCAGGCAGACATGGTTCTCTATCTGGATTGGCATGCAGCAGGAAAACAGAGACACTGGGTCTGAGCTTGAGCATTTGAAACCTCAAAGCCCCTCTCCAGTGACACACTTTCTCCAACAAAGCCACACTTCCTAATAGTGCCACCCTGGTCACAAAGCATTCTAACGGGGAGCCTATGGGGAGTATTCTCACTCAAATCACTACATCGCACTCCCTGTCCGCAGGGTTGTAGCCATATCAATGCAAAAATGCATTCAGCTCAACTTCCAAAGTCTCTCTCCATAGTCTATCAGAGTCTCAACAACATTTAAAAGCCTGTAGTCTCTTCCGAGACTCACGGCAATCTCTTAACTGTAACCGCCTGTAAAATAAAAATAAAAAAGCAGATCACATACTTCCAACATACAATGCCACAGAATATACATTACTGTTCCAAAATGGAGGAAAGGGAGCACAGTGAGGAAATACTGGACCAAAGCAAGACCAAAAACCAGCTGGGCAAACTCCAAACCCTACCTCTCCATGTCTGGTGTCAAAGCTCTTCAGAGCTCCAACTCCTTTCAGCTTTGTTGACTGCAACACACTTCTTTCTCTTGGGCTGGTTCCACTCCCTGGTAGCAGCTTTTCTCCGCAGGTATCCCACAACTCTGGCATCTCCAACATCTTGGTGTTTCCAAGGCAATCCAGGCTTCACCTTCACAGCTTCACACAATGGCCTTTCTGGACTTCCATGTAGGGGGACACCCCTGATATATGCCGGGCCTCAGCAGCTCTCCTTAGTCATGGAGGGACATTCCACAATCCCTTTCTTCTATGCTTGACTCTAAAGCCAGAACACCACGTGGCTAAAGCTGCCAAATCCTGCTGCTTGCTGGGGCTGGAACATGGTCCCCTCCCTCAATTACATCTTCACCAACTTTCTGTTTCCAATAGTTTCCTTCACTGCCTGAGCTTGCCTGTCTTGAAACATTCTCTGTAGCCCAGGCTGGCCTCAAACTCAGAGATCCGCCTGCCTCTGCCTTCCTAGTGCTGGGATCACAAGTGTGTGCCACCCCATCTGACCCTAATCTTTTATTTAACTCATTTTCACAAGTTAGAAGCTTCGCTGGGTGGCGTCTTGCCCTGAGGTCACCACTCCCTTTATTCCATTTAGCATCCGGCTTTTCTTTAAACCTTTTATCTCCTTGAGCACAGGACTCAGCTCCACTACACTTCCTGGTGATCCTTTTCTCCTCATACGGAACATTTTGCATTTTCCCTTGCCCAGCTTGCTCCTTTTCACTATAGATCTGAATAAGACTGGCCACTAATAACCACACGGCAGAGTCAGTACTGGGCTGTCTTGAAATCTGCTCTGCCTAAGCCATTAATCCGAAACTCTTCAATTTAGCCTCAGGCAGATTGTTTGGACAAGGGCAAAGAGCAGCCTCATTCTTACCACAAGAACGATCTCTAGGCCACGCACTAATATTCTTCTTCCCTGAAACCTCTTGAGCTTGGGCGTCACTGTCTACACTGCTCTCAGAGCCACTGTATGCCTGCCCCTACTAATACGCCCCATTAAGGCCCACTTAAAGCATTCAACTGCTTTCCTAATCCAAAGTCCCGAAGTCACATTCTGCCAACAAGAAACATGGTCAGGCTGTCACAGTAACGCTTCCCTCCTGGTACCAACTCTGTCTTAGTTAATGTTCTATGCGGTGAAGAGACACCACGGCCATGGCAACTCTTATCAAGGAAGGTGTTTGGTTGGGGCTTGCTTATATTCAGAGGTTTGGTCCATTGCCATCATGGCAGCATGCAGGCAGACGTGGTGCTGGAGAAGGAGCTGAGAGTTCTACATCTGGATGGGCAGGCAGCAAGAAGGGAGAGACACTGGGCCTGGCTTGAGCATTTGAAACCAAAGCCCACCCAGTGACACACTTCCTCCAACAAGGCCACACCTACTCATAGAGCCACTCTCCGGTGACCACGCCTGCAGACCTGTGAGCCACCACACCCAGCATGCCTTCTCTTTTGAGGCTACGGTCTCACTAACTGTCTACGCTGGTCTCCATCCTGGTGCTCTACGCTACACTCCAAGTTCTGTGCTTAACATTCCTTGAAAACTTCCCCATCATCCTGTGCCATGTTGCACCTTTATCACAGTGCGCTACAACGTCTTCTCAAAGTTAGCCCTCGCCCTCCACCGGTTATCACTACCCACTAGGTAGAAGCTGGGTTTGGCTTGTATGAGTAAAGACATCCCAGGAAAAGTGGCTTCAACAAATAGCCCTTTTCTCATGTAAAAAGACTAAAGAAAAGTGTGCTCCATCCTACAGTGCCTTAAAGCACTCTGTGTCTCTTTCCCTCTTCATGGTTCTTCATTTATGATCACAAAGTGATCCATGGACTCCAACCAACCAGGACGGAGAGAGAAGCAAATGGCGCTGGCTGTTCTTATCCAGATCCCACCACGAATGCAAATAAAAGAGAAAAAAGAAACAGTGGTGAGTGCCATCTTTCATCGTGCCCTGCACTGGACTGAGGACAAACGACCAGCCACCTCACGCTCCATCACCTCACGCTCTGTCACCTCCATCACCTCACACTCCGTCACCTCACACTCTGTCACCTCACACTCCGTCACCTCACACTCTGTCACCTCACACTTCGTCACCTCACGCTCTGTCACCATGAAGGACTGTGTTCCCTCAAACTGTGAGCCCAAGTGAAGCAACCTCCTCTTCTGAAGTTGCTCTTTAAATTTCATTACATCTGTTTACCCAGTTACCTAGTGTGTGCATTTCCATGGGGATTGCACAGTCCTGGTCTTTCTCTCATGTGCACGCTCATGTGACTCCGTGTACCACAGCGCACATGTGGAGGTCAGAGGAAAGCTTTGGGCGGGTTCTCTCCCGCCAGCATTGGTTCCCGTCATCCAGTCGGGGTCGTCAGGCTTGGCAGCAGGCGCCTTTACCCACTGAGCTGCCTCAGTGGCCCCTGGAGTCCTTCCGTCAAGTGTTCTGTCAGAGCGATGAGGAGAGTCATCCCGCGATCACCCCAGCTGCAAAGGAGGTTGGGAAAGAGCAACGGCTCTGACCCACAGTAGAAGAGGACAAAGGAAAATGCGATCGGCCGTGGCCAAATGTCACCCTAGGCTTTAAGGCAGAGAACTGCATTTCTGAACCTGAGATGCATCTTTCTGGACTTGGTCACCCTGCCTCTGGCTTCCCTCGCCAGGGTGGCCTCATGACGACGACTTTCTTGTATCGTCTGCTCTGCACCACAGACTTCTGGGTCCTGACTGAGGCTGGTGAAGAGAACCTTCTAGGCCAGTGGTTCCCAGCCTCCCTGATGCTGCGACCCTTTAACACAGTTCCTCATGGTGTGGTGACCCCCGACCCTAAAGTTATTTTTTTTGCCACATCATAACTGTAGCTTTGCTACTGTTGTGACTCATGATGTATGTATCTGACATGCAGGACAGCTGATGGGCGACCCTTGTGAAAGGGTGGCTAGTCCCCAAAGGGGTCCCGGCCCACAGGTTGAGAAGGGCTGTTCTAGACAGAATGCTTATGATAGGCAGCTCTCGACATGGCTCCAAGCGGCCGTGTCTGGTGCTGGCGCTCCTGTGTGCCACCTCCCCTCGAGTGTGACTTGCTCCTAATGAATAACATGTGGCAGCGGGAAGAGAAGCCACTCTGGGGACTCGGCGAGGGCCGAGAAGACAAAGGAGTTGGTGTTTCTCTTGTTAGTGTTCTTTCTGTACTGTCTCCTCAGCTTGTGACTTTGCTGAAGCAAGCTGCTATGCTGGAGAGGCGTCAACCAGATGGAGCCCAGTGCCCCTGGCCCGTGCCCACCCAGTGCCCCTGGCCAGTGCCCACAGGACACCGAGTCCTGCCTGGACCACACGGAAGCAGCTCCATCCCCAGCCAACCCTTGAGATGACCCCCTGAGACCTTGATTGCAGCCTCGGGCTCCCGAGATGGGGACTTCGTCAAGCTGTGCCCCAAGAGACCCAAACCTGAGGGGATGAGACACCAGAATGAACCTCCCAAAGCCCTGCCTTTGGGGGCGTTTGCTGCACAGCAGTGCATCTTCGGGGAGGCGCTTTGGAAGCAAGCTACTCCTGTCTCAGCACCACTTCTTGTTTCTCTCACAGAGGTCCGCCTGCCTCTACCTCCCGAGTGCTGGGTTTAAAGGCGTGTGACTCCACCGCCCGGCTTCTCAGCACCACTGTGTGTCCTCTGAACATTCACCTCTAGACGGCAAGAGCCCTGTGATTAAAAAGACAAAGCAAGCTGGGTGTGGTGGCCACGCCTTTAATTCCAGTACTGTGGCAGCTGAGGCAGGGGAATCTCTGTGAGTTCCAGGCCAGCCTGGTCTATAGAGTGAGATCCAGGACAGCCAAGGTCATGCAGAGAAACCCTGTCTTGAAAAACCAAGGGGGGCGGAGGAGAGGAACAATGGCGGTCAGTCCTGGGTGGAGCTTCCTTCCCTCCCCTTCTGTTGCGGTGTTTAGGGTTTTCTTCTTTATGTTCTGACGGTCTCGTGTCTACACAGTGTCCTGTGATTATACTCACCCCCTTAGTGTCGGA
Organism: Peromyscus leucopus; assembly: GCF_004664715.2. Classification (NCBI taxonomy): domain Eukaryota; kingdom Metazoa; phylum Chordata; class Mammalia; order Rodentia; family Cricetidae; genus Peromyscus; species Peromyscus leucopus. Next base: position 5,795,243 of record NC_051066.1, on the reverse strand, counting down.
TATGCTCTTCCTTCCTTCTGACTGCCTCTCCTACAGCAGTTGTCATTGGCTCCTCAGGGAGGGACGGGGCCTGGGGACACCCCCTCTACTTGTGATGAAGAGCAGGAGGGCCCAGTCGTGTGCATGCCATGGCTGCGGGGTTCATGGTTGCCATGACGACTTCACCCATCCTCGGGCTCAGGTTTTCCCACCCTCTCTCCTGTGGTGTTTTCTGTGGTTCTCTTCATGTATACTTTGAAAGTGTGTGTGTGTGTTCATGGTGTGTACATGCACATGTGTGTGGAGGCCAGAGGTCAACCTTGAGAGTCTCCCTCAGTCGCTCTCTGAGTTATTCTTTGAGACAGGGTCTCTCACTGACCTCGTAGCTCACTGATTCAGTTGGACTGCTGGCCATTGCACCCCAGGGATCTCACTCCATCTTCTCCGTCCTGGGATTACAAACCAACGTCACCACAACCATCTTTTTACATGGATTCTGGGATGGTCCCCACGTTGTGTAGCAAGCAAGTCGCTGGCTGAGACATCTCCTGGGTTTCTCTTTTTACATCGTCTGATGTGTTTTTGGGGACTTCATCTCAAGGGGAAGGGACAAATGGGCCTTTGTTGCTATGGAGATTGGTGTGTCTATGAGGAATGCCTCTCTCTGCCCCGGTGCATCCAGGGGAGTGAAACTCACTCAGTGCGTATGAGGGGAACCTCGCTTGCTCTCCACTCCTGATGCTCAAGGGAGTGGTGCCTGGGGGCTGCTCCTGACTGGGGTGCCCCCAGGAGACTCTGCCTTTGCGGGGGGAGGGGGGGAGCCTTGGAACATCTTAGGAGGAGAGTCCTGGCTCACTCATAGCAGCCATGCTGTCCTAGTCAGCCTGATTGGTCACTCCACAGACTCATTTCAAACAGGTCTTGCTGTGTAGCCCAGGCTGCCCTGAAACTCTCTCTCTCTCTCTCTCTCTCTCTCTCTCTCTCTCTCTCTCTCTCTGTAATATATATGTAATAATAGTTAATGTGTTTGTGTGTTCATTGGATGTCTTCCTCTATCATTCTCCACTTTATTTTTTGAGACATAGCCTCTCACTGGCTGGCCAGCAGGCCTCAGCCAGCCTCTGTCTGCCCTCCAAGCAATGAAATGCAGGCTCTCGCCGCCTTAACCAGCTTTCTGTATGGTCACCGGAGATCTGAACGTGGGTTCTCATGTGCTCAGAGTGAGCCCTCCCTCTGCTCTCCTCCCATCCCCTTCTCAGTGAAAGTTTGACTTGTCTTTCTGACTTCTCGTTGCTGCTGAGGGGAGAGCCAAGGTTTTTATTCGTTATCTCCCTCCCAAACATCAACACACATCTCAAAAGGGCTGAGCTTTGGTTCATATTTGTGAAAATGCAAAGCAAACTTTGCTAGAAGGGAAAATCAGACACCTAGATTTGTGTTCCCGGGAGTGGTCTGAGGATTGGGATGGGGCTCTCAGTCTCATTTTGTACCCCTGTGTCTGTCGGTATTCCCCAGCAGTGGGCATGCCTGTGAGTGAGTGGGTGGCTCTGCCTATGGGTGCCTCTACAGCCTCTGTCCCTTTCATGAACCCAGGACCTCCCATCCTGGGCCTCCCTCTGGCTTCTTTCCTGTGGGTTGGTGCCTGGGAGCCTGGGGTAGATTTTAAGAGTCCATTGGGACCTTCCCCTCAGAAGCCCAGAAAAGGCCCTGTTCCTTCCAAATACTCGCTGACAGGGGTCTCACCTGGCACTATGCACATGGGGTGCGGAGCAGCGCCCCGCCCTGAGTGGCTCCTACCCCTGCCGCTTCCCAGCTTCCCCGATCTCTGTTCAATGCGTGATTTTTTACGATCGATCTTATATCCGGCACAATCCGATTTATGGCTCCTGCATCTTATGAAATTACACAGATGTTGCCGCTCTGCTTCTCTCCAGGACAGTAAAAGGCAATAACGTTCTTGCAGATTTCGACAGCAGGCAATTCAATAAAGGGCCATGTATATTTTATAAGTACAATAAAGACAGAGGCTGTGTGCCCGCATTGCGGCCCGCCAGGGCCCAGCGCAGCACCGGCCGGCGAGTGCCTCCCCCTTCCTGTCTCCTTGTCGATCAGAACTCTTCCCTATCACACAGGGGACCTGGGAGATTTATCCCTTTTCTGATCCATTATTTAAGTTCGGCTCCAGGGACCCTACAATGGGGGCTGTTTAAATTTTAAAGGTGTTTGTGGAACGTAATACTTCCCTCCTCCTGATTCACACTATAAAATTTTATCTATATTTTTGTTGCCCCATAAAATGTTTCTATCTTATCGGACGGCTTGTCCTTTTATGGGCAAAACCATAAATACCTGATGAGGTGAGGGTTGGTGGAAGGTCTCACAGAGGGCTCAGAGGAGATGGGAGAAGAAAAGACTCCACAGCTCTGCAGCTCCTGGGTGACCGTGGGTCAGACACCATTCCTCCTCGGACTCAGTTTCTTCCTCTGGAAGATGGAGAGGTCCCTGGTACTCACTGAGACGGCTTTGAGGTTGTAGCACCTGAGCCCAGCGTGTGCAAAGGCCCTGAGGTGGAACTGTGGGGAAAGGCAGGGCTGGTGAAAATCCCTGGATCAAAGTGGTTTCCTCTTCGGGGTCAAGATGACCTTCGGGGCCAGGGCAGTCTGCAAGCCAAGCTCTGGAGAACCAGGCAGGCACTCTCCTCTGTGTCCTCACAGAATGGGGATGTCGTGGCTCCCATCCTGTAAGGGTGTTGGTGTGAATTAAGTGGCTCAGAGCTGGCACATGGCCACAGGACCCTATTCTAAATGTCACATGTGACTGTTACATCACTATGACTAGAGAGCAGGACTGGGCTCAGGGAGGAAAGTGAAGCCCCCGGGCGTGAAACAGAAGGCACCCCCCACTCTCAGGTCTGCAGGGCAGGGTGGGTGCCTGCACACCCACACCTCTTAACCCTGGCTATCCTGTATGTCATGCTGCTACATCCTGGGTCTGGCTCAGCTCTCTGGGACTTTTCTAAGTTTGCCTGGTTCATCAACATGCCTGGGCAGATGCAGGCCTCTGGATTAGGGCACGGGGAGCAGCATCTAAATCCTAAGCTAAGCAGTACAGGAACAAGAGCAGGCAGAGACTTTGATGATCCCAGGGCCAAACCAGACTCATCCCCTGCAGGCCATGCACACTAATGCCAGCTCTTGGCCTGGTACTCACTTGGGCATGGAGAATCACACTCAATCTCTGGCCTCAAGAGGCACCCTGTCTAGGTAGGGGGACAGCACACACGTGCAGAGGATGTAGGGATTGCATTGGGAAGCACAAAGTGGGGAGGCAAAGGGGGTAGGCGGTGAAGAGTATCAGGAAAAAGGTCATTTAAGGGAAGCCAGGGAGGTAAGTATGAGGTTGCCAAGTGGGAAGGGTTTACTGGTGACCAGCACGCACCAGTGGCCTGGTCTGCTACTCCAAGACTGCATGCAGGTCAGTGTCCGAATGAAGAGGTCAAGGTGGAGGCGTGTGTCCTCTGTGATGTGTGGGCGGGGCTATCGGTAGCTTCTGGGTCCTGGGGACACTGGTGGGAGGAGAGTCCACTGAAGGGAGAGGGTCTCCATGCCGAGCTCTGAGCCCAAAGCTGTGCAGTTGGGCGCCTCAGCTGTGTGCCACTGGCCCTTCCTGTCCTACAAGTCAGGGTGACGTCCTATGGCGTCACCCCAGCATGCAGTGTGGCGCCTCTTAGATTCACCTTCAGGATCTGCAGCCTGAGAATGGAGACATATGCCTTTATCTGGTTCTTCCGGCTCTCATGAACAGGAATGGGGAGTGGGGCCGAATGGGGGTGAAGGTAAGCAATCCCATAATACAGCAAAGAGCTGAGCTCATGGAGCTCTGGGAGCTACAGAGGGATGGGCCCCAGTACAGTGTGGAGTAGAGGGAAAGACCCTGATGCTGTTGTTTCTGCACCAGCAAGAACCAGAGGTGTGCCATGCCAGGGGAAGCAGAACCCAGGGAAACATGGCCCTTTGGCCAAAGGCAGTCCCGGGGAGGGAGGAGTTGCAAGATTTCGGTAGGGAACGTTTCTGGCAGCTGAGTGGCTGCCTGCATCCCGAGAAGGGTCCTGATTTTTTATCCCAGCCTCTACTACTGCTACTGCCTCACCTTGTGTAAGGGGTGGCTGGGCACTCATCCCAGGACAGTTCCACACTTGCTCCTCCCCTCACGTTAGGAAGACCCCTTCCAAAATAAATAAACAGGCAAACAAACTGAACACATAAATGTTGATGGGTATTGATGAAATTGTGATAAAAAGCATAATACAAGTTTTATCATCATAACTGTTTATAAGTTTTGGTTCTGTGGTATCAAGTGCACAAGGTTATGGTGGATGAGAGTGTAAAATGATGCAGTTGCCATGGAAGACTGTATAGCAGCCTCACAAAAGGTTAAAAATATTATTAGCATATGACTTGGTAATTTTACTTCTGGGCATAGACCCCATTGAACTAAAAATAAGTACTCAAAGCAAGCTTTGTACATCTGTCTTCACAGCAGCAATAGTACAATAGCCAAGAGTTAGAAGCAACACACCTGTCCATCAGAAGATGGATGGGTAAATAAAAGATGGCATGTATGTACAATGGAGTGTTATTCAGCCTCAGAAAGGAAGGAATTACTAAGCACAGTAGCACAAATCTGTAATCGTGGTATCCTGAGATGAGCTGAGAGACAGAGACTCCCTGGACGTGTGTACCAGTCACCCCAACAACAAGAGACCCTGTCTCAAATGAAGTAGAAGATGGGAGCCAACACCAAGGCTGACCTCTGACCTCACACACGTCTTGACACATATGCATCTGCATTCACATGCATGCATGCATGCACGTGTGTCACACACTCATCATGGACACACATGCATAGAACGAAGTAAGTCATAACACAAGCTGTGCCATGGATGAAACTTGAAAACATCACATTAAGTGAAATCATCCACACCCAAAATAATCCACACATACTGTGGGGTCTGACTTACAGGGTCCTCAGAGAAGTCAAGTTCGTAGAAGAAATGCCAGAGAGGTTGCCTGCAGAGGGGGCATTGGAGAACATTGGTGTTGTGAAGTGTCCTAGTTAGCTTTGACTGTCAACTTGACACAGCCTGGACTCACCTGAGAAGGGAGTCTCCTTTGAGGGTCTGCCCAGACCAGATTGGCCTGTGGGCATGTCTGTGAGGGGTTGTCTTGATTGTTAATTGATATGAGATGGCCCAGCCCACCCTGGGTGGTTCCATTCCCTGGGCAGATGGTCTGAGCTATCTAAAAAAGTTAGCTGAGTATGAGCCTGTGGGAGCCAGCTAGCCAGCAACGTTCCTCTACAATTTCTGCTTCATGGTTTTGCTGTGGATATTGTTCTATATAAATAAAACACTGATGGCCAGTGACCAGGCAAAAAGTAGGTTGCCAGGCAGGAAGTAGGCGGGACAAGGAGAGAGGAGAATTCTGGGAAGCGGAAGGCTGAGGGGGAAGACACTGCAGCCACCGCCAGGAGAAGCAGCATGTGAAGACGCCGGTAAGCCACTAGCCACATGGCAAGGTATAGATTTATAGAAATGGGTTAATTTAAGATAAAAGAACAGTTAACAAGAAGCCTGCCACGGCCATACAGTTTATAAGTGATACAAGCGTCTGAGTGATTATTTTATAAGTGCATTGTGGGGCTGGGGGATTGGGGAACCTGGAGAGAAGCCCTCCAGCAACAAATGGCGCCCAACGTGGGGCACGAACCCACGACCCTGAGATTAAGAGTCTCATGCTCTACCGACTGAGCTCAACATGGTTTTGTTTGGATTCCTGTGCCACTGCCCTCCATGGTGGACTGTGATCTGGAAGTGTAAGCCAAACAAACCCCTTCCTCTTTGAGTTACATCTTGTCAGAGTGGACTTTCAAGGAAAACAGGTTATACAGAACACAAGATGAAGTGTTCTTGAGAAGGACAGTGGCAGATGTGTTTGTCACTCACAATGTATCGCACAATGGTGTAAATGTGTTTGGTACCAGAACCATATACTCAGAGTAGGTTAGGATTGTATTTGTATGTGGATTTTACCACAATGACTAGGAAAAACTAATACCTGAAAGGCAAGCAGTATATTGTAAACACTTACTTTGCTGAAGTATAAATTAGTGAGCTGAAATAGTCTCCTAGAACATAGAACAAAGAGAAGATAAGTGTGAAGGAAAAGTTAAGAGTCAGGGTGAGTAGATTTTAACAAGGTAAACATTTATGTACTAGAGATCTAGGACCATGAAAGTGACCTGCTCCATACAAAGAGAATTCACCTATAAAGAAATGAGATGTAAACAGGTTCCAGACTTCATCTCCACTGGGCATAGGGCAGTGTGAAAAGATATTCTCAATGTGCTCATTCATGGAGAATAAAGGCACATCAAGAAAAGAGAAAGTGCCACTGTGATAATTAACCATCCATGGCTGTCGGTTTCCCTGGAGTTGGAATTGTCATGGAAACTCAGCTATGGGCATGTCTGTCAGGTTAAGGCTTAACTGGAGCAGACTCACCCCAAATGTGGGTAGCATTTGCATTCTAGGCCCAGACAGAATTAAACAAAAAACCAAAACCTGTGGTGGTATTGTGTTCCCCGAAATATTGTGCACTCTAATAAACTTATCTGGGGTCAGAGACAGAACAGCCACAATATTAAACATAGAGGTTAGGCAGTGATAGCACCCGCCTTTAATCCTAGCATTCCAGAGGCAGAGATCCCTCTGGATCTCTCTGTGAGTTCAAGGCCACATTGGAAACAGCCAGGCATGGTGACTCATGCCTTTAATCCCAGAAAGCGAGTCTTTAATCCCAGGGAGTGATGGCAAAAAGCAGAATAGTATATAAGGCATGAGGACCAGGAAGTAGAGCTGGTTAAGCTTCAGGCTTTGGAGCAGCAGTTCAGCTGAGATTCATTCTGGATGAGGACTCAGAGGTTTCCAATCTGAGGAAACAGGATCAGCTGAGGAACTGGTGAGGTGAGGTAGCTGTGGCTTGTTCTGCTTCTCTGATCTTACACCACAATAACTGGCTTTAGGTTTGATTTTATTAATAAGACCTTCTAAGATTCTTGCTACCAAAACCAAAACCAAAACAAAACAAACAAGCTGGGCACAGGCGCTCCTCTCTCTGTCCCCTGACGGCTGACACGTGACCAGCTGTTTCCGGCTCCTGCCTGCCTGTCCTGCCATGATGGGCTGAACCTTCAAACTCTCAGCCAGAAGAGACTCTTCCTTCCTTAATTTGCTTCTGTCGGACACTTTGTTATAGCAGCACAACAGTAACTAATACAGAAAATTGGTGCCAGGAGTGGGCCGTGGCTGCGACGTGCCGACCGTGGGGTTTGGGCTGCGACATGCGGACCGTGAGGTTTGGCCTGCGAAAGTCCTGACCATGCCGTTTGTTCTGGGCTTTTGGAACCGAATTGAAGGAGGGAAATGGAGAAGTTTGGAGTTGTAGTCTACAGAAACCCTGGAGTTATAAACAGAGCTTAATAAATCCCCATAGTGGGAATTTGAACAACCAAATGTTAAGAAAAATACAGATGGTAGGGGCCTAGCTCATGAGGTGTCAGAGGAGAACAAGGATTCTATCAGGAACTGGGCTTTAGGGTATTCATGTTTATGAAATGTAATACATACATACATACATACATACATATATGTATATGTGTATATATACATGTGTATTTAAATATCTATTTTAAACCCTGGTTTCACTCTGCTAGTGTCCTGAGAACTGGAGTAAGGCTAAACCTAAAAGTATTCGATTCATTTGTTACGTGGGAGTCATTTTAAGACAGGAGAGTTTTCAGGCTAGTGTAGCTCCTGCTCCCCGACCTCGTCCAGGTCCATAGCGCACAAGAGAGAGACAAGAGGAGCAGAAACATGAAAAGTGTAAAATTTTATTTAAAAGAAGAAGAGCATTAGAGTTTAAGGGGCGGAGAGGGCAGCTGTGAACCGGTGGTTTGTGTCTGAGGACGACACCATTAAGGAACACCCTGTGCTCAGCACTTGGGTACTTGGAGGTGCCAGCCACACACACATATCGCAGGCTCTAGCTTGTAACAACGTAAATTCAATTGAGAGGAGCAAGAACTGAGGACGCTTCGAAAGGGTCCTCTGCTCCAAAACAGCCCTCTAAGGAGGTGCTTCCCAGGGACCAGCTTTCAAAGGCACACCACTCCAGGTGCGGGGGGGGGGGGGCCGCGGGCGGCGGAAGGGTGCGGGTGAGGAAGTGGGCAAATGTGTGGAATGGGTCTGACTCCAAAGCTCCTCAGCAGGAGGCCGGACAGCTGTGGGTAGTGGCTTCCTCCCTCTTGTGGCTCATTCCCAAGTCTTCCTGGTCCTCACATAAGAGAAGCGCATTCTCAGAGAGGTCCTCATTGTCACAACTTCAAACGCAAGTCTAGGAAAATCCCAACTTCGCTTGGGATTTATGCTGAGGATGCGGGAGTCTTGGGAGGTACAGGGCTGGAGACAGGGATGAGAGAGACAGCAAGGCCAGGAGAGATGGAGACAGACAGGCAGACAAGATGCACAGAAGCAAGATGGAGGAAGGTGACTGAGAAAGCAACAGGGAGGTGGCACATTGTGCCACTTTTCATGTCACTGTGACCAAACACAGGACAGGAGCACCTTCAAAAGAGAATTACTTGTTTTTTTTTTTTTTTTTTGGTTTTTTCGAGACAGGGTTTCTCTGTGTAGCTTTGCGCCTTTCCTGGAGCTCACTTGGTAGCCCAGGCTGGCCTCGAACTCACAGAGATCCACCTGCCTCTGCCTCCCAAGTGCTGGGATTAAAGGCGTGCGCCACCATGCCCGGCTGAGAATTACTTGTTTTGTCTCATTGATTCTGAGGCCCAATCCATCAAGGCCAGGGGGCCATGGTGGGAGAGCACAAGCCACATGGTGATGCGCCAGGAAGCAAAGACAGAGGCATGCCCGTGTGCCACACCTTCTTACACCCTGGTATGTATGCAGTCTGAGCCCCCAGACCACAGGAGGGCACTACCTGCACCCAAGGAGTTCACTCACTCAGTTAAATCTCTTTGGAAATTCCTCACAAAAACACCCAGATGTGCGTCAATTTAGATGATGTGAAATCTAGCCACATTGGCCGTGAAGACTAACCATCACACACATACATGTGTGACATGTGTACGCATGTAAACATTCAATACAAGTACCCACATGAAACATCGGCACACACAGTCACACACCAGACAATGAGGTTGCCCTAACTAGGGGCAGCGAGTATGGTCGCCCTGGAGGAGCTCACTGGCCAGGGACTCCAGGGGTCAGGTGGGTGAGCTCGCAAAGCACACGGTGAGGAAATTCTCCAGGAGGCGCTTCTCAGCTGGTGATTGCGGAGCCGTACAGGACTGCGCAAGTCTGTCTGGATAGAGATGGAGAGAGCGGGGAACACAGATGAGCCCAGAGAAACTCCACGGGAGGCAGGGACAGAGGAAAGAACAGAAGGGAGGAAACAGCATCCAGGGAGCACAGATGATGAGGGACAGCGGTACACAGAGGGGTGGAGGCAGTGGTGGGGTGGGAGGTGATGGGAGGGGCAAAGGAGAGAGACAGACAGACAGACAGACAGGCAGGCAGGCAGACAGAGGTCCAGAAAGATAAGGAGATGCAGAGACAGAGAGACCGTGAAAGAAAAAGAAACAGACACACAAAGAACGGGGCGGGGGGGGGGGGAGAGACAGACAGACAGAGACATACAGAGGGACAGACAGAGACAGCAAGATAGATACAGAGACTGAGACAGAGAGACATACAAGGAAGACAGAGACACAGAGATAGAGAGAGAGATGACACAGAGAGAGATGGGGGAAGAAGGACAGAGACACAGACAGTGGTAGAGATGAGAGGCAGACAGGGTGGGGAGAGAGGATGGGAAGTGGACAGGAATAGATGTGAACTGCAGGGGGTGGGGGGCGACGGGAGCCGAGGGCGGGGAGGGAGGCAGCTGAGGCAGAGCTGGGGGCTGCTGTCACCCCAGGGGTGGCCATCTTCCCACTTAGGGGATGACCCCCTGCTGCCTCCACGGCCTAGAAGCTCATTCATCCCTCTTCACCCCTGCCCCCCCCCCCCTGGCACCGGCCAGCCAGCGAATCCTAGAGGGAGGAATTGGGCCCACATATTCCTCACTCAGAACAGAACCATTAATGTTTTCTAAAAAGCTTTTTAGCTGTGGCCTGCTCTGCATGTTATTAATTTCTTTATTACAGATCTTATTTTCAGAGGTCCCTGGGGACCCATTAACAACGGGTTTTTATGGGAAAGAAGTTGGTTAAAGGGGTGGGAATAACTGTTTCTCAGCCCTGAGTCAGTAATCGAAGTTGCACGGAGCACGATGTAGGCTGTTTTAATTTCCAAAATAGCAACAGTTCAGACACTTAATTGCACTTTTATGCCCTTTTCTTTTTCATGCTGCCGAGTGTAAAATATGTGACCAGTAATCTATAACTGCTAACCACTGAGCCACAGACCGGCCCAGCCATCTCCTCTCTCCTGGAGAGGGGAGCAGTGAGGCGGGAAGGAAGGGAAGAAAGAAACAAATAGGAAGGTAGGATGGAGGAGGGAGAGGCTGGGAGAGAGGCGACCTGGCTGGGCTCTGAGGGAGACGCTGGGAGAGAGGCGACCCGGCTGGGCTCCACTGTGCTCAGAACCTTGGGTGTGGTCACTCCTGCTTCCCACCTCTCCTGAAAATCCTTCTCTTTATCTCTGTATTGTAATGTTTACATTTTTTTTCCCTGTGGGGCTGGAGAGATGGTTCGGAGGTTAAGAGCACTGGCTGCTGCTGTGGGATGTTAATGTATGTCCTGTGGGAGCCCTTCTTGGGTTCCTTGTGGCGTTACCCAGCAGGTCCGTATAGAGGATGATTAGGACCATGGGCCTGAGTGCAGGTGTTTGAGATGGTCTGCACTTGGCTGTGCTGGGGGATGGTCTGTATGTCAAGTTGTTCTGATTGGTCAATAAATAAAACCTGATCGGCTGTGGCTAGGCAGGAAGGATAGGCAGGACTAACAGAGAGGAGAAATAAAAGGACAGGAAGGCAGAAGGACTGGCTGCAGCCGCCGCCATGACCAGAGACACTGCAGCCACTGCCATGACCAGCAGCATGTGAAGACGCCGATAAGCCACCAGCCACGTGGCAAGGTATAGATTTGTAGAAATGCGTTACTTTAAGATAGAAGAATAGTTAACAAGAAGCCTGCCACGGCCATACAGTTTGTAAGCAATATAAGTCTCTGTGTTTACTTGGTTGGGTCTGAGCGGCTGTGGGACTGGCGGGTGACAAAGATTTGTCCTGACTGTGGGCAAGGCAGGAAAACTCAAGCTACAGGCTGCTCTTCCAGAGGACCCGGGTTCAGTTCCCAGCACCCACAGGGTGGCTCACAACTGTCTGTAACTCCAGTTCCAGGGGATGTGACACCATTTTCTGGCTTCCCTGGGCACTGCAGGCATGTGGTGCACAGACATCCATGCAGGCAGAGCACTCATACACATCAAACAAAAATAAATACATCTTAATTTTTTTTTTTCCAGACAGGGTCTCCTATGCAGCGCTCACTGTCCGGGAACTCACTATGTAGACTTGGCTGGCTTTGAACTCACAGAGATCCTCCTGTCTCTGATACTTGAGTGCTAGGATTAACCACACCCGGCTCATAATACTTAACTTAAAGAAATGTTTTCTATTCCTCTTATATCTCAACCTAGCTCACAGCTGTGAGCACCTTGCCAGAGGACCAGGCATCCCCAAGATAAGATGGCCCCTACCACAAGTTCCCTCCCCTGACTGTGACCAGGTAGGTGATATTCAAATGTAAGAGGATCACTTGGGGATTTTCTTGAGAATTTCCCCTAACCCTTGAAAAGGCACTTACCCACTGTCCTTGGTGTGGCTCCATGAGCGACCCCAGCTTTGCACTGTATCCATCTAGAACTTTCACCTGCCTGAGACACTCCTGTCTTGTGACCACATCTGATCTTTATCATCTTAAAGAACTCAGGAGAGTCTTGTGGCCTCAGATGTCATTTGGGAAATCTTTTCTGAATTGAACATGGCTACTTGGGACCAAGGACTATGAAGGTGCCAAGGTTGCTCCAATGAGGAGGGCATGTAGGTGGTCACTGGACCTCTCAAGGTGAAAATGACTATCTTCTGGGTACCAGCAGACTGTGTGTGTGTGTGTGTGTGTGTGTGTGTGTGTGTGTGTGTGTGTGCGCGCGCGCGCGCAGAGTCTACAGGTTGACAACTGTGTCTTCCACTTTCCACCCTATTTTCTGAGGCAGAGTCTCTTACTGAACCTGGAGTTCATCAATTTGGCTAGCCTGCCTGGGCAGTGAACTTAGGGAACTTCCTGTCAATGGGCATGACAGCCCCGCCCCCCCCCGCGCCGCCGCCCCCCCCCCCCGTTGGTGCTGAGGACCTGAACTCAGGTCCTCATGCTCGCCAGGAAAACACTATACTGACAAGAACACCCCCCATCCCTCTGCCACTATTCTTCCATATGTGTTCTTGTATGAACCTGATGCTGAGGTTCTGAGTGGCCCCAGTCTGTATTACCTCATCTCTGCTTCACAAGATCAGGAGCATCCCAGGTCCATCAAAGGATGCTCAACAAGGGACACACGAAGGAGGTAGCCACTAGGAGGCAGAATCATCCTGTGGGCCTCTCTACAAGGCTGTCTTTGTGGTCCCTCTTCAGTGGCTCTCAGTGTTAGCTTCTGAGATGCTATTTGAGCTAGTGTATTACTAGATATGGTGGTTTGAAAGAAAATTGCCCCCAAAGGGAATGGTCTTGTTAGAGGAAATGTGTCACTGTGGAGGTTGACTTTGAGGTTTCATATGCTCAGGATACTGCCCAGTGAATCAGTTGACTTCCTGTTGCCTGCAAGATGTAGCAACTCTCAGCTCCAGTACCATGTCTGCCTACATGCTGCCATGCTCCCCTTCGTGATCATAATGGACTGAACCTCTGAAGCCCTCAATTAAATGTTTTCTTCATAAGAGTTGCTGTGTTCATGGTGTCTCTTCACAGCAATTGTAACTAACTAATAATAAGTAACTAACTAATACAGTAGGCTTGTTGATGACTGCCTCTGACCTACATGTGCATTCATGTGCACACATGCACACACATACTCATTCACACAATATAATAATAATAAAGAGAATTTTCAAAAAATGAAATGGATGAAAAGCCCCTCCCCCCAAAAAAAGTATTTATGAGTTTCCTAAGTATCACCCCCCCCCAACTCTATCTTGGGTCTGGAGGTTGAGAGTTCTGAAAGTCAAATCCAAAATCTGATTCTGTTGGTAGTTAAATAACAATGATAGTTCAATTTCCAGCCATGAGGGACTCATGTTAAATTAAAGTTAAGAGTTAGAAGGAGCAGAGCTTAGAAACTTGGAATATGGACATCTGGGCAGACTGATGGAGAGTAGAACTCTGAGCCCCTAGTCCCATCAACCCATTTATATGTCAAAATATCCCCTCTACATTTTGAGATTACTTACTTACCTTTTACCTGGAAAATCTATAATGGCTTTTCCTGAGGTGTGTGTGTGTGTGTGTGTGTGTGTGTGTGTGTGTGTGTGTGTGTAAGCCAGAGGCTGACATCGTGTGTCTTCAATTGCTTTCCATTTTATTTGTTTTTGAGCTATCCCTTGCTGAACCTGGAAACTCATCATGGGGCCAGACTTGTCCACCATACAACACAGGGATCCCCCTGTCTATGCCTCCCCAGCACGGAGATAACAGATGTGCACTGGCAGGCCCAGCTTTTGACACAGGTTCTGGAGCCCCGAGTCAAGTCCTCACACTTGCACATCAAGAACTTGACCACCCAGCCACCTTCCTAGCCCTTGTTCTTGCAAGGGAAAGGTTAACTTCTTCCAGAATTCCCACCTATCAGGGTCTATGGGGGTCCAGTCCCCTCCCAGGTTCCGGGAAGAATCTACAAATAGCTGATAATTAATCTTTGATGAAAAGAAATGAATCTATGTACACGAGACTCCTTAGTTCATACACTTTATTATTTTTTGATAGTTTTCTCTCTCTACACAGCTTCTATTCTGCTCTCATGTCTAGCTCCTTTCTTGCCTGGTTTCTCTATATCTACTGTCCCTTCTAGGTTCTCATCTATCTAGTTCTTTCCCCTATCAGCTCCTCTCCCATCTCCTTCTCTCTCATCTGGCTCTTCCTCATCTTCCATCTCGTTCCTCTAGTCCTGTCTTCTAGCCCTTCAATCTAGTTCTTCCCCATCTCAGTTTGTTCCTCTCAAGTTCTTACCCATCTAGTTCTTCCATTCTCTTTTCTTTGTCCTGTGCCCTGGAAGTCCCGGTATATAAAGGGAGGGTCCGAGCTAAATTGTGTAAAGCTATTATTTAATGTCCACCTGACCTAGGCGGTGTCCCCTTGTGGAATTTACCGTAAGTCAGGAGACTTGCCTGTGGGCTGCTATCATTGTTAGTCCTTGGAAGTTGGGCGCCCCACTGGGTGGTGTCTCTTTGTGGAATTTAACAGGAGACTTGCATGTGGGCTGTTATCATTGTTATCCTCAGAAGTTGGGCGCCCACCTGGGTGGTGTTTCCTGTAGTCCTTGTGTGAGACCAAAATGAGCCATCTTAGAAATAATACCAAAATGCTTTCACCCAAAAACTAAGGCCTAACATTTCTCCTTCTAGGAATAGGCCATTAGTTACTGAAACCAGTCAGTTCAGATTCCAGAAACCAGGAAGTTTAAAAGTACAGAGTCACAAGATAGTCACGAGGTAATGCCTGCCAATGCCTGCCGGACTATGGAATGTCCTCTCCCTGGTTTCCAGGGTAACTGACCACAGAAATGCCCCCACCTGAGGTCAGCCAATGAGAAATGGTGGCGGGCAACCACTCCCTTAGAAGTAATTTCTAGAAGTCCCTAGAAGCGAGCCAATCAGAATTGTATCTGTACTAGCACCCCTAAATGATGTAACCTTGTGATTTTTCCCTTTAAAAGCTGAGCTTGCAGACAGGCAGGCACTTCCTCTAGCCTCCACTGCGTTGGATGTGTTGGACGAAGTCCCTGCTTAGGCTTATATATTCAGAATTAAACCTTGCTTTTGCATTCCAGCATGCTTGTCTTTGGTGGTCTCTCTGGGGGTCACAATCTGGGCACAACACTTGAAAGTGGCTAAGGGATATAATCTGATTCCAGAGAAAGCCTTTCCTGAGGCTGTTCTCCAAATACCTGGAATGTGTATGTCCAGACAGTGACCAGTCTACACTGTTAGCCCTTCTTAGGGAAAAGTCAACTGGGAGAACTATGATGGCATACATGATTTTCATAACAGAAGACAGCTGATATATAACAAGCCAAGTAACACCAAAAACTCCTTGGGATTTGGCTACCCCTGGAGGAATTCCCTGATCCCTCCAGGTAGTGACTTTGCCATAACCAGCTGAGTTCTTATGATATATTCCTGCAGCGCCCACCCCACACCCCTCATTGTTTCTAGATTTATAACCAGATTCAATGCATAGCAAGCTTCAGAGAATAAAGTGCAAAGTGTAACTCATAAGGAGACATTGCATGAAGGAAATGGAAATGCAAGATGTCCTAGAGTTATATTGACATGGGAAGACACCCTAAAGGGTCAGGTTATGGTAGAAGAGCATAATGTTGGGTCTAGCTAATTTGATTATATGAATGCATCTTAGCTTGCTTCTTTTTTATTGTGATTAAAAAAAATGACCACACCTATTTGGGGAGGAAGGGGTCTATTTGGCTTACAGGTGACAGTCCATCATTGAGAGAAGCCAAGGCAGGAACTGAAGTGGAGATCTCAAAAGAACTGCTGCTTATTGGCTTGCCTCCAGGTTCCACTATCAGCCACCTTTTTTATACAGCCCATGTCCACTACTTAGGAATGACAGCCCACAATGGTCTGGGCCCACCCACGTCAATCAGAAATCAAGAAAATGCTCCACCAATCTGATGGAGGCAATTCCTCAATTGGGAGGATTCCCTCTTCCCAGGTGCATCAAGTTTACAGCTGGAAGCGAAGATTCCAGACTTATAATAGTTTATGTAACTGCCATACTCAGTACTCAGTATAGCCCACATGAAACAATGTTGTAGTTTCATAACACCCTTCACATAGCATGGGCAGAAGAAGTGGGGTTGGGTATGATACCCAAGAAAAAAGAAATTAGAATACTCTAATGGATGTATTATTTTGTGGTGGTACCAAGGACTAGGATATTAATGTGATAGGCCAGATCATGTTTTTGGGGCTTCGGGTTAGGAAAGCAGTGGAATGCTTTAAGCACTGCTTAATGGGCCATACTAGAAGGAGTATGGAAAACCGTAGTGCTGAAGATGATTTGAACTGAGGGGACCTGGCTCAAAAGGCCTTAGAGGAGAAGAATTTTATTATGTTACCTAGAGATCATTCTTGTCATATTTCTGTGAAGAATGTGACTGCTTTTTGCCTTTGTCTGAAAAGTCTGCCTGAGGCTAAAGTGAAGAGTTTTGGGTTAATTGCATTGGCAAAGGAAATCTCAAAACAGCCTAGTACATAGACGCTGTCATGTGGTTATTAGTTGTACTGGCTGGTTTTGTGTGTCAACTTGACACAAGCTAGAATCATCAGAGAAGAAGAAGCCTCTGTTGAGGAAATGCCTCCATGGGATCCAGCTGAAAGGCATTTTCTCAATTAGTGATCAATGGGGAGGGCTCAGCCCATTGTGAGTGGTTCCATCCCTGGGCTGCTGCTCCTGGGATCTATAAGAAAGCAGGCTGAGCAAATCATGTGAAGCAAGCCAGTAAGCATCTCCCCTCTATGGCCTCTGCCTCCAGGTTCCTGTCCTGTTTGAATTCCTGTCTTGACTTCTTTCAATGATGGACTATGATTTGGAAGAGTAAGCCAAATAAACACTTTCCTCCCCAACTTGCTTTTTGGTCATGATGTTTCATCACAGCAACAGAAACCCTAAGATACTAGTATTCACTCTTATGAAGACCTATAATGAAAAAGAGTAAGCTGGGAAAGGAAAAATACAAAACGTATAATTTGAGGAAGAGAAGGACACCAGGAAGTGGAATGGAGCTAAATCCCATGTTCAAGGAGATAAACAAATTAAGAAATGAAATAATGGGGGTGGTGACCTCAGAACAAGACTATACCCAGCTAAGCTTCCAATTTGTGAAAAGGAATTAAAGAACAGCTCAGATCCTGGTATGGTGGTGCACACCTTTAATCCTAATACTTAGAAAGCAGAAGCTTGGTGGATCTCTGAGTTTGAGGCCAGCCTGGTCTACAGAGAATATTCCAAGGCAGCCAAGCTTAGGCAGTGAAGGAAACCATCAAAAACAGAAAGTTGGTGGAGATGTAACTGAACAAGGGGACCATGTTCCAGCTCCAATGAGTAGCAGAACTTGGCAGCTTTAGCCATGTGGTTCTGGTTTTAGAGTCAAGGATAGAATAAAGGGGATATTGAATCTTCCTCCACAGCTAAGGAAAGCCACTGAGGCCAGGCATGTGCCAGGCATGTCCCTGCATGGAGGCCTGGAAAGGCCATTGTGGCAAGCTTTGAAGGTGAAGCCTGGATTGCCTTGGAGACACCAAAATGTTGAAAATGTCAGATTCGTGGGATACCTGCAGAGGAGAGCTGCAAACAGGGAGTGGAACCAGCCCAAGAGAAAGAAGTGTGTTGCAGTCAACAAAGCTGAAAGGAGTTGGAGATCTGAAGAGCTTTGACACCAGACATGGAGATGCAGAGTTGGGAGTTTGCCCAGCTGGTTTTCGGTCTTGCTTTGGTCCAGTATTTCCTCACTGTGCTCCCTTTCCTCCATTTTGGAACAGTAATGGATATTCTGTGGTATTGTATGTTGGAAGTATGTGATCTGCTTTTTTATTTTGACTTTACAGGGGATTACATATAAGAGATTGCATGAGTCTCAGAAGAGACTTTGGACTTTGTAATTTTAAACATTGTTGAGACTGTGATAGACTATGGGGACTTTTGAAGTTGGACTAAAAGCATTTTACATTATTTTATGGCTACAAGCCTGTGGGGGTCAGGCAGTGTAATGTGGTGGTTTTAATAGAAATTGCCTCCATAGACTCATGTGTTTGAATGCTTGGCCGATAGAGATTGGCACTATTAGGAGGTATGGCTTTGTTGGAGTAGGTGTGGCCTTGTTGGAGGAAATGTGTCACTGTAGGGGTGGGCTTTGAGGTCCCTTACATGCTCAAGCCATGCTCAATGTGGGACAGCTCACATCCTGTTGCCTGTGGATCAAGATTAGAACTCCCAGCTTTCTCCAGCACCATGTCTGCCTGCATGCTGCCATGCTTCCCACCATGATGTTAATGGACTAAATCTCTGAAACTGTAAGCCATCTCCAATTAAATGGTCATGGTGTCTCTTCACAGCAATGGAAACCCTGACTAAGATATTGAAACCCATCCATTTTCTCTCTTGCTTTCCCCCCCCCCCAGGAGGCTCCAGATGACAAACTAACCACAGCTTTAGGAAGTACATTGGTAAGACAGGTGTGGTGGAACACACTAACTTCCAGCTATTTGGGAATCTAAGGTAGAAGCATTGCTTCAGCCCAAGAAATGTGAGGTTGGTCTGGGCAACTAACAAAACATGTCAAGGGCTGGAGAGATGGCTCTGGAGGTAAAGTACTTGCCTTGCAAGCATGAGGACCTGAGTTCGATCCCCAGAACACAGTAAAAAACCCTGGCATGGTGGCATGTGCTTGCAATCCCAGCACTGGGGAGGTGGAGACAGGAGGATGCCTGGCTAGACAGCCCATCCTTATCAGTGAACCCCAGGCCAGGGAGATCTTGTCTTAGAAAACAAGGTGGGTTGCTCTTGAGGAACACCTAAGGTTGATCTCAGACAGACAGACAGACAGACACACACACACACACACACACACACACACACACCATAGAAACAAAACAACAAAAAAAAAGAAAGACAAAACCTTGGTGGGTGTCATGTCAGCAACTCTGGGGAACTCCACAGTGTGTCTTCTCTGTAAGAGAGACAGATACGTTGCATTGGTGTTTTAAGAACTTTCTCTGGGATTGGGGGTGGAGTTAGGTGACATCTTCCTCCTTCATTCTAAGGTCCCAACAACAAACCAGAGTTTGATTCCACCAAAGTTTTCTCCAGGGCTGGGGCATTGAGTTTATTGGGTTTACTTACAGAGAGCAGCCACACTGGAAAGTCTTCACTGGGTATGAATGATGACTGCCCCGCCCTGTGCTCTCCCCCCCCCCCCCCCCGCTTCAGTTGCATAAGATAGAGCATTTCTCTCCTAGTCTTCCCCAGCCGATATCCTCTAGCCCCTCCCCTAGACCTCTGAGTCCTCATGTAGTCAAGACAGACTTGCACATGAATGGCTGGGAAGAGTGGCTGGATACTCAGGTGAGGGTCCAGTGACCTTCCAACCCGCCCCTCATTCTAGGGTCAGTCAACAAGTCCAGCTGTGGTGTCTTCTGCAAGCAGACACAGCTGGTCTCATGAAGATGATGGTATTCTGCTGTGTAGCAATTGGGAAGTTGTTGCCTGGGCTCCCCAGCTTTCAAGGAGACACAGAATCCCATGGTGGCAGGGGCCAAGGGTGGTACTTTGCAGAGAGAAACAAGGTGGCTACCAGTCCTTTATGCAAACCAAAGCATAGTGGCCATTAGCATTGGCAGAGTGACTGTGGTGCCCTGGACTGTGGGAGATGGGAAACCCATTAAAATCTTTCTTGATTCATTCTCATTGGAATGTCATTCACCATGATGTAGGGTCACTGTCCATGGTCACAGTGCTTCTCTCAAAACTACCATTTACAACTCTACTGGTGTTCCATACAGCATTGCTTCTGACCAGAAAACCCACTTTATGGAAAGCTGAGTCAGTGTGAAGAAGGCTATGTCCCGTGGAACCCACTCTACCTGTCATTCCTGCATCTCTTACAGCAGTGGTCTTTGGAAGACTGGTGTCATCAGCTGTGACACCAGAGGTGTGGCAGTCCCTTATAGGGCTAAGGCAGAGTCTCCCAGATGGGGATATATTCTGGATCATTGTCAGCAAAATGTGTCTTTTTGTTTGTTTGTTTCTGAAACAGGGTCTCTCTGTGTAGCCCTGGCTGTCTTGGAACTTGCTCTGTAGACCAGGCTGAACTTGAACTCCGATATCCTCCTGTCTTACCTCCTGAGTGCTGGGATTAAAGGTGTGTACCATCACCACCACCACCCAGCACAAAATGTATCTTTTATTCAAGTAATGTGGTATCTTACACTGATTGGTCATCATATTATTTATTCCATGAACAGGGTCCAAGACTCTGGAATCAAAGGATTAACATGGAAATGTTTTTTCTCATCACTGCCCCAATCTATTAACAACAATTTTTCTTCCTTTGTAGTTGGTGTCCCTGATATTTTGGACTCTGTTTGCTTGAAAGTCTTGGCTCTAAAGGGAACAGGACTCCTCCTGGTGGGCATGATTGTGAAGCCGTGAACTGGGAGCTGAGCATACCTCGCAGTGGCCTGAGTTCCTCAAGCCTGTGAAGCAACAGGCAAGAGAGTATGTATCATGCTGGTTAGATGGATGGACCTGGAACCAATCAGGAGTCTGGGCTCTCACAAGGGGGTCAGGGCAGAGAATATGTGGGATACAGAAATCTTTGGGGGAGACCTCGTCCTACTCTATGTCCTGAAATTAAAGTTCATGAAAAATGAGGACATCCCCAAACAGATACCATGGTTTGTATATGGTCCAATTGTGTCCCCCAAGGGTTCACTGTGATTGGAGGTTTGGTATTGGGAGGTGGGACCTGCAGAACTGGAGCCTAGAGGAAGATCTCAGGTCACTGGAGAGACGCCCTCAGAAAGCATTTGCAGGCTAGAGGACAGCTCAGGGGTCATTTCTCAGGGTCTAAGAAGACACGAGTAAGCTAGGGTAGGCAGCCAGCAAGATGCGAGATCCACCCCTCTCTGTGCCCCAGGGCTGGGGTCACGGCAGTGCTCCAGCATGCTCAGCTTTAAAAAAAAGTTGGTCCTGTGTTGAATATTATTTTAAGGTGTGTTACTTTTGTTTATGTTGCATTTGTTTAACTCTGTGAAGCTGTGTTACTGTGCCTGTCTAAAACACCTGATGGTCTAATAAAGAGCTTAATGGCCAATAGCAAGGCAGGAGAAAGGATGGGGGGGGGCTGGCAGGCAGAGAGGATATATAGAAGGAGAAATCTGGAGGAAGGAAGAATGAGAGGGGAAGGAGGAGGACATCAGGGGTCAGCCACCCAGCCACCCAGCCACCCAGCCACCCAGCCACCCAGCCACCCAGCCACCCAGCCACCCAGCCACCCAGCCACCCAGCCACCTAGCCACCCAGCCACCCAGCCACCCAGGTATACAGCCAGCCACAGAGTAAGAAATAATGAAAGGTATACAGAAATAGGGAAAGTTAAAAGTCTCGAGGCCAAAGGTAGGGTAAGTTAAGAAAGCTGGCAGGAAACATCCATCTAAGGCCGGGCATTTATAATTAAGAATAAGCCTCCATGTGTGATTTGAGAGCTGGGTGCCTGGGTGGCTGGCGGGCCCCCCAAAAGAGCAGAAACAACAACAACAGTCCCAGGCATCAGACTCAGGTGCTCAAGCTCAAGCTCAAGTTTACCAGTGAACTCTCTCCCAGCACGTTAGTTTCCTATCTATTCATATATTCAGTCTTTAAATTCACTTCTCATCATCGTGTTTTTCTAGAAGTGCATCCATTTCCTACAGCTTAGTTTGTTCTTCGTGCTCCCTGAAAGCCTTTTCATTTCTGGAAAGTCGGTCGTACCCTCTCTTCATTTCTGATTTTAGTAATTTGAGTTTTCTCTTGTCTCTGGGTCAAGCTTGATAAAATTTGTTAATTTTGTCAGTCCTTTCAAAGAACTGGGTTTTGATTTCTGAGTTTTCTCTTCTGTTCTTCTATTTGCTATTGAGTTGGCTTCCATTGTAGTTATTTTTATCCTTTACTACTTGGGGTTTGGTTTATATTCATCTCCTATTTTCCCAAGGTTGAAGATCAAATCATTGATCAGCACTCTTTCTGTCTGTCAATACCTGCATTGATAGCTACAGCATTCCCTCTTAGTACTTCTCTCTTTTTTTCTTTCTCTTTCTTCCTCTTCCTCTTCTTTCCTTCCCTCCCTCCTTCCCTCCCTCCCTCCCTCCTTCCTTCCTTTCTGTCTCTCTCTCTTTGAGAGAAGTTTTCTCTATGTAGCCCTGGCTGTCCTGGAACTCACTTTGTAGACCAGGCTGGCCTCGAACTCACAGACATCCTCCTGCCTCTGTCTCCTGAGTGCTGGGACTAAAGGTGTGCACCACCATGCCTGAATAGTATTTCTCTACCTAAGTTTGCAATATTGCATTTTTCTCTTGTTCGTTCCTCTTCCTCCTCCTCCTTCTCCCCCCCCCACTGCACCCTAGGCTAGCCTCGAAATTACGAAGTGTCTTAGGCTAGCATTGAATTCACAACAGTCCTGCCTCAGTCTCGTGAGTACACAACCATGCCTAACTGTTTCCATTTTAAGTCTTCTTGAAGTGTCTTCTAATTCCCCTTGTGATTTCTTCTCTGATCCATTAATTACTAGATAGGGCTGTGTTGTTGAATTTCCACAGGTTTTTTTTGTGAATCCCCAAATTTCCTTCTGCTGTTGATTGTGAATTGTTACCTCATGACTGGAGAAAATACTTGGACTATTTGGTACTTTTAATTTGTTGAGACTTGTTTGCTGGTGCCCTGGGGAATGCTGTGTGGGCACTTGACAAGAATGCCCACTGGTCTCCTTGGAGGGAGTCAGTGAGGTCTGGCTGTTCCACAGCACTTCCATCTTGTTTCTTTGTTGGTCTTTGTAGATGTCTCGAGACTGGGCACTATGCCTTCAGTTGTGATTGTTGGATTGTCTGTTTTTCCTTTGAATTCAGTTGTTTTGCTTCTTTTAGGGGGGAATCCTATAATTTCCTTTAAGGACTGTCACTTTTATTAGCATAAAATAGCATTTAAAAAAGTTGTATTAATTTTATATCTGTGTATTTGAGTGTATGTGGGTGCACCACACATGTGCAGATACCCACAATATCTGTGTATCTGTGTGTACCACACATGTGCAGGTACCTGCAATGTCTGTGTATCTGAGTGTATGTGGGTTCACCACATGTGTGCAGGTACCTGCAATGTCTGTGTATCTGTGTGTATGTAGGTTCACCACATGTGTGCAGATACCTGTAATGTCTGTGTATCTGAGTGCATGTGGGTGTACCACATGTGTGCAGGTACCTGCAATGTCTGTGTATCTGTGTGTATGTGGGTGCACCACATGTGTGCAGATACCCACAATGTCTGTGTATCTGTGTGTATGTGGGTGTACCACATGTGTGCAGATACCTGCAATGTCTGTGTATCTGTGTGTATGTGGGTGTACCACACATGTGCAGATACCAGCAATGTCTGTGTATCTGTGTGTATGTGGGTGTACCACACATGTGCAGATACCTGCAATGTCTGTGTATCTGAGTGTATGTGGGTGCACCACACATGTGCAGATACCTGCAATGTCTGTGTATGTGAGTGCACCACACATGTGCAGATGCCTGCTGAGGCTGGAAGGGAGTGGTTCCCCAAGAACTGAAGTTACAAATGATGTGGGTTCTGAGAACTGAACCCAGGTTCTCTGCAAGAGCATCAGTACTTTCTAAATGCTGGGCCATCTCTCCAGCCCTAAAATCCCCTTCTTAGAGTAGCATGGTGGCACACACCTACAGTCTCAGCACTGGGGAGTGAAGGCAGGAGAATCCGGGTCAAGGTCACCCTATGTGATACCCTTTCTCAAACAAAAATGTGCTGTTTTCTTCTTTTTTTGTTGCTCGTAACAGTTTTCTGTCTTAAAGTCTGTTTTGTGTCGCTGTAGACAGTCACGTCCAGGCCTCCTTTCTTTGCTATTTATGTCATATATCATGCATTTTCATTCAATGTAGCTTTTCCATTTAAAATATACCTGGTTTTGTTTTGTAAGCATGAGTGTTTGCCTGCATGTATGTTTGTGCACCACATGCACAGTGCCCTTGGAGGCCAGAAGAAGGAGTTGGATGTTTTGGGACTGGAGTGGCAGATGGTTGTGAGCCGTCATGTGGGTGCTGGGAACCAAACTCAGGTCCTCTGCAAGAGCAGCCAGTACTAACTGCTGAGCCATCTCTCCAGTTCCGGTTTCCATCTTTGAACTTTCAACTTACTCATGTGTGACTCTGAAGTTTGGCTTTCATAGATAGTATACAGTTAGATAATGTGGTTTTAAAATACTTATTACATCTATCTATCTATCTATCTATCTATCTATCTATCGTGTGTGTGTGTGTGTGTGTGTGTGTGTGTGTGTGTATGGGGGGTGCTTGTGCCATGGTGCAGGTCAGAGGACAACTTGCAGGACTTGGTTATCCCCTTCCACGGTATGGGTCTCAGGGATGGAACTCCGGTCCTCAGGCTTGGCGGCAAGCTCCTCTGCCTGCTGAGCCATTCTCCCTGTCCCTGATCATGGGATTTTTTTCACCTATCCTCCCAGTTCCTACTTTCGATGGGAGCATTCCATCCGCCCCCATTTAACATAGCTACTGACAGCAGTGTTTACAGCCTAAGCTCTGCTATGTGTTTGCTCTGTGACCTGTGACCTGTTCGGACCGTCCATTTCTCCATCGCTGCCCTCCCTCCTCTGAAATATTTTTCTCGTGCTCCATTTTCATCCCCTTGTCTTCCCTTTACTCAGGTATTGGAGTCACTTTCTTTGTGGTTACCCTTGGGATTTAAACAAACAATATAGTTCATTTTAATATCAGTTTAATTACACTGGTATGAAATTTTCATCCTGCACAGTCCCCCCGCCTTGTCTGTGGCGTGTCTGCCCTACAAATGAGATCCCTTACCTACCCACTGGCCTCAGCACGGACTTCATTGTTGCCTTACTCTCTTGTCATTGAAATCAGGAGAGAAGTTATAGAAAAAATATACCTGTACTTTTCTTTTGTTTACATATATTGTTACCTTTGCCAGTGATCTTTCATGTATTTCTTTATTCATTCATTCATTCATTCATTCATTCATTCATTCATTATTTGGATTTTTGAAACAAGTTCTCTCTATACAGCCCTGGCTGTTCTGGAACTCACTCGGTAGCCCAGGCTGGCCTCGAACTCACAGAGATCCGCCTGCCTCTGCCTTTTGAATGCTGGGATTAAAGGTATGCACCACCAGGCCTGGCCTGATCCCTTTTTAATTATTCCCCCCCCTCTCTGTGTGTGTGTGTGTGTGTGTGTGTGTGTGTGTGTGTGCGCGCGCGCGCGCGCGCGTGCGTAAATCAAAGAATAACTCTTGGAGGCCGTTCTCTCCTGCTACCTTGTGTGATCCAGGGATCAAGCTCGGGTGGTCAGGTCTGTGTTCAAGCACCTCTACCCCCTGAGCTCTTTGCCAGCCCCAGACTTGACTTCCTCACATGAACTGGAATTACCACTGAGTGCCTTCATTTCACTGTCTACTGGTCTCCATTATGGTAGACAAGAAATCAGTCATTCATCATACTTAGACTCCCTTGTGTGTGATGAATTGCTTTCTTTCTGATGTGCTCATATTCCTTATCTTTCCCTTCCAACAGCTGATGATGTATCAGGCTGGGATCTCTTTGATACTATGTAACTTGAGGATCATTGATTTTCTCTGATGTGTAGATTATGTTTGCCATCAAATTTGGGTGGTTTAGGGCCATTGTTTTTCCAAGTCTCAAGTCTCTTGGTCTCTCACTCCTTCTCTCCCCCTCTCCCCCTCCCTTCCTCCCTTCCTCCCCTCCTCCCCTCTCCCCCTCTCCCCTCTCCTAGAATTCCCCCTGGCATGTATGACATCTTGGTGATGTCTCAGAGGTCTTCAAGACTCTGTTTTTCTCCATTCTTTCTCACTGTGCTTCTGGCCTAGAGAATCTCTGAAGAGTGTGCTTCAAGTTTATTTATTCTATCTTCCCTCATTCCCATTGGCAGTGAATTCTTCAGTACAGCTCTCTGACTTTTTGTCTCCAGCATTCCTGCGTGGCTGTTTCCTACCATCTCTATCTCTATTGGTTTTCTCTATTTGGCGTTATTCTCATGCTTCCTCTAGTTTTTAGATGTGGTTTCTTTTAGTCCTTTGAACATACTTGAAATAGCTGATGTGTGGTCTTTCCCCATAAGCCCAACATCTGTGTTTTTATAGGAGTGGTTTCAGTGGACTCTGCTCTTCCTGTTTGCGGCCATATTTTCTTGTTGCCCTGAATATCTCAATTTTATCATAAGAAATGGGTATTTCCAATAATTCAACGTGGCAACTCAGGAAACTCAGTTCCTTCTTCCTCTCCCTGTCGAGGTTATTGTGATTGTTTTGGTTGTTATCTGTTTAGAGTTTTGTGAACTAATTCTGCAAGGTCTATATTCTTGTCACATGTGACCACTGATATCTCTGTATTAACTTAGTGGTCAGCTAATAAATGGACAAAAGGACTCAGAGATGCTGGAACCATTAAAAGTCTTCAAGTCATTTTTAACATTTATTTATTCACTGTATGTGTACATGTGCATGTGTGTGCATGTATGTGCATGTATGTGCACACCACAGAACACATATGGAAGCTCAGAAGACACTTGCAGGAGCTGGTTCTTTCATTCCACCATGTATGTCCCAGGGATCAAGTCAGGTTGTCAGGCTTGGCGGCAGTCACCTTTACCTGCTGAGCCACCATGTGCCAGCCCCAAAGTCTCCAAGTCTTCTGGAGGGGTCACCTCTGAGTACACGTGTCGGGGCATGCCTTCGGTGCTCAGATGGTCAATATACAACTCTACCTCACCTTCACAAACCTGTTTGCACAGAACTTCTGTGGTAACCAGAAGTGAGAGCGTAAACCCTTCTCAATCTCTGTTACCCATGCAGGTAGCCCTCTTGATTTCCTGGGATATGTCAGAGCTTTTCATGCTCCCTCCCCCATAGTCGTTCCATCCCCCCCTACTTCCTTCAATGCCCTTTGGCTAGCTTGCCAACTTCCTGCTTGCCCAAACTGTTACCGGAGCTTGGGGCATCCACTGTTCTGTCTGCATCTACTTCTGTCTGATATAAAATGGTATCTGAACTGGGTGAGTTCTGAGTGATCTGAAGCAAACACCAGTAGTGGGATCGTCTGTGGAAACACCAACAGGTTCATGCAGACTCTTCTCTGGGAACCGGGCTTCGTGGGTCCTCAGGTTGGCTTTTCCCCTCCTAAGGGCTGCAGGGCTGTGGGTCTGCCTTGAAATTGCAGCGCTAGGCCACCGGAGAGCTGAGGCGCACAGACAGGAGCAGAGAAGGTAAAAACTCCATAGAGCTCGCAGTTCTCACCCAGAACCGATTATTGCAATTTTCTCTGCTTAAACAAACACTCCCCAGATTGCTGCAATCCTTTGGTTAATTTCCAGACATCGGAAAAGGTTGTTTCTGACCCTTTCTTCCCCCTGCTAATGTTTTCATTGCTTTTATGGAGGAAGGAATTTTCTCTGCCATTTTTTGGGTGATGTCATCCCTTTTTTTCCTTAGGGGTACACAAAATAATAGTAGGTTTTTTGTACAATTGATGACATCTTAGATTAGATAAAATATGATAAACTTTAGCTGTATAAAGTAACTAATGGGAAGTCAACAGTAAGGTAGGCTAATTTTCATCTTATGTTATTATATGAAAATGGTAGTGGTATTGATTAGCTCTTGGCTTTGCTGTGTCAATCATTCATGCCACAATTTAATGAGAGCTACGACAAACCATATAAATAAAATGTATACATTTTAAAAATGATTGCCCGTGTCCATGTGTGAGTGCATACCACAGCCTAAGAGTGAGGTTGGAGGCCATCTCCCTCCACTGTGGGATCTCGGGATTGAACTCAGGTGCCCAGGCTCAGACAGAAAGCAGTTTTACCTGGTAAGCCCTCTGGCCAGCCCCAGAATATATAATATTTAAATGACCAGAATAGAAAATAGTATAAAATGACTGGTTCAATAGGAAGCAGGGAAAATGTCAGGCGAGATGGTGGTGCATGCCTTTAATCCCAGTTCTTGGGAGATGGAGGTAAGAAGTCTAGCTCTTCCTTGGCTATGTACTAAGTTTGAGAGACTAAAAATTAAAAATAAAACAAAAATCTGGATGTTTATAACACTTTCAGAAGATAGATCCAGGCATGGTGCAACATCTTTAATCCCAGTACTCAGGAGGCAGAGGCAGGAGGATGTCTGTGAGTTTGAGGCCAGCTTGGTCTACATAGTGAGTTCCAAGTCAGCCAGGGCTATGTAGAGAGATCCTGTTTTAAAACAAATAGACATCTCAACAATAGAATACACAAACTAATGTGAAATTCTGGTAGAGAATGAAAATGTAACAAGAGAAGTATAAACAAACACTCGGGAAACTAATAAAGAATGAGAGGACTGTGAGAACCAGGCCTGGTGGCACACGCCTTTAATCCCAGCACTCGGGAGGCAGAGGCAAGAGGATCTCTGAGTTCGAGGCCAGCCTGGTCTATAGAGTGAGTTCCAGGACAGCTGGGGCTGTTATACAAAGAAACCCTGTCTCAAAAACATACACACACACACACACACACACACACAAAAAAAAAAAAAAAAAAAAAAAAAAAAGAGGATTCTGTGTGAACTACAGATCCTACTACTGAGCCAAACCAGAGAGTCTCCAACACTGCAGACATTAGAATGTAACAGACTTCAAACACCTTTATGAGAAAAACCAAAGTGAATAAAAGTAATGAGCCAGGGCAGAAAGATGCGCCAGGAAACAAAGGGAGCAGCCATCATCTGCAGTTACAAGTTATATACAAGCATGGCTGGTATCTTAGGACACAAGTTCACCGTCAGACAGTAGACATGGAAGGAGCTGGAGGGGTCTTTTGAGAGACACTGTGAAGTTAACTTGTAAACTTGCTTGGATAGACACCTCATTTAGAAATCTAAAAAATTATTTTGGGGGAAATCAAAGTCCAAATAAACCAAAACCCACTGAAGTAAAGTGGAGGGAGAGAGACTTGATTTTACAAAGCTGACCTGTAGCTGGAGTTTTCCTGTGTCCACCCGGCTCCTGCAGCTGCTCAGACCCAAGTAAACACACAGAGACTTATATTACTTATAAACTGTATGGCTGTGGCAGGCTTCTTGCTATCTAGTTCTTATATCTTAAATTAGCCCATTTCTATTAATCTATAAGTTGCCACGTGGCTTGTGGCTTACCAGTACTGTTACATCTTGCTTCCTCTCTGTCTGGCTGGTGACTCCTGACTCAGCCTTCCTTTTCCCAGCATTCTCCTCTCTCTTTGTCCCTCCTATACTTCCTGCCTGGCTACTGGCCAATCAGCACTTTATTTATTAACCAATCAGAGCAACACACTCACAGCATACAGAGGATATCCACAGCACTGACCTTTGACCTCCATCTGTGTTCTGTGGCATTGTACCCCTCCTCCACACATGTACATTAATAAGTGGGAAAATTAAGATTTCACTGACAGTGGAGACAAAATCAACTGAATGTTCACAGAAGATACACAAGATTGATCTAGAAAACAAATTCTCTTTGTTGATTTAATGAGATCTAATAAAAAAAATCTCCAATGAAATATAATAAGTAGTGTCTAAATAAGTAGGCTGTGTGTGTGACTGGGAGACACATTATTGAAGACCGTGAGTCTACAGACATGAATACTGAAGTCAGGTGGAATTCCAACCAAAGACACAGCAGCAACTTTTGCAGGGATTCAGCCAACTGTGATGAAAATCCCTGCAGGATAAAGACGAGGGGCTCAGTGAGGGCTAGTGGGTGAAGTCCCTAGCACCCATATGCTGGTGCATGCCTGCAACCCAGGCATTCAGAGATGAAGATGGGAAGATCCCTGGGGTTCCCTAGATAGCCGCAAAGCTGCATCAACAAGCTCCAGGCTCAGTGAGAGACCATCTACAAAGAGAGCCGGGCGGTGGTGGCGCCCACCTTTAATCCCAGCACTCGGGAGGCAGAGCCTGGAGGATCTCTGTGAGTTCGAGGCCAGCCTGGGCTACAGAGCGAGATCCAGGACAGGCACCAAAACTACACAGAGAAACCCTGTCTCAGGGGAAAAAAAGGAAAGAAAAGAGGAGAAACAATAAGATGGAGAATGATTGAGACACCACTGCCAGTCTTTAGTTTCCATATGTACAGGAGCACATACACATACCTATACCTTCCCAACACATGCAAGCAAGAATAGCCAGATCAATGCCATTTTCTTACATATTTCTGTGAGGCTGGGAATTGAACCCTGGGTCTTGCATGAGCTAGGCAAGTCTTTGTCCCAGACCACCCAGGACAGTCTCAAGAATCTGCAAGGAGGAAGGGAGGAGGAGCAATGTTGAGCATCGCTAGCTGCTCAGACAAGCAAACCCCAATCATTTAGGAGTCAATACCATCGAAGGCCATCTCTGGCTGGCCCACAACCCAAAAGAGAAGTTTCTGACCCGTAGGCAGCTCTCCTTGGAGAAGCTATTCGGAGACCTGGTTTATTTGTATCAAGGTGATGGACCAGAAAAGAAGATGAAGGCTCAGGACTGGGAGGCTTTATAATTGAGTGCTGATGGTCTCCATTTACTTTGCCGGTCATAACTTACTTCCATGGTCACACTTGCTCACAATGAAGCCTGTGAGAGGGGGCCCAGCTGAGACCCTCAAATAAGAGGAGACAGGTGTGATGACAAGACAAGCCAGCAGTCTGTCACATTTGAGAGCTATGGAGAGTGCTCACACTCTTTCCCCCTCTGCTCCCTCCCAGTCCCTCTCTGCGTGGGTTAGAGGACTTTAATTGTCCCTGGGTTATTGTGTCCATGGATGTGACACTACCTGACACACAGAACCAACTGTACTATTATGTGTATGTTTACATGCACAATCATTCTCAATCCAACTGTACTATTATGTGTATGTTTACATGCACAATCATTCCCAGTCTGTCGGCACTCAGCATCATTTGCTGAGATTTGTCCACGTTGATGCATGTAGCCCTGGTTTGTTTATTTCATTCTCATGAAAGCGACATGACCTCAGGTCACACACGTAATTCAGCTGGTGGACACAGATTTCTGATTTGTTGAAAGTATAAATGATCCTCGTATAAACAACCATCTGCATAACAGCAAAATATCTCGGGTGTGTCTACCAAGGAGGGAAATTGCTGGGCTCTGGAATATATAGGGTGCCATATGGTCCTTTTCCAAAATTGCTCTGATTTACTCTCCATCAGCAAGAATCCTCATTTCTCCACGTCCTCACTAACACTTGGTACCATGGGATGTCAGATGTTACATTTGTGGGATATAAGAAGGGACCTTTTTGCTGGTCTATTTTTTCCTTCCCAATTATTAGTGAAGCTGAGCATGTTTTCATTTTCTTATGGGAAATTCTCATTTTCTCCTCTTTATATTAGCTGTTCATATCTTATGCTCACTTTTCTATTAGTTGTTTGCCTTTGATATTACTGGGCTGAATATCTTTATGTAATCTGAATAGTAACCTGTTTTTTTACTGTTTTTTTTTAAGCTCTGAAAATACTTTCTGCCATTTTGACTTTAAAGTTGAAGTAGTAATAATTCAAAGTTTATTTTAAAGTGCAAGTAACAATTGTATATGCTATGAATTTATAGGATATTGTGTAGTGTTTTAATTAAATGAATTAACTTATTTTTATTTATTTTTATTTTATGTACACTGATGTTTTGCCTGTATGTATGTCTGTGTGATGGTGTTGGGTCCCCTGGAGCTGGAGTTACAGTTACAAGCTCCATGTGGGTGCTGGGAATTGAACCCTGGTCCTCTGGAAGAGCAGCCAGTGCTCTTAACCGATGAGCCATCTCTTTAGCCCCAGTGAATTAACTTATTGTGTGAGTGTGTCTGAATACAGACACAGCTGTGGTGATGAGAGCGGGAGGTTAGAGGAGAGCATGCAGGAGCTGGTTCTCTCCTCCCACCCTGTTTGGAGGTGGGGTCTGTCTTGTTTCTGCTGCTGTGCTGTATACTGGTGCTGGAGCTTCTGTCAGATTCTCCAGTCTCAGCCTCTCTCTAACCACAGCTTAAACTGTGGGTTGTGATCTGTCTTAGTTACCTTTTCTGTTGTTGTGATAAACAAAGCAAACCAAAAAAGCAACACGACAAAGTGTGGAGAGATGGCTCACTGGTTGGAAGTGCTTACTGCTCTTGCAGAGAACCCTGGTGGGCTCCCAGCACCCATATGACCACTAACAACTACTTGTGACTCCAGTTCTAGAGGATCTGATGCCCTCTTCTGGTCCCTGTGGGTACTTGCACACACAGTGAACATAAAGTCATGCAAACAGGCACACACACACACACACACACACACACACACACACACACACACACACACACATTCCCTGACAACTCCAGGGAGAAGGGAGAAAGGCTCTCAGTTCTAGGTTACAGTTTATCATGGTGTGAAGGTCACAGCAGGTGCTCCAGACAGCTGGTCACACTGTATCTACAGTCAGGAAACAGCAAAGAACTCATGTTCAGTTCACTTTCTGTTTTGCATACAGCTCAGCATCCTAGCCCAGGGAATGGTGGCACCCACTCTGAGTTAACCTAATCTAGTTAACCACCTCAGTTGACTAATCAAGGCAATCCTCCACAGACGTTCCCAGCAGCCCCTTCTCGTAGGTGATTCTAGCCCTCATTAAGTTGACAACTGAGATTAACTACACACAACCTAACTTGGAGTCCTTAACAATATAAGGTTCATGAAAAACTGGAGAAGAGTAAATAGTTTCTGAATTGCAATGGCCAAAAATTAACTCAACACCAAATGTGGAACAGTGGCAGTGGCCACCTGCGTTTCATTAGGAGACATCACTGCAGCCTGTGTTCTGAGTACACAACTCACACACTTTATACTGTTGTGTGGTCACTGCCCGCAAAGCCAATGGACGCTGCCCAAACACCTCCACTCAGACTTCAGACTATTGCATGTTATAAACTGCAGTGTTTTTCACTGTATAGTCAAAGTTTTCTGCTCTTACAGAGGCATAATGGATTAATTATAGAAAACAAAACCTAATGTTTTCCTACGGTCACACCTCGGCTTCTATCAACTTGGTGTATTTTTGGATTGTGTTTTGCTGGAATATTTGATTTTCAAATGTGCTGTTTGATGTTGAGGAGTTTTTATAAAGAAATCGTTTTATATACTGACAGACTCCGGGTCGTGAGAAACGTTAGTGGATACTTTTTGAGAAAACCTGCTCCCTGGTGTTACCAAGTGGCTAGGGAGAGGGACGTGAGCGGCCCCTATAGGCCAAAATAGTTAATGCAGCTGACTCTTCAAAGCTCCATTAATACTAGTAAGAAAAATGACAGCTTCCAGAGGCCTTCATAAAGGCAGACAGTGTGCAGAAACGATGCGTTCATAGGCCACACACTAGGGATTGCAAAGTCATAATTCAAATCCAGGTCTGTCGACTCCTTGTTCTTAACCATATGCGCGCGCGGGGGGTTGGGGGGTGCCTTGGGCCATTAGAAATTCTTCAAAGTGACCCAAACTAGCCTTCTCTCCTTACCCATGACACCCTAAGATGTGACATTTCTCCAAGCACAAAAAGCCACGTGGTGGCGACCGTGCTGACTTCGGGCCTTTCTGCTGCTTCCTCGGCTGGGTTCACTGTGTTATTCTTTCTGCCAAACCACCTATGCTTGTAAGACCTAACAGTTTTTCGGGGTTCTGCAGAATGTGCGCTATTGCTTTCGTGCCCGTCTCAGGGCTTCTGAGACGTGCCCATAGAGATGGGCACTGACTTGACCAACTTGGTTTCCCAAGCTGGTGAATAAATTGAGGGGTGAGCGCATGCAGGAAGTGAATGAATGGTAATGGCGATAGAAATCAGAAAGTAAGCCATGAAGTCTGGAGGGATGCTGAACCTGTAACTATAGCAACGGTGATGCTGCTGAGTGATAGTGCTCAGAAGATGGTAGCCATGGTAACCTTGATGTTGAGGCGGTTGTTTGGACCGACTGGTCCTACAGCTGCCCCTGTCCATGCCAAGTCTGACCTGTTTACTGTCCTGACAAGATAATGACCACAATTAGTAGCCACTGTCCCAACACACTGGCTGCAACCTCCTCCTGAGTGACCCATGAAACTCAGTAGCTCTGAGGCTAGATGTGAGTGCGTGGGGGGGGTGGGGGGAGAGAAGCAGGGTGGAGGGCAAATGGGGCAAATGGGTAGGGTGTGGCTTGTGCAAATGCCCGAGACAGTCAGAGCGGTGGGTGTGCAGCGGGTGCGTGGGTGCGTTATACGCAGAGGGATAGTCTCAAGCGTGTGCAAGCCTCACGGCCGGACGTATGGGAGGCACGGTGTGTGTAAGATGGGGTGGGGCGGCGTGTGTGGTCGCTGTGCGGGGTCTCCCTCTGGAGTGTGTGTGCACTCCCGCCCTAGGCTGTCGGTGCAGGGGGCTTGGAGGGGGGTGCCTCCGCCCCATCCATCACCCGGAGCGCATTGAGCCGGGCGGATATGGCGGTGTCACGGGCGCCTCGGCTCCCAGATCTTATCCTCTTCATTTCCGCCCGAGCCGAGCCCGCCCGCGCCGGCTCCCTGAAGGCTCCATCCATCACCGGGGGAGGGGGCACGGGGGGGGGCGCTGGGGGAGGGGCGGCGGGATGCAGAGTCTCCGGGCAGACACCCGGGAAAAGCACGGGGCACGTCGAGCGCAGGCGACAAGGCCCGGGAGACGCGTGCGGAGCGCAGAGCCCCGCAGGAGGGCCCCGCGGGGTGACCTTGCCCGCTGCCCCGGAGGGAGACCTTATTTCATTTCCCCGCGCTGCTGAGGTTTCTGCGAAGTGTCTCTCTCACCTCTTTAAATTTTACGGCGCTTGGCCCGTGGCCGCCGGGCTCCGCCCCGGGAGGAAGCGGGTGCCGGGGCGGAGAGGCTCCGCGGGCCGAGGGTGGCCCCGCCAGGCAGGGCGCGGGTCATGCGCCGGTCCCCGGCCCTCAGAGCTGTTTGGACTGCAGGGCGGGGCTTCCATGAGTTTCTCTGCCAGGCCACGCCCCCTTCCCTTGGCTCCTTCCAGACCGCACCCCCTCCTCCTACTCTCGGGGTGTGCGATGGGACCCTGATCGTGGAAGAGGGAGCGGGTGGGGCCCAGTGGAAGCCAGTCTTAGAGCCCCAGGGGACACTAGACTCCTGGAGGTTTCTGCTGGTAGGCTGTTGTCCCGAGGTCTAAATCAGGGTCGGGGTACCGGGGCAGCCAGGCAACACACCGGGTGTGGGTGTTCGGACTGGCACCTGACGGGAGAGACCAAGTTGAGGGCTGGGGATTCAGGACTAGAGTGAGTCTCCAGGCCTCAGCTATCCCCTCAGTGTATCCTGGACCGTCCAGGATCACTCCATAAGGGAAAGCTGCCTTAGGTGTGGGCAGGGGTTGCTTAGAGGCGCTGTGACAAATAACGGGGTGGGGGAGGAGCTAGAGAAAACAGAAGGTGCGTGTGAACAGCAGAGCGGTTTGACGGGGGAAAGTGTGAACAGAAGATGGAGATTGAAGGGGGGCGTGCAGAGCAGAGGGGGCAGGAGGGAGGAAAGTGTGAATAGCTGAGGGGACCTGAGGGGGAGGAGTGTAAAGAGTAGAGGGAGAATGGGGAGGGATATGGACGGGGGAGGGGGAGGGGCGTGGCGAGCAGAGGGTGACAGGAGGGACCGGAGTAGGAGGGAAAGCGAGGTTTGAGGGGGAGAGTGTGAAGTAGAGAGAGGGCGGAAGAAGGGGTTTGGGGAGCAGAGGAGAGGGTGCATGGGTGTGCTTAGCTGGGTGTCTTAAGGGACTGGGGTGTCAAGTTTGTGCACTGGGGGAGTTGGGGAAGTGCTGTCCCAGTCCATGCAGCCCGTTCCAGGGGAGTTAGGATCAGAGCACAGTTCCTAGGTCTGCAGTCAGCCACGTGATTCATCTACAACTTGCTCTGCACCAGTTCAGCCGAAGCACACACAGCTGAGCAGTCATGTACACAGCTGGTGACATGCATGGAACCAGAACCAGGAAACCAGACCCTTAGCCCCGGGATCTCTGTAGAAGCTGTGGAATACTAGGTGTGGAGGTTGGGAGAAGGGGGAGGGGGGCATAGACAGAAGCGGACCACAGCTGGAAATGTCCACTTGGTTGGAGATAGCTGGAAGCCTCAAGGGCTGAATAAGGCTTTGGAACTCTATTATTATTTTTTTTTTCTGTTGAGCTGGAAGGAAATGCTCTGGATGTCACTCTCCTGGGGCCTCAAACATTGCCATCTTGTTAGGAGCACTGGTCACCAGCAAGAGTCGGGCTCCCTGGCATAGCTTCCCTGCCGCACTTCCCAGCCTGGCTTCTGGGTCCCTCTTGGGCTAATGCCCCAGTCTTTATCACAGCAAACCATCTTTTGCCAAATCCTATCCATGTCCCCTCCACACATCCCTCCCGTCTGTCCCCTCCTCTTCCTGTCCTGGCTCCTGTGGCCCCTCCTTTGCATTACAGCAGAGTCTTCTTCCTGGGGCCCCTGTCATGCTCTGGTGACAGTGGAGCCTGGCCAGGCCCCCCAGAACCCTTCAAATGTTGCCCACTGTGCCTAGGCTAAAGCTTGAGTTCCCAGCTTATTCGTGGCTCTGGCCTGGCTGTCTTGGGCATGCTCCCCTTACTTTACTGAAGAGCACAGGCTCTTTCGTGCCTCTGCATCTACGGCTCCCTGTGCCTCAATTGCTCTCCTGCCTTTCTTGACAAGCTAACTTCTCATTACCTACCCTTCTAGTCCTGCTCAATATCCCTGCTTGCTGCTGGCACCAGCTCTACTGTGCTCTCACGGCCTCTGTGGCCCTTATCTTGTTAGGGTTTGTCTGGTCTTGCACTAGACTGATTATTTGCCAAAGGCTGGAGCTCACCTGCCAGGAACCTGGATAGAGGAGTGAGGAAACTGAAGGAAAGGGGGGACCTGGAACTGGGTGGGCCCAGCGCCAGGGAGGCTGCAGCCTGCTTCCAGCCTCCCCTGCGCCTGTGTCTCCAGGGCAACAGAATTGGGGCATGAGTGAGCAGAAAGGGACCAGCGGTGCGACCCCCCAGCTTTCACCTGTACACACATTCTTCTGAGCACCCTCACGCTGTCGTCAAGGTCTGTGGGACAGCCACCTGGAAATGAGGACTCAAGATTCAGGAATGTTCCACTTACTGCTTGTGGCTTTTGCATCTCATCTCAGAGGAGGACTGGTTGCCATGGAAACTGGGGTGCAGGAAGTGCCAGCTGGCTTCTTCCCAGGGTGGGAGGCTCATGCTGAGCAGGCCGCACAGCACACTGGCTGAGCTGTGGAGGGCACCTGGTGCTGAATGACTCTTGGCTGGGCTGGGTCTCATTTCATCCCCCACAGGAATGTGAGAGCCCATCCCAGACCAAGCTACAATTCTCTACCCCCTCCCCCGCCTCTGAGTGAGCTCTCCAGCCCCGCCCCCACCTCTGTGTGAGCTCTCAGGCTCTTGGGAGCCTGGGCTCCAGTCCTCATCAGGCTTTTCTGGTGGGCTGTGTAATCTGCAATGGGACATTTAATCAGTTTGCTTCTCTCTAAAATGGGGTTAGCAGCTGCAGCCGCAATATCCAATATGAGAAGATGAAGGGCTCTGTAACCAGAATACAGCACTGCGGTGTGAGAATGACGAAAACAAAGCAAGATGAGACACTTAGTGACCTCTGGAGCCTGCGATGCTAGAAAGGAAGGGACCTCTTCAAGGACCAAATGCCCCCAGCCAAAATAAACAAACAATACAAAACCACAAACCTCAATGTGATGGTTAGTTTTTAATCGTCAACTTGTTATAATCTAGGATCACCTGAGAAGAGAGCTTCAACCGAGGAGTTGTCTAGATCAGGCTGCCTGTGGGTATGTCTATGGGGAGATTTGTCTTCATTAATTGATTCAGGAAGACCAAGCTCATTGTGGGCAGCACCATTCCCTAGTCAGGTAGTCCTGAACTGCAGGAGACCGAAGGCTAGATGGTAGCAAGTGGGAAGTGAGGGTCCGTGCGTTTACTCCTTCAGCTCCTGATGTGAGTGTCACATGCTCAGTTCCTACCTTGACACCTCTGTGAAGCCCTAGACTTAACTTTACAGGCTCAGGAATATGCCATGATAACCGAACGGATACAGAGCAGTATCCTCCTGCAGACATCCTGTCTGCTGTATGCAGGAAAGGAAAGCTTAACAAGGATGCTGTCTGTGGTTTATGGCCCTTGGAGATATCTAGATAATCCCGCTGAGCAGTCCAGATAACCCTGTTCAGCCGGTTGTGGTTCCCTGCCAAAAGTCTAGACCAATAGTTTCAAAAAATCACCTTGCCCCTTCTACCCAATCCCAAGTTGCCAATTCTTGGCTTGTGGTTTTTCCCTATAAAAAACTCGTGGCTATCACCACATTTCCTTCCATCTGCCGTGCGGTGGCCCAGGTTGAACCTGAATAAAAGGACCCTTATGTGCTTGCATCAGAAACCAGCTCCTTGGTGCTCTCTGGGGGTTTTTCGAAATGGGTACAACACCTCCACAACCATGGATTGTAACCTGGAATTGTAAGCTGAGTGAACCCTTTCCCTTAATTGTATTTTATCACAACCAAACTAAGACACACGGCAAGATGATGTAGAACTGAGATTTAAGCAAGGAGTGGTGGCAAACTGGTATTAGAAAAGTCAAGCCGGAGCTTGCCATGAGCTCCATAATGGGCAATTTAAATGCAGCCCAGAGGCCAGGTAAGAGAGGCAGATTTCTGCACTGGGCCAGAGTCACTAAAAGGTGACGTTAGTTGCAGTCCCAGCTCCCAGCAGGAGCAGGTAGAAATGCCTCAGTGTGCTTCCTGTAGAAACCTTCAAAATGCCCACAGACTAGCCCTGGACAGAAGAGCACACAGTCAGTGGTCGCCAAACTACAAGGGAGAACCGTGCTGAGTGGCAAGGGCAGCGTATCCCATTAATACTTCAGCAGGTGGAATTAGTAAGTGCAGACTATAAAATCACGTAGAAAATGTTTGAAGAAATGCATGGTGGATACACACACACACACACACACACAGAGCAGGAGAGAGAG
Organism: Peromyscus leucopus; assembly: GCF_004664715.2. Lineage (NCBI taxonomy): Eukaryota > Metazoa > Chordata > Mammalia > Rodentia > Cricetidae > Peromyscus > Peromyscus leucopus. The sequence goes on along the minus strand of NC_051066.1, from coordinate 5,756,014 downwards.
AGAGAGAGAGAGAGAGAGAGAGAGAGAGAGAGAGAGAGTTCAAGCATGAATGAGAATACTGGAAAAAACTTACATATAACTTGTGCAAGCAAAAACGGTCATTGATGGTGTACAGGTCTCCTCAGGGCTGAAGTGACCACTCAGTGGGTAAAAACACTTGGTACCCAAGCTTCAGCACCTGAGTTCAGAATCCCAGAACCTCTGGACAGCTGGACTCAGTGCCCCAGAGGTGAAAGCCGTTGCCCCGCAAGCTGGAGACCTGAGCTCGGTTCTGCAGGACCCGGGTAAATGCCATGTGGGTGTGGGTGTGGCAGGCCACCTGTAATTCTAACTTCAGAAACAGTGATGGGAGCTGGTGATGGTCAGGTTTTTTGTTTTTTGTTTTTTTTTTTTTGTCACTTTGACACAAGCTAGGGTCATCTCAGAAGAGGGAATTTCAGTTGAGAAAATCCCTCCATCAAATTGGCATGGAGCAGGTCTGTGAGGTGTTTTCTTGATAATTGGTGTGGGAGGGCCCAGCCGACAGTGGGTGGAGCCACCCTGGGCTTGTGGTCCAGGATTGTGTAAGAAAGCAGGTTGAGCAAGCCGTGGAGCACAAGCTAGTAAGCAGAGGTCTTCCGTGGTCTCTGCTTCAGTTCCTGCCTTCAGCTTCCTGCTCTGACTTCCCTTCATGATGGACTGCGAGCTGTAAGATCAAATAAACCCTTTCCTCCCCAAGTTGCTTTTGGTCATGACATTTATCACAGCAATAGGAAACAAACTTCAGGACACCCCCACCCCACCCCCACCCTAGAGCAAGCCAGCTAGCCATATTGGCAGTGTGCTTCACTGAATAAAGAGGAAGAGTCATCAAGGTTGGTTCTGACATCAACCTTGGCCTCCTCACATGCACTCATATACATGTGCCCACATACATGTAAAGATGCATACACATGTAGACACACCCACCACACACATGAAAGTGGAAAAAGAAAGCAAAAATGGACACAGCCGCACAACCGTTTTGTGCCAGCGTACTCCTGTGGGAGATGGGGGAGGGGCTTAATCTCCAGAAACTTGCTGACCAGTTAGCCTGACTTACAGAGTGGCAGAGACCCTGTCTCAGACAAGGTGGAAAAGTTAGGACCAAAAGCTGAAAGTGGTCCCCAGCCTCCACACAGGTACAAAACTATGTGCACATTTGCGCCCTCAAGCATGAACGAGCATTCACACATGTGCACGCACACACACAGGCACACACGCACACACAGGCACACACACACACACACAATTTCTTCAGATGGGTTCAATAGCAGGTTGTATACAGCTAAAGATATAATCATGAACTAGAAAGCAGAAATGTAAAATTTACCTGGAACACAAAACTGCTGAGGGCATGAGACAGGGGCATGTCTGTCGGCAGAGTGGGATGGGAAGGGTGGTTATATAAGACCCACCAGGAAGACAGCCAAGTGAAGGGTGGGAAACATGCTGGCCCATGACTGGGAAATTTTCACAACTTCTGAGGTTCAAATTCTCACCTGCACACATTGTAATAGGCTTATAGAACTCCAAAAATAGAAGAAATCAGAGTGAGCCAGAGAGCCGGGGCTGGTGGTATGCACCTGTCATTTTTGCACTTGGGAGGGGAAGGTAGGAGGATCAGGAGTTCAAGGCTACCCTTGGCCGCATAGCAAGTTCAAGACCAGCTTCGGATTTACAACACTGTAAAACCTGTCTTCCCTGACCCAAAAGAATCGACCAGAGAAAAGAAAAAATTGAGTACAAAACAATGACCTTGGGGATGACAGCAGAGGCATCCACAGCTGCGGGAGGAACCTGTGAGAAAGTTCAGGCTGGAGAGAGGCCTTGGGGGTTAAGAACACTGTTGCTTTCCCAGGGGACCAGAGTTCAGTTCCCAGCATCCACATGGCAGCTCACCACCACCTGTACCTCCAGCTCCCTGGGATTGATGGCCTTTTCTGTCCTCCACGGGCACTGCACTCATATGCACAAACCCAGACACAGGGATATACACACGACACATAATTTTAAATAAAAACAAAACCTTAGCCGGGCGGTGGTGGCGCACACCTTTAATCCCAGCACTCGGGAGGCAGAGCCAGGTGGATCTCTGTGAGTTCGAGGCCAGCCTGGACTACCAAGTGAGTTCCAGGAACGGCGCAAAGCTACACAGAGAAACCCTGTCTCGAAAAAAAACAAAAAAAAAAAAAAAAAAAAAAAAAAAAACCAAAAACAAAAAAAAAACAAAAAACAAAAAAACAAAACCTTTTTTAAAAAACCCAAAAGGTATTTTTAAAGGCATTCCAACTATTAAATAACTAGAATTAGACAATGGAACAGCAAGTGAAAGGATTACTAACTTAGACGTTCATACTTGGCACCAGTCTTTCAAGGATGAGAAAGAAGTAAAGCTCTTCACATGGAGCAAAACGGGAACCTTTCCAGGGTTAGAATGCTTGCCTGGGTAGAATTCATGAGGCCCTGGATCTGATCCCCACCCCCAACTGTACAGAAAAAAAAAATAAGTTAAAAGAAAAAGATAAAGGTTATTAATTTAGACATTATTATAAGAAATAAAGAAGTTCCTAACAATGATAGAAGTTTTAGTACTAGGAAGATACAACAATAGCCAATAAAAATAACTTTAAAACATGCAAAGTGATAATGGACAGGAGTCTAGAGATGGGTAGAGCCAAGATTGTATAGATCTCAATGTATCTATTCCCATTGTTACTCCAAGCAAAGAAGAAATGGAAACAGTGAAGGTTTTTTGTTTGTTTCTTTGTTATTTTCATTGTTGTTGTTGGCTTTAGCTTTTCAAGACAGGGTTTCTCTGTGTAGCCCTGGCTGTCCTGGAACTCCCTTGGTAGACCAGGCTGGCCTTAAACTCAGAGATCCGTCTGCCTCTGCCTCCCAAGTGCTGGAATTAAAGGCCTACACTACCACTGCTACCACTGTCCGGCTATCATTGAAGTTTTAAATTACAAAATAAACTTCCATTTGCTCAGTCAAATTCACTAGGAGTTCTGAAATCTTAAATGCAACAATTGGGGAAATAAGTCTTTCCAGGCACACGTGGGGGACTGGAAAAAGTAAGCATGCTAGAACACAGTAGACTTGTGTTTTACATATTAAAATGCAGCGAGGTGCCTCAGCGGGTAAAAACACTTGTTGCCAAACCCGATGGCCTGAGTTTAATCCCTAGAATCCATGGAAGACAAGAACTCCTGAACGATGTCCTCTGACCTCCACATTCACACCATTATGTGTACACCCACCCATACACTCACAAAGACACACACAAGCACATAAATGTGGAAAAATCCAATTAATATGTTTGTAAATAAGAAAAATATCATCACGAAAAATCTAAAAGTACTTGGAACTGAGTGAACACCCTGTGTATCAGAATGTATGTAATGAAGCAAAAGTAGTAGTTTGAGAGAAACTGAGACCCTTCGAGTGGGTAATATAGCAAGCTAACCATGGGGCTTAACATTACTAAAGGAAAGAAATAAAACCCAGTAGCAACAGAACCCATAGAAGTAGAAAGCTTCAGCAATTAATTTAAACAATGAAGATGTTAGTTTAAGACCAGCCTGGTCTATATAGCATGTTTTAGACTAGCCAGGGCTACATAGTGAGACCCTGCCTCAAAAAATTAAATTAAATTAAATTAAAAAAAAATAAAAAATAAAAAAAACACAACAAAGAACAAAAAATAGATTTAAACATTTTATTCTTTAAAAGTTGAATGAAATAGATAAGCATGTGGCAGAATGTATATAGAATATAAAGATACAAGGAATAAGCAATATAATTTTAAATAGAAATATTACTGCAGAGATTAAATATAATAAGAAAATATCCAGTGTAGCTTTGTATGAATGGCATTATGAAGAGGTAAAATGTGCAAATTCCTTGAAATATACAACTTATTAAAGAAAAAAATCCAAGAAAAGGACTGGTTGAAAAAGAAACAGAAATCCTGCTGCCCCATGAATCTACCCAAACACTTCACACAGAACTCACCGAGTTCAGGTGATCTGAAATATTTGTGCCCCAGCACTACAAAGTAGTAGAAATAATATTATTAATCATAACACATTTTTAAAGTTCTTATCTTGCCAGGAATACAAGGACATTTAAACTTGAAAAATTTATCAAAATCATACTTAGCTGGTAATGAATAAAAATCACCCATTCTCCTTATCAGAACAAGACAGGTGTCAAAGCCGGCAGCCTCCTTGTCAACACTTTACTGCAAGTGAAGGAAAAAAGAGAGGGAAAATAAGTATAAAAGCTCATCTTGGCTCCAGACTGTAGAATTGCCTATACATAACAACCTCAAATAATCTATCTAAGCCAGCAGGCTGGCTGCTCAGAACTAATTAGTTTATGAAGGTAGCAGGGTATCAGATCACTATTCAAACTTTTTAAAAAGATTAATTGATGTATATATGTGTGTGCTTTAGGGTATGTATGTGTACCATGTGATGCAGATTCCAGAAAAGGCCAGAAGAGGGTACCAGATTTCCTGGAACTAGAGCTACAAGTGACTATGAGTCATGAGATATGAGTGCCAGGAACCAACCTAGGTCCCTGCAAGCGCAGCCAATGTTTTAACCACTGAGTCATCTCCAACCCTCAGTGTTCAAACTTAAACTGTTTTTCTCCACACCTACCTACAAAAGTTTTCAACTCCATGTTTGGTGGCTCACAATCACCTATAGCTTCAGATGAAATGTTTCTTGCACCCTGTTCTGGCCTTCTCAGGCATCTGTACCTATATGTACTTATGGATTTCCAGACATGGCAGATACATGCTCACAAATAAAACCAAACCAAAACTAAAAAGAAAAAAAAAGTTTTCAACTCAGGAAAAGAGTGCAGAAAATGGTTTGACCTTGCTGAAACACAGCAGAAGACACAAAGACACAGGGATATTAACTATGATTTATCAACACTCCACAGATTACCTAAAATAATCATAATTCCAATCAAAACTTTAAAAATGTTTTATAGGGCTGGAGAGATGGCTCAGAGGTGTTCCTGGATGAGTGGGAAGACCTCCTTTAGATGTATTCTGCACATTAGGAAGTGTTAGTAATTAAGGTAGTGTACGGCTGGGGTGTCACTCAGTGATGGAGCACTGGCCTATAGTGAGCAAGTCCTTGGTGTGTCCCAAGCAGGCAGGCACAGGCAGAGGCAGGCACAGGCACAGGCACAGGCACAGGCAGAGGCAGGCAGAGGCAGGCAGAGGCAGGCAGAGGCAGGCAGAGGCAGGCAGAGGCAGGCAGGCACAGGCAGAGGCAGGCACAGGCAGACACAGGCAGGCAGGCAGAGGCAGGCAGAGGCAGGCAGAGGCAGGCACAGGCAGGCAGGCAGAGGCAGGCAGAGGCAGGCACAGGCAGGCACAGGCAGGCAGGCAGAGGCAGGCAGAGGCAGGCAGAGGCAGGCACAGACACAGGCAGGCACAGGCAGGCAGGCAGAGGCAGGCAAAGGCAGGCAGAGGCAGGCACAGGCAGACACAGGCAGGCACAGGCAGGCAGAGGCAGGCAGGCACAGGCAGGCACAGGCAGGCACAGGCAGGCACAGGCAGGCACAGGCAGGCAGGCACAGGTAGGCACAGGCAGGCACAGGCAGGCACAGGCAGGCAGGCACAGGCAGGCACAGGCACAGGCAGGCAGGCACAGGCAGGCACACACAGGCAGGCACACACAGGTAGGCACAGGCAGGCACAGGCAGGCAGGCACACACAGGCAGGCACACACAGGTAGGTACAGGCAGGCACAGGCAGGCACAGGCAGACACAGGCAGGCAGACAAAGCAGTGTGTTGTTGTCATAGGGTCTGAGACAGACTAATTTGGCCATAATAGGGACTCACCCATGGGAACCTGGTCTCTGATGAGACTGAGATTTCAGATCAGCATGCACAATAACTGGGAATCCATAAGAAAAAATAATTGAAAATTAGCTCTGTGCTTCATCTGTATGCAGAATATCATAAATGACTTTTTGTCATTTTTGTTTTATATTGTGGTGACAAAGTCTTACAATGTGGCCTTGAAAGATATATCTATTTTAAAGTTTTTACATTTCTTTACTTGTTGATTGATTGTGTGTGTGTGAGTGTGCATTCAAGCATGCCAAAGCATTTTGGAGGACACCTTACAGAAGTGAGTGTTGCATGTGTGGAGGACACCTTACAGAAGTCGGTGTTGAATGTGTGAGGACATCTTACAGAAGTCGGTGTTGCATGTGAGGACAACTTAGGGAAGTTGGTGTTGCATGTGAGGAGGACATGTTACAGAAGTTGGTGTTGCCTGTGAGGACAACTTATGGAGTTGGTGTTGCATGTGAGGACACCTTACAGAAGTCGGTGTTGCATGTGTGGAGGTCACCTTACAGAAGTTGGTGTTGCATGTGAGGAGGACCAGTTACAGAAGTCGGTGTTGCATGTCAGGACATGTTACAGAAGTGAGTGTTGCATGTGAGGAGGACACATTACAGAAGTGAGTGTTGCATGTGAGGAGGACACCTTACAGAAGTCGGTGTTGCATGTGAGGAGGACACATTACGGAAATCGGTGTTATATGTGTGGAGGACACATTATGGAAGTCAGTGTTGCATGTGAGGACACCTTAGGGAAGTTGGTGTTGCATGTGAGGAGGACATGTTACAGAAGTTGGTGTTGCCTGTGAGGACAACTTATGGAGTTGGTGTTGCATGTGAGGACACCTTACAGAAGTCGGTGTTGCATGTGTGGAGGTCACCTTACAGAAGTTGGTGTTGCATGTGAGGAGGACAAGTTACAGAAGTCGGTGTTGCATGTCAGGACATGTTACAGAAGTCAGTGTTGCATGTGAGGAGGACACATTACAGAAGTGAGTGTTGCATTGAGGAGGACACCTTACAGAAGTCGGTGTTGCATGTGAGGAGGACACATTACGGAAATCGGTGTTATATGTGTGGAGGACACATTATGGAAGTCAGTGTTGCATGTGAGGACACCTTAGGGACGTTGGTGTTGCATGTGAGGACACCTTACAGAAGCTGGTGTTGTGTGTGTGGAGGACATGTTCCGGAAGTTGGCTCTTAGGGATTTGATTTATGTCTTCAGACTTGATAGCAGGTACCTTTACCTACTAAGCCATCTCATGAGCCCCAGCAATCTATTCTTGGTAAAGATTTAAATAAGAAAGTCAAGGGAACTTAAGAGATGGCTTAGTGGTTAAGAGCCCTGCCTGCTCTTCTTGAGGACCCAGGTTCAATTCCCAGCACCCACATGGCAGCTCACAACTCTGTGATTCTAGTCCAGGGGTCTGACATCCTCCTCTGGCTTCCACAGACACCTATGCAGGGAAAACTCGCATATATATAAAATATAAAAATAATTTAAAAACAAAAAAGTCAAAACCTTAAAATTCGCCAGGCATGGTAGTGCACACCTTTAATCCCAGCACTCAGGAGGCAGAGGCAGGCAGATCTCTGTGAGTTTTAGGCCAACCTGGTATACAGTGAGTTCCAGGACAGCCAGAGCCACATAGTGAGACCCTGTACTGAAAACAAATCAAAATAACAATAACAAAAAACTTAAAATATTCCAGTCTAGCTTTAGGACTCCTGTATTGAAGGATTTTGTAAATAAGACACCAAGGTCCTAGCTCCAAAAAGCATGATAAATTGTGCTACATTAAAAATGATTTTTTATTCCTCAAAAACAATATAGAGAAAGATGAGGTACAAACTGTAGGTGAAACGATTTGTAACATTTATAAAGTACAAAGGATTTCCAGTCAGTGTATGTGTGTACTGGTGTATGCATGTGTGTGTGTGTGCGTGTGTGTACTGGTTTGTGTGTGTACTGGTGTGTGCGTGCATGTGTGTGTACGTGCACGTACGTGCACGTATGTGCACGTATGTGTGTGCGCACGCGTGTGTGTACTGGTGTGTGTATGTGTGTGTGCATGTGCATGTGTATGTGTGTGTACTGGTGTATGTGTGTGTGCATGTGTATGTGTGTGCATGTGTGTACTGGTTTGTGTGTGTACTGGTGTGTGCGTGCATGTGTGTGTACGTGCACGTATGTGCACGTATGTGTGTGCGCACGCGTGTGTGTACTGGTGTGTGTATGTGTGTGCATGTGCATGTGTATGTGTGTGTACTGGTGTATGGGTGTGTGTATGTGTGTGTGCATGTGTATGTGTGTGCGTGTACATGTATGTGTGCACGTGCATGTGTACTGATGTGTGTGTGTGTATTAGAAGTAAATGAGAAAAGATAGAAGAAAATTGAACAGAAGTTGTGAACATTTCACAGGAAAGGACACTGATGGAGAAGACACACGTGGAAAACTGCTCAAACTCAAAAGTGTGGCCACTCACATCATTTCGGGCAAGGAAAGCATGAAATATCAAGGGCTGCAGTTTTGCGGACTCAGCTGCTGACAGCACTTGCTGCTCTTGGCGGACCTGAGTACCTTTGCCAGCATCCACATCAGGCAGCTCACCACTGCCTGGAACTCTACCTCCAGCGGATCCGACATGTTCTGGACTCTATGGACACCTACACTCACAAGTGCACATGCATGTGTAAAATTGAAAAATAAAAATAAGGGCCTGGAGAGATGGCTCAGCAGTTAAGAGCACTGGCTGCTCTTCCAGAGGACCAGGTTTAATTCCCAGCACCCACATGGCAGCTCACACCTGTCTGTAACTCCAAGATCTGACACCCTCACAGACATACATGCAGGCAAAACACCAATGCACATAAAATAAAAATAAATAGATAATTAAAAAATAAAAATTAATATTAAAAAAGAGAGGAATTTTGTCAAGATGGCCAACATGAGAATGCTGCCGCTGCTGGAAAACACTGGTTTTGTGCGTTGTCCTGGCAACCCAATAGCGCCCTCCCAGGTAGTGTGCTGGGAGGTTCCGGCATGTGCGCATTAGAACCTGTGCAGACAGGGATACTCATTGGAGCATCGCCCACTCCAGTGAGGAAGTGAGAACAGCTCACATGTGTTCACCGGGAGAATGAATGAATGAATGAATGAATGCACGAAACGGTGCATAGCTAATGAATAATGAGGGAAGGTAACTGCCATGGCATGAGTGTTGTAAACAACAGAGGTCTCACAGAGGCCAAGGGCGACCTTGATCTCCTTCCCTACTGTCCTACTTCTGCCTCCTCGGATCAATACCTAGGGTATTGCCATGCCCTGACAAAAACAGATTTTTTTTAAAAAAACATACACAGAGGGCCAGTGAGATGGCTCACTGGGTAAAGGGATTGCTGCCAAGTCTGATGACTTGAGTTTGATCCCTGGACCCCAGGTGGTGGAAGCAGAGCCAACTCCTGCAACTCCTGACAGCTACCCTCTGACCTCCACGTGTGCACTGTGGCACATATGCACATGGACACAAAATCAGCATGTGAACAAGAAACACACACACACACACACACCACACACACACACACACACACACACACACACACACACGAGCAAAAACACAGACAATAATCACAACAAAGCAGGGTTGAAACACAGCGGTGCACATCCAAATGGCTGATATGGTAGAGGAGGAGACGGATCGCTCCAACCAGCCTGGATGAGTGAATTTATGTGACAAAAAGAAATGACCAAGCTTCGAAACAGATTTCGTGAGTTTGTTCAACATTTATGCATGGTACTGGGAGATGGAGAAGATGCTGACAACTGATGGAGACACACACAGAGACAACCTGAACACTGCAACTGGGGAGATGGCATTTCTCTGCCCCCTCTTCCCCACAGGGAGTTTGCTGAGACAAAGCATGGTTCCTGCATAGAAAATAAGAGGCTTACAATGGCCTCTTTAAAGTGTAAGTTGGGCTGGAGAGATGGCTCAGAGGTTAAGAGCACTGGCTGCTCTTCCAAAGGTCCTAAATTCAATTCCCAGCATCCACTTGTAGACTCACAACCATCCATAACTCCAGTTCCAGGGGACCTGACGCCCTCTCTGACCTCCATGCACACCAGGCCCACTCCTCGGCAGAGCCCTGGCCTGCTCCAGAAATGTTAAAAGGAACATAGCCAGGCTCCCAGGAGTCTCAGCCTGACCTTGTCCAGTCCCAGCTCCTTCATCTACTCCCCGATTTGGTTTTCTCAAGGGAGGTCCTCTTTTTCCTGCTTTCTTCTTCCCATTGGCCTGTCTGATGTTCACTAATTTTTGAAGCTCTTAATTTGTTCATTGCCTTCCTAGTGGGGTGATGTGGAGACTTTCATTTGTGAGGATGAGCCCCATGTCCAACCTTCTCCCAGCTCTGAAGCATCTTCTCTCTCTCTCTCTCTCTCTCTCTCTCTCTCTCTCTCTCTCTCTCTCTCTCTCTCTCTCTCTCCCTCCTTTTTTTTTTCTCTGTGTAGCTTTGTACCTTTCCTGGAACTCACTCTGTAGCCCAGGCTGGTCTCGAACTCACAGAGATCTGCCTGGCTGGGCCTCCCCAGTGCTGGGATTAAAGGCGTGCGCCACTGCCACCCGGCTCTGAAGCATCTTTTCACATGTGCCATGTGCCCTGTATTTGCAAGCCACTCTGAGCTCTGTGCTCCCCTCTGTACAGCGAAAGATGCAGCTGGTGCCTTGGGGTGGCCAGGGCTGCACCGAGAAGGGGAGGATGGGTTCTTCTCTACCTGCTCTGTGTCTGAGCCAGAGCCACAGCTTTCTGCCTTGGCTGAGTCCTTACCCTGGTTCTCCTGGAGAAATCTCCTCGCCTGCCCTCAGGCCACTCCATGATGCTCCTTGGCTTAGAGCCTGGGCTGCTGAAGCTGCCCACCCCTCCAGAATGCAGAGTTGTAGAAAATGTGGGCTCTCTCTTTCATTCCATGCAACACTGCTTGTTGGACCACACTGGTGCCCCAGGAACTGCCGCTCTCTAGCTCTGTGACCTTGAAGAGGCTCCTTCACCTCTCAGAGCCTCAGTATCTTCATCTATACAATGGGGGCACAATGCTACTTTGAATGGGAGTTAAATGAGATAATAGCCGGAGCCTGACTCATGAGCAGAGGAGCCGTCATTACTGTTACTGTCACGGTCGTAGGTATAATTGTTCCTCAGCGTTGGCCGGGTGCATTATAAGCAAAACAGCCACTCAATAGCTCCTGTTGACCATGGCTGCACATGAAACACCCTTCCATAGACACAGGAGCAGAGAACCCTGTTCTATGCAGATGCTCATGACCATGAGAGCTGAGATGCTAGGAACCTCTCTCGGGGATGCTTCATATTATCCACCATACAGAGAAACCCGGTCTCGAAAACAACACAATAAAATAAGTTGAATGGGCACTTGAAGAGTGATGGAGGTTGTCCTTTGGCCTACACATATACATGCACACATGAACATGTGCTCCTGCACACACTGGCATAGTGTGTGTGTGTGGCAGTGTATGTATGCTATATGTTTTGAGCAGCGCTGCAGATGCAGCCCAGAGCCTCTGCATGGCAGACAGGTGCTCTGTCTCTAAACTATTCTCAGCCCACATTTATAATTTCGTTTGCTCCAGGAATGTCTGACAATATCGTGTTGGAGGTTATTGCAAAGAAAATACACCTCCAATTTCTCCTCTTAAGCACCAGTTCAAAATCTGCCCCCTATAGAATAGGATGGCATTGCGAAATTGGGGGCTTCATATAGACGGAGTGTGTCTCCTAAGGATGCATGTGCTGGTGTTCAGTTTCCCTGTGGCAGTGCTAGGAGGCTATGGGACCTTTAGGATGTGTGGTCCTGGGAAAGGTACCATGTCTCGGAGAGCACTGCCCTCCCATAGTTCTCACGGGGCCCTGATTGGGAAGATCATTGTAAGGTCTGTCTGTCCCTCCTGTTTCTGTGACATGGAATTCTTACAGTTACTTCTACACGGTGTAGGGCAGGGAATGTCCAGCACCACGCATGACATGGACCCCGCAGTGCCTGACACTCATTCTCCTCGTTGGCCGTCTTCAGGCTCCTGAGCAGTCCCTTCCGCAAAGCACTGGGAGCCCATGGATGATGACCTGCCTGACTCTCCAGTGCCACCTCGTGGCCTGATGGGTGACTGCAGGTTCAGTGTAGAAATTCTGGCTGGTCTGTCTTGGGATTTAGTAGCTACTAAAATAGAGGGTGAAGAGAGTGGGGAGTTGTTCACAGAAAGCCACATGGATGCTCTGTCATATGGAGGAGATGTCTCTGCAAGATTTTGTGCTAAGAATATTTAATATGTCACTTGATGGTCGATTTTCCAAATGAAAAGGCGGAGGTTCCGGGGACCCTGGCAGGGATATCCAGGGCAACGCGTATATTCTTCATCCAGGGAGTGGATGTGGGTTCTTCTTCTTCTTCTTCTTCTTCTTCTTCTTCTTCTTCTTCTTCTTCTTCTTCTTCTTCTTCTTCTTCTTCCTTTTCTTCCTCTTCTTCCTCTTCTCCTTCTCCTGCTCCTCCTCTTCTTCCTCCTCCTCCCCCTCCTCCATGTCCATTTGAGAATGCAAACATTTTTTTGCATTACACAGTAGTTCCTGGTGTGCTGACCCAAACCCTGCTGGTTTGGAGCCTGGGCATATCATTGTTCCTCCTTTCCTGCCTGACCCTGGCATGTCCTCTGTGGACACAGGCACCCTCAGGATCTCCCATCTCCATTTTTGACCTCCAGACTCCAAGTTCAAATGGGGTGTGCCCTACCTCCATGCCTCTTGTGGCTCTTGCCTCAGCCTCAACCCTGCTGTTCCCTCTTCCCAAACGTCCTTGATCTCTGTCTTGATCACTCTACTCTGACCTCCTTGGTATGTTCAAGGCAAGCACTTCCTCTTCCAGGAGGTTTCCCTGGAGTGCCAGCACTGTGGTGATTGCCTCCCCGCATCAAGTCACTTGTGTCTTTTGAGTAACTAACTGCTCGTACTTGACCCAGGAGACCTGGGTCCTGGAAGAAAGAGAAGATGGGGATGGGCACTCCGGGCCCTATTTGCACCTCCAGCCAAGCCTGGAGGTTGGATCAGAACTCAAAGCCGTGAACAGACTGCCCTTGTCCTGCAGTGACTTGGGGGCAAGGTCTGACTGGCATAATCTGGGGACACTGAGAAGCCATCAGCCTCCAGGAATGGGGGCTTTGAGGAGGGGACTCCTCCCTCTCTCCCTCCCTCGTCCATGCCTTCGCCTGGACTGGGGTGTGTGTGACAGGCGGGTAGCAAGGCATCAGTGGATTAGCCCAGCCCCCAGTCCCACATTTTTTAGTGACAGGATTTTAGACATTGCTGTAGGCTAGAGGGTTGGCAGCCCACTGCTCTTGAGGAGTGGCACATGGAAGCCCTCCCCCGCTCACCCTGCCCCAAGCCGCCCAGTTCCAGCCTGGAGCTCGGCCACCAAGGCTCTGTTTAGTCCCGCCTCCTCCCAGCTGTGAGCTTGGGCCATGGGACTTAGATTCTGAAGGTGGGAGAATCCCCTTGTCTCCAGGTGTCTGGTCTGGCCTTGGAGGATCAGATCCTAAGGCCAGAAACAGTGGGCCCCCCGGGAGGAGCAGCAGGGGAGTGGTGGTGTGGGGGTGTGGGGGTGGAGGTGGGGGTGGGGGTGGTGGAGGGGGGTGGTAAGGCTGAAATGTCTGTGGTCAAAGCAGCTTTCCAATCTTGGTTTTTTCCTCGTGTTAACTTTGTTATATTGACCTATCACCTTCTCCCCTGGGCCTCAGTTTCCCTTCTGAAGCCTGGAATCCTGCCTTTCAGGGTAGTTGGGGGGCACAAATTGAGGAAATGGAATCTCTGAAGTCACTTAGCTGCCAGAATTACCCAAATCGGCCGGCTCAGCAGAGGCTGTGGAGGAGCAGGCCTCTAGGGGGCGCTGGTGTTCACAGGCAGAGTAAGAGGGGCTATGGTGGATCTCAGGTGGCCCTGGCAGCCACCAGAGCCACTCTATTGGGTGTGTTCTGTTCCCTGGCTAAACTGCCCAACTGTGCCTCGGTGAAGAGACCCTATACTTGGCCTCTAGCTCCTCAGGGGCCCAGCTGTGGTCCATGTCACCCCATTCATTTGGGGGTGTCCCTGGCATGCTCAGCTCACAGGTCTCAAACCAAAGACTCCCCATTCCATCTTCTCCTCTTGTACCCCAGTAGCAAGGACCAAAACCCTAGATGTAACCTGAACACTTTGAGAGTTTGGACTTTTCCTGCTCTCCACAGGCATCAATCTGGTCAAAGCTGGGGTCACCTCTCACCTTAGTGACACAGCTGACCTCCTGCCCCCATTCAGTTCTCCGAGGCCAATCATATTATCACCTTTCTGCTCAGCAGCGTCCTTCTTCCGGCCCCCAACCTTGGCTACCTTTCTGGTTAAGACACTCAGATTCTGCCTCCTCCAAGGTGTGGAAGCCTGGACACTCCCAGACAACGCTCTCACCAGCGCCCTGTCCCGCTTAGCAACTTCAGATCTCAGCTGAATGGCTTCTTCCGGGAAGCCTTCCCTGATCCTCACCCCCCATGAGACTAGGTGCCCCTGGACCAAGGCTCCAGTGTTCCTCACCCACACTGTGCCAGGCCTTCTCCATCCTTGGTGGTGACCATCACTTCCCTGCCTCTCAGCCTGGCTGGCACTCAAAGGACTGACCCTTCCTAAGCAAGGGCCGATTGAGTGCAGGAAGAGGTCAGTGTTGGGTAACTGGGCAGGGGGATGGTGACGGATGACTGCGTGGGCTCAAGGCTAGAGATGGCAAGGGGCTGAGGTGGTACAAGAAGGAAGGGAGCAGGAGACTAGGAGGTGGAGTCGGGCAAGACCAGGAACGCCCCCAAACCCTGTGTCCATGACTTGCTGCTCCTGGCAGCCACAGGGAAGTCCAACAGTGTCACAGGCAGGTCCCTCTTAGGCCCAGTCCCCATTCCCCAAGGAGAGGCCACACGGGCGTGTACAGGTTGTTTATTTACAAATATACCAACATCTCATCTTTTTCTCATTGTTTCCATTTCTGCTTTTGTGGGAAGAGGCAGGTGAGTGGAAGGCGGGGGGTGGTGATGTGGTAATGCTAATAAATAATTTAACAATGACAAGTTATTAAATAAAATGTGTGTGGGGATGGCAGGCGGGCAGTCTGTACAAGGTAAACGGAAGAATACGATGGGAGGCCTGGCCCCAGCCAGCTGCAGCAACCCCCTCCGGTGGGACCCCGGGGCAGGGCGGCAGCCCAGAGACCGTTGGCAATCGCCCCTGTGAAGGGCCGTGTGCTGAAGGGTCCTTCCTGCTTCCCTGCTGCAGGCCACATGTGAGCCTCCTTGTATCAGGTGAGTGTGTGCATGTACGTGTGTGTGAGTGTGGTGGCCCTTCCCACAGTGGTCAGCCCCGGGCTGCGGCATCCCCCTGGCCCTAAGGGTGCTCAGAGCTCTGAGTTCATCTTCCCTGTGTTCCCTGACTGAGCAGGGGGGACATCCAGGTAAACTGGGGCAGTGGCCTCACTTCAAAGGGATGTCCCTAAAGGAGAGACTGCCTCTCTGTTGGACCTACTCATGTTGTGGCAGTTCCTCACCGTCCACACCCCCTCCAGGAAGCCTCCACGACAGCAGGCTGCCTGCACCGCCCCTTGGTCTGACCCTCACACTGCTGTGGTGCCCGTGTGTGGCCTCTTGTGAGTCTCTGAGGGCAGCAGAGTATGGGGAGCCTCATGGAATGAGCCCGCAGAGGGCTGTGGCTGGGACAAAGCCGGGGTACTGTCCCTCCTGTGTGACACCTGGGCAGGCTCCTTCCTCTGCCTGAGCCTCAACATGCCACATCCCCAGGCAGGAGGTGGGACTCTGTTTGTCTCTGAGTTACCCCCACCCATCTCTCAATTTCTGCCTCTTACTCCCACATCCCTCTGCTCCTTCAGGCTGAAGGCTAGCCCTCCCAGCCCCATACCCCTCTGTCAGCCTCAGCTCCCCAGCCTGAGTGGGGTCTTTAACAAGGTCTGGGCAGGGCTGGGTCAAAGGCCACCTCTGCTCACAGGACAGAAGCCCGAGTCCCTGCAGCAGTCCAGGGCCGGCGTGGGTGTCATGTCTCAGCAGGGCAGCAGGCCACAGCCATGGTGAAGGAATCCTGAGAAGGCTGGCTGCCAGGGCATCTCCAGCCTGATGGCTGAGGTCCCTCCTCTGGCAACTTAGAAGTGTCCTGATAACATCTTCTGCCTGGGGACACCAGCATGGGGACAGCAGGGCCAGGGCAGGACTTGGAGTCTGGAGGCCCTGGAGTAGGAAGAGAGGACCCCGAGGGACCAGCAGCTGCTGTGAGGCACACTGGTCCCGGGTGGGGGCCTTTCGAGAGATAAGGAAGATGGGGACACTCCTGCTATCCTGCCCGATGCAGTTCTGTCACCGCCGGGCTGCGAGGCCTGGAGCACATCCCTGGCCCTCTCCTGTCTCAGGTTTCCGCTGCCACAGAAGGGTGACCTACACAGCCCATTGGTATTGTGTTTTCCAACTTAAAACATGGTTAAGAGAAGGCCAGGTCTCCCTGGAGCCAGTACCCACCCTGGGTCTGCCCCAAATATGCCCTGTACAATTCAGCCAGGGACCTGTGCCAGACGGGGGAAGGGTGAATCCCAGGACCCTAACTTCAGCATGGAGATCAGCGATGTTCTCTTTATGAAAAGAGGGACGCAGGAGGGCTGTGTTGGCAACTGCTATTCCCCGCTGACTCCATCTGTGACATCTGAGTGGGGTGAAGGGGGTTTGAGGTCTCTCCAGAGACAGAGAACAAACCCACACAACTGACTAGCCAGACGCAGGAGCCCAAAGTGGAAAGAGAGAGAGACACTCATCCTTAGGAGCCCACGGCTAGAGCTCGGCACACATCAGGATGTATGTCGGGGGTTAGGATTCAGCATTCAATGAGTGACAGCATCCTGGGCGTCTGGCCCAGGACCCAGTGCCTGTCGGGGGCCAGTGGAGGTTGCCAAGGAAAGACCCACTATTGCTTCTGCTTTGGGCAGCAAGAGTCCAGGGGACTCCGGGCTGGACTGACACAGGAGGCTGAAATGCTGGGGGGCTCTACACTGTGCAGGGGTCCTGCAGGGAGCCCCATAGGGCTGACCTCTCAGCCAGCTGAGACAGAGGGAGAGAATACAGTGGGTTCAGAGTAATGCCCCGAGCTGACTGAGTCAACGGAAGGTCAGGTGACCAGGTACAGGCCAGGGTCCTCCCTGGGCTCTGAGCAGTCAGCCTCCCATCTGCACATGCTGAGGGGTTGTGGCATGTCACTGTACCAGTGCGAGGCCCAGAGGCTCATTACAGATGATATGGGTGGGTTTCCAAGGACCTAAGCCACCTGCTGGATCCCCGGCCACATTAGCAGAGGTAAGGTGGAAAGCAGGGGAGGGGAGGGGCCTGTTTGGTGTGAGCTGGCTAATGTCAGGAGGGAAGCTTGGTCACACAGTGCCACCCCGCAGAGGAGTACAGTGCCTGCCCGTGTACAGCCTGTCTGCTAAGGAGACTAAGGGTCAGGAGGGGCCACAAGAAGGGCAGCTGCCCTGTCCAAGAACAAGGGCCAAGGGAACTAAGTACCAGACGGTGTCAAGCCGGTGACTCTTGAGGTCCTTTCCATCTGGATCATCTGCTGTGGCCCGATTCTACCTGGTTCTGCGGGCTCCATCTCTGGCCTGGGACCTGGGTCTGTGACTGCCCCCTGCCCTGCCTGTACAGAGCCTGGGATGCACGGAAGCCCACCGGCTCACACCCGAAGACTCCCTCCTTCCTTCTGTTCTCTCCAGCTGCTCTCAGAGGCAGGCCCTGCCCACTGACCTCACTGTCGCCAGGCTGCAGAGCGTCTGTCCACCTCTTCCACGTCTGTGTGCGCGTGTGTGCACCCAGGTGTATATGCATGTTTGCACAGGTGTGCCTGCAGCTGCGTGTGCCTTTACATATGCATCTCTGTCCCTTTGGGTCTCTGGGCTCTGCCCACATCCCTCCTCTTACTTGGGACTCCTAGTCCAGGCAGGGCCAGAGAACCTGTCACCCCTGCTCGGTTCCTCCTCTACTCTGCCCCAGCCTAGGGCTGGGGACAGTGACCCTGGGCCTCTTGGACCCAGAAACCATCCCCTGCGCTGACCAGAAGGGGAAGTGGTCACCTGCGCAGGACACCCGTATAACCGTTTCTCGGGTACCAGGTACTGTCCCAGGGCTGGACTTGCAGGGACAATGGAGCTTGGCTGGAAACAGAGAGAATGTTTTAAAAAAAAATAGAACAAATATAAGCTTCCCAAAAAAAGAGGTGGGGAGGGGAAAGACGGTGACGGAGTCAGGGGCTGGGAGGCAAGTGGCTGTCCAAGAGCTCTGGGTCCCCAGGGGTCACACGGTCTCTGTGGGCAGGACACAGTCCCTGCCCAGGCTGCACCCATCTGCCTGTCTGGCTGCGCCCAGTGGGCACTTGAGCCAGGTCCGGCTGGCCGCGGGGAGGGCACCGTATGGCTGTCTGTAGAGTCTGAGCGGGTGGTGGGCTGGGGGGCCGGCTGGCTGCAGAGGCCTGTGGTCCCACCCTAGGCCCAGGCCCAAGCGTCCATGCGGCCCGGCTGGCCCTCAGGAGGCAAAGTAGGAGCTCTGCATGGAGTAGAGCCGGTCGATGGGGTTCCCCACGCGGGCCTGCAGGGAGCCCACGTCCGAGGATCCGAGGAAGCAGTCGCTGAGGCTGGTGAGGGAGGTATCGCTATCGATATCGTGGAAGATGGAGTCGTTCCCTGGGGGGTGCAGAAGGGATGTCAGGAGTTGGGTGTAGGCCAGGGCTCAGGGGGTCCTGGCAGCCCTGCAGGCTCCATGGCCAGGGGTTATGCGCAGGCCAGCTGGCTGGGGCTGGGCCCTTCCCGTCACGGGGAGGCGTGCTGGGAGTGCTCGCTGGACTGCCCTGGGCCCTGGGCCCTCTGTTTAGGGCAGCAAGGACTGTCGGAGCCTCTGTCTGCCCGCGAGGCAAGGACAGAGGGCAGTGCTGGGCAGATGGGGTGGGGCAGCTTACCATAGGGGTTCATGTGGTCACCTGGCATTTGGGGCGGCGTGAGGCCCTGTTGGAAGGGGTCGCTGCTTCCGTAGGGGCTCTGCTCCATGGCCACGATCTGTTGCTGCGGAGGGGCCAGTGGCGTGTAGGAGGCCATCATGCCCTCCATGCGGCTTGACAGGACCTCTGAGGACAATGGATGCCTTCACCAACTGGTCCTGCCTGCCCTGTCCTGGGAGTCCCTTCAGACGCCCGTCACTCCCCTCCCGGATGCTCCTTCCAGTGTCTCTCTCCAGTTCCTTCCCCCAAACACTTCCCATTGCTCTGTCTTCCATCTGCTCCAGCTGTAAGGGCACAGCTGGAGAGGAGGCAGGCTATGTCGGCAGTAGCCATGTACCACGGTTCACCATGGGGGAGCACTAAGAGGAACCCGAGCCTAGGAAAAGCCCTCATCCCCGCAGAAACTAAAGCACCACCAGGAAGGGGCACCACCGGCTGGGGAGGGGATGGTCTGCCAGGTGGGAAGTCCGGCAGCTGGGGCCAGACCATCAGGGAGGGGGCCGTCAACGTGGGCAAACACGTCGTGGTAGGCAGCTAGGCCACGATGGGGCGTTTTAGGAACGGAATGCGGCAGGGTCCCCTCTGAGGCTATCTAAGCAAGGAAGGTGCTGTGGAGAAATATTGGGAGGCTGGGTCTGTTGGGGAAGAGGAAGTGGGGGAGGCCCTGGGGACCCTGTCAAGGTCTCTGTAAGAAAGACAAACAATACTCATGGGGGTACAATGGGTGATCAACAACCGCTCCCCAGATGGCCACGGAACAGAGGGAAGGGTGGGGGCCAGAGGCATTATGGGCAGTGAGGTAGCACCAAATGGGCTCTGGTGGGCGGGGAGGATTCTAGGTGGCATCTAGGAGGGAGCAGGGCCACTGAAGAACAAGGAATGCTGCCCTCCAAGAACAAGTGGGACGGCCTGGAGGCTGGAGGCAGAGGACTGTGGCCCCAGGAGGGCCTCTAAGGAGAAATAGGAGATACGGGGTTTAGGAACCTCGTCGGTAGGTCCCCAAGTTTAAGCTGAGACGCTGGCCTGGCTCCAGCCTTGAGTGGCAGAGCTGCCTGTGGGTGCCTAGCATCTTCCCAGGGCTGCCCGCTCCACCACACCGGCGGTCTCTGGAGCCCTCCATAACTTCAAGTTCCCTGTGTAGCCACGGAGAGACACCCCCCCCCCAAGCTGTTGGTGCTGCAACAGATTTCTGACCTTGGACAACCTGCCTTCCACTCCATGGACTGGCTCCTTATTGCCACCCCTCACAGGCTTCCCCACCCCCACCCAGCTTTTCTGGGGCACTTCCACAGGATGAGTGAGCAGCAGCGTATGTCACTGCTAAGGTACAGGCTGGAGCCCTGTATGTGGGCAGCTTCGCCCCTTGCTAGTGGTGGGATCCCAGAAGGTCCCCGGATATCCCCAGGCCTCTGTTTCCTCATGAGGTATGCCTGACAATCCTGACCTGGAGGGATTCCATGAGAGCTGAGTGAACCAGGGTGGGCAGGATGTGAGGCCACACTGAGTGACAGGACAACAGCAGCTTCCACAGCAGCAATCCTGACAGACCACCCTTCCCGATCCTGACCACCCTTCCCGATCCTGACCACCGTTCCTGATCCTGACCACCCTTCCCCATCCTGACCATTCTTCCTGATCCTGACCACCCTTCCCGATCCTGACCACCCTTCCCGATCCTGACCACCCTTCTGGATCCTGACCACCCTTCCCCATCCTGACCACCCTTCTGGATCCTGACCACCCTTCCCGATTCTGACCACCCTTCTGGATCCTGACCACCCTTCCCGATTCTGACCACCCTTCTGGATCCTGACCACCCTTCTGGATCCTGACCACCCTTCTGGATCCTGACCACCCTTCCCGATCCTGACCACCCTTCCCCATCCTGACCACCCTTCCGGATCCTGACCACCCTTCCCCATCCTGACCACCCTTCCATCCCTTCCCATCCTGACCACCCTTCCGGATCCTGACCACCCTTCCCCATCCTGACCACCCTTCCTGATCCTGACCACCCTTCCCGATCCTGACCACCCTTCCCGATCCTGACCACCCTTCCCCATCCTGACCACCCTTCCCCATCCTGACCACCCTTCTGGATCCTGACCACCCTTCCCGATCCTGACCACCCTTCTGGATCCTGACCACCCTTCTGGATCCTGACCACCCTTCTGGATCCTGACCACCCTTCTGGATCCTGACCACCCTTCCCGATCCTGACCACCCTTCTGGATCCTGACCACCCTTCCCGATCCTGACCACCCTTCCTGATCCTGACCACCCTTCCCGATCCTGACCACCCTTCCCCATCCTGACCACTCTTCCGGATCCTGACCACCCTTCCCCATCCTGACCACCCTTCCGATCCTGACCACCTTCCCATCCTGACCACCCTTCCCCATCCTGACCACCCTTCCGGATCCTGACCACCCTTCCCCATCCTGACCACCCTTCCCGATCCTGACCACTCTTCCCGATCCTGACCACCCTTCCCGATCCTGACCACCCTTCTGGATCCTGACCACCCTTCCGGATCCTGACCACCCTTCCCGATCCTGACCACCCTTCCCGATCCTGACCACCCTTCCCGATCCTGACCACCCTTCCGGATCCTGACCACCCTTCCCCATCCTGACCACCCTTCCCGATCCTGACCACCCTTCCGGATCCTGACCACCCTTCTGGATCCTGACCACTCTTCCCGATCCTGACCACCCTTCTGGATCCTGACCACCCTTCTGGATCCTGACCACCCTTCTGATCCTGACCACCTTCTGGACCTCACCTGACCACCCTTCTGATCCTGACCACCCTTCCCGATCCTGACCACCCTTCCCGATCCTGACCACCCTTCCCGATCCTGACCACCCTTCCCGATCCTGACCACCCTTCCGATCCTGACCACCCTTCTGTGCGACCTAGCTCTCCCAGTCTCTGGGGCACCTGGCACCTACGCTGCAGCTCGCTTGCTGTGCCTCGGGCAGCTTCTTCATCTGCAGGGGGACAAGCCAGGCACCTACTCAGTCTCAGCCTGCACGCCAGGCCCCCTTTATGCCCCTCACCCCACATGGACCCTTCCCTGCCTTCTCTCCATCCCCACCTCCCAGGTGTGCCCTAGACCCTGGAGTGGCAGTGACTTCTCACCTTTGCTCTTTGGTTCTGAAACCAGACCTGGACCACACGCACGCTGAGACCTGTCTCTGCCGCCAGTGTCTCTCGGACCTGACCCGGAGAGAGGGGGCAGGGCGGTCAGTGTAGATGGCAGCTGAGAGGTGGCAGTGGGTTGAGGGATGGAGGGACACTCCTGTCCCCAGTGATAGCAGTGGGTTGGGGAGGAAGACCTGGACCCACAATGAGCAAAAGAGGGGTGTTGGCCTCAGATCATTGCCCCCCTTCCCCACCCAACTCCTCACCTTCCGACAGGGCTTGGAGGAGACCTCAAAAGAAGCCTTGAAGGCTCTTCGCTGCTGCGTAGTGAGGATGGTCCGGGGCCGTTTGGGTCTTCTCGGGTCCTTCCCATCGTCTCCACTGCCCTTACTCTGGCTGCCCTGCCCCTTTGCCGGCTTCATGTCTCCATCTTCATCCTCACTCTTCACTGTGGAAGACACAATCCAACCTGTCAGTTTAAGCTTTGTATCTTGAGGGGAGAATTCCTCCACCCACCTGCTGTGGCCTCCATTGGCCTCAGTATAAAGTGATTCCTTCCCTACGCCCAGAGAGCCTTCTTTGCCTGGACCTTCATCTCCTGCTCCCTGCACGTCCCATGACCCCATATACACTCCTCACTCCCTCATTCTGGGCCAGCCTGGTCTAATTGCTGACCCACAAGCTTCCCTGTGGCATTGTCCACAGTTGCTGGTGCTCATGGGCTCAGGGAGACAGTGAATCAGGCCCCTGTGGGGAATGGGACCCAGGTGCACATGCATGGCCTCGCACGAGCCTCAGGTAGATACACACTAGAGTGTGTGCAGGATGCTGGTGCTCCCACACAAGGGCAGATCTGCTCTTACATGTCTCTGAAGGCCAGCAGCCTCCTGCATAGGCATGTGGCAACTATGGCCCAGGCTGGCCCTGGGCTTCCGCAACTCATCATGTTTGAAAACCCACCTTCAGCTGGCCTCTTAGGGTCATGTGTCATGCCAGCTGGGGATCAGGGTGAAAAGAGAAGAATGTCAGGAGCCTTCTTTCTTGAGACCTCCAAGGACTAGCAGCTGACAGAGACGCAGGGGTCAGGCATCCTCACAGGAGGACTTAGGACTGCGAGGATGCAAGCGTGTGTGTACACACACACATACAGTGTGCTCACTGGGGATACACACATCTGCATCTTGGCACAGAGGTCCACACATATGCTGCTTAGAGACATTTACAATCATGGGCACACAGAGGCTTGTACCCACAGGCAGGGACATACATGCCAAGACACATGTGGCATGAAGAAACATGTATGTACACCAAGCAACACACAAACACTTCCATGACCCCAGGGTTTGGGGCCTTAGAGAGCCAGGTACATGGCTGAGGTTCCTAATGGCCACCAGCTTCCGACACCCCTCACCTCTCCCCAGCCCCACTTTCTCTGGAGGTGAGCCCCATGGAGGACTGTGATCCCTTCTACCTTATCTGTAAGCTGGGCCAGTGCCCTTCCCTTCCATGGGAGTGCAGGTGGCCACAGGGATGCTGTCACAGTGTCTAACCCATGGACAGCCAGCAGCAGGTACATGAGGACTCTGCCACACTGAGGCCCAGATACTGGGGCCCTGGCAATGGCAGACACTCCCCACATGGGCAGAAACCATCCCTGTGGGCCTAGGATACCTCAAAGGACAGGCCAGTCATCTCAGCATGTGCCCTGCTCAAGTTTCAGGAGTGACAGGGTGCTAGTTGAACTCCAGACCTTGCCAGAGAGCAAGTGCATGTGAGTGTTTATACAAACATGCATATGTGACCTGAGTGTACTGGTTAGCTGCAGAGATATGAAGCACATACATGTGTATGTGTGTGTGTGTGTGTGTGTGTGTGTGTGTGTGTGTGTGTGCGCGCGCGCGCGCATGTGCACGCACACGCGCCTAGGGAGAGCTTTGCATGCTTGGGTGTGTGAGCACATGTCCCCACATAGGGCACATGGGGCGGTGTCTCTATGGCACTGGGTACATGTGTGGTCAGGTAGGCATACAGGTGTGTGTGCTCTGGAGCTGGCACCCAGATAAATACTAGGGTGGCATGCAGGGATGGGTGTGACACACCAGTGCTCTATGTGTGGAGGTGCAGGTCTGTAGAGCTCAGAAGCCCCCCTCCAGCATCCCACTGAACCATGTTCTGCAGCTGTCCCAGCCCAGGCTCACCAGAGTCAGACTCGTCGGGGCTCACGGAGCTGAGAAGATCCTTCTCCTTCTCGTAGTCGCCCTTACACAGCAGCTGGCCCTCCTTGAGCACGAACTCATCCCCCTTCCGCAGCTGCCTCTCGCACACGCAGCAGCAGAAGCAGCCCAAGTGGTACACACACTCGAGCGCCCGCATCACAAACTCGGTAGGCGCGATCTTCTCCATGCAGCCGCTGCATTTTGCCGCGAAGAGCCTGCAGGGCACGAAGGAGGCACAGGCTGGGCTGAGAGAGTCTCGCCCAGGACATCTCCCTCTGCCACCCTGGCAGACAGTGGGGTGGTAGTGGGGGAAACACCCTCCTCCTTTGCATGTCCCACGGACCGGTCAACTCTGTTTCTGGGTCTTCCGGCTCGGACATGGTAGCCACTAGAGGGCAGTGTTCAGGGTCAGTCTCACTTCCTGACCACTAGCCTCCTTCACCCCCATAGCCAAATAATCCCAGTTTTGCCCTGCCCTCCACCCGGGACCCTTCTCCCTACCCTGGGCTTCCAGATCCTCAAACGCTTCAATCTTCCCTCACCTGGGCACACAGGACACAGAAGACTTTGTAACACACGTTGATCTTGTTCTTTCCTGATCCACACGCCTGTAGCTCCCAGTGCACTTAGGAGAACATCCCACCTCACTACCCCTGGCTTCCTGGCTGTAATCCCTCAGAACAGCCATGAGGTCTCCAGAGCACCCTCACAGCAGCCCCTGGACACATCCTGTCCCTGCTCCTCGGCTTGGCGTCACCTTCTTGTCCCTTCGTTTCAGCCTGGGCACAGCTTACTGAAACATGGCTAGTAGCTGTACTCAGCACGTTACCCGTGCACGTCACCTGATCTTGCAATGGCCCTTGAGACCAGAGAGACCTGAGGAAAAGGAAGTGCAGACCAGAGTTCCTCGTGCTCAGCGTACATGTGATGCAACAAACAGCTCCCCGTGTGGGCTGATCCAGGCTCTGTCTCCCATCCAAGGGTCCAGCCCGAATAGGGTCTCCACGCCCCCGGCTGGCTTGTGCTGGAGGGTCCTGCTGTCCCGCTGACCGCTCCTCCCCACACCCCACCCTGCCACATGCTCGCTCTGTGGGAACTCAGCCTCAACAACACTTTGATGGAAAAATTTATGAAGAATCAAATTATTGCTGCTGGGAGGGAATTAAAACCATTTTTCATTCCCCGCATCCCCGGGCCACGTCTGCGGGCGCCACCTTGGGAGCACCGCGAGTCCCATCCCTCTTTATGGCCCGCCATCACGGGCACAGATTACAGCTGCAATTCTCTGCTAATCGGTTCTGGAGCAGGGACAGCAGTAAACGGCAGGCTCCAGCCCTGCCTCCCTTCCCGGGGCTGCCATCAGCACCGCCCACGACAAAATGCTATGGCGCAGTGGACAGGGACTCCTACAGTTCTGGTTGCTGCTCTGGCACTGGCCAGAGCTCTCGGCCTGGGGACAACTCCCGCACCCACCTCTATTCTGTCTGGCAGACTCCTATTCAACCTGCAACACCCAGCTCCAATGCCACCTTCTCTGGGAAGCCTTCTATGATGATGCCCTAGTCTAGGGCACGTGGCCTCCCCTACCTGCCTCTGAATTTCCTTACTGCCTCAGTTGCTCTGCTGCAAAGTGGGGGTACCAGAAGACCATCCTGAGGATTTGATGACATTGAGCATGTGAGTCAGCAAGAAGCCATTGTGTATGTCTCCAAGGTGGGCCCAGCTCTAGTGGGGACACCTCAAGGCAGGTTATGGCTCCTTCTAGTTCCAGGGGGCCTCTGTGTGCATTTGTGGTGTGGGTATGCAAAGTCTGGGTGTGGGACTGAAGGTCAGAACAGGTGCTTGAGGCAAGTGAGAACCCTCTAGGCCCACCTCAGCTTGTGACTTTGCAAGGAAGGCTTGGGCCGGGTAGTTTTGTTCAGGGCCCAACCTGTCCCATTGGCAGCCATAGGTAGGCAGAGCTCCTAAGAACCCGTCTGGCCATGGACTCCTTCCCAGAGCAGATGCCTACCCCTTGCTGCTGCTCTGTATCTGACCAAGGCACCCAGTAAGGGCTGCAGGGGTCTGAACAGCTGGAAACTGGCCATGTCTTGGGCATCTTGGCAGGCCCAGGTCCCAGGCCAGAGTCAGCACATCTTGTGGGGCTCCAAGACACAGAGCTTCCTAGGCTGCAAAGAGGCAGCCAGCAGGGTGTGTGTTGGGGGGTGACCCGCATTCAGCAACTATGCCACCAAGCTGGCGCTCCCGCATTCAACAGCCACACTAATGCCTTGGCAGCAGGGGGTGGATTGCGACTTTCTCCAAGCTTATCAACACAATCTATTATTAATACCCCTCCAAAGGCTCCAGCAGCCATTTCCAGGCAGCACAGCCACTCGGGGCATCATCTGTTATCTAGATTGCAAGAGCCTGGGAAATAAAACAAACGGCGTGCACTTTATAAACGGAATGTGCCATCCGTTCGGTCTCCAAGCATCTCTCCACCCAATAAAACATCGGGGGGCACGTATGAAATACTCACTCCCAATTACGGGGCCGGCTTTGTCTACCACGCAGGGATAGAGTGAGAGCTACGCTCGAGCGCATGTGTGTGTGTATGGGGGTTCCCTTCTCTCTCCAAATCCCCTTCTCTCTCTCATCCCCTTCACCATGGGCACATGGCTGGAACCAGAAGCCACGGAGAGCCAAGGAGGAGCGGGCCAGCCACAGGCAGGACACTGCCATCGTGGAAGCTCGGAAACCTTGTGAGCAATTCTTCTCTCCCGGCCTCAGCTTGCTTCTTGGCACAGCAGGCAAGAGCTACCAGTTTAAAGCTGCCAGCAGACGGGGCGGGGGCGCACCCTGGCTCCCCCACTTCTTCACGGTGCAAACCCAGGGCTTTGCATGTCCTAGACGAGCATTCCAGGTCTAGCTCCATAGTTCCCTTGCTATGTGACTTTGGGCAAGACATTTAACCTCCGAGACTCCAGTTCTCCATCTATGGGAACATTTGGGCTGGGAATGAAGCTCGGCTGGCAGCGTGCTTGTCTGGCCTGCACAAAGACCTGGGTTCCATCCCCAGTACCAAGTTTAACCAGGCATGGTAGTAAACACTTGTAATCTCAGCATCAGAGAGGTAGAGACAGGAGGATCAAAAGTTCAAGGTTGGGGCCAATGAGATGGTTCACTGGGTAGGACTTGCTTCGTAAGTCGGAACCCGAGTCCAATCCCTCAAACACACAGAAAGGTGGAAGGAAGGAGAGATCTCCGTGTGGCATGCTCTAGCGCGTATGCCCTCCCACCATACATACAGTAATAAAAAGAAATGGCTACATGGGACCCTGCCTTAAAAACAAAGAAAACAAACAAAAAATGAGCCAGGCAGTGGTGGCACACACTAACTTTAATCCAAGCACCCAGGAGGCCGAGGCAGGAGAATCTCTGAGTTAGAGGTCTACAGAGTGAGTTCCAGGAAAGCTGGTGCCACACAGGGAAACTGTCTCAAACCCCCAAATTGGTGGTAGTGGGGGGGGGCTGTCCTAACTAACTGCAGAGCAACTGGGAAGATTAGGTGCCTGGGAGGCCCTTGGCACCATGCTGGTTCGGGGACCTTGTGGTCCCTGCTTATTGGGGCCCCCACGATCTCTGGGAGCAGGCTCCTGGTTGTGTATACAAGCCCCAGCACGTCTTGCAGAAACCCCAGGGCCAGTCCCTCGTGCTCCCCTCTGCCATAATGGGTCCTGCTCTCTGGACTCCAAGACAGGACAGCTAGCTTGGTGGCCACTCACCTGTGCCCTCTAGGTCCTCACAGGCCAACCGGGAGGCAGGGGCAGACACTTGTCCAAGGTCACACACAGCACTGCTCTGACAGCGTGAGTCCAGAGGGCCTTGTCTCTGGGTACTGGGTCTGTGCACCTGCCCCAAGGTTATAAGCTTCCTGGAGGCCCAATCCACATCACACCCCATGATTCTTCCTCTCCACAAAGGGTCTGGGTTCTTTACAAAGTAAACCGAGGGCTGGGCGTGCATGAAACTGGGTTTGATCCCCAGGGTTGCATAAGCCAGACATGGTGACATACACATGTAATCCCAACACTCAGGAGGTGGGGCAGTAAGCTTAAAGTCATCCTTGACTATATAGTGACTTTGAGGCCAGCTTGGGATCCATGAGATCCACTCTCAAAATAATAATAAAATAAATAAAAACCAAATTGAACATCACTCTATCTGCACATTTTTCAGTGATCACTGTGTAAAATATTCTATCGTGAGGACTTCCCTCTTTGAAAGAGTTCCAGAATGTAAGATCCCATTCCCATCAGCAATTGGTTTGGTTTGTCTAAAGCATAATTTATTAAACTCATAACAGGCTAATTAAAAAAAAAAAAGTCTGAAAACACAGTATTTTGCAGAGGATTTGAATGTGGGTCACAAATCTGACAGAGTAACTTCTTAGCCAGTGGCCACTGTGGGATGTCTGGAGCAAAGCTCCAGCTGCATACGACAGTGGCCTTTCTGAGATGTCCTCACCCCAGATGTCTTCAGCCAGTCCCCAGAGTTCAGGTGGTCCATGCTGAGCTCAGAACCCTGGCTGTCACTGTCAACCCTGGAACCTTGTTAAGTATGTACTCTTGTGCCTCAGTCTAATGGGGACAATGATAGATATGCTGCTGGGGTGGGGGTGGGGCTGGGGTGGGGGTGGGGTGGGGGTGGCAGGGCTCCTGGCGATGGATGGGTAAAAGGGGAGTGTGATTGCTTCTACTACATCTTCAAGATTCCCAGCACTGGGGCAGGAGAGATGGCTCAGTGGTTAAGAGCACTGGCTGCTCTTCCAGAGGACCCAGGTTCAATTCCCAGCACCCACATGGCAGCTCACAACTGTCTGTAACTCCAGTTCCAGGGGACCTGACCTCCATGTTAAAACACCAAGGCACATAAAACAAAAACAGATAAATTAAAACTGTCCCCAGAGCTAGCCTAGCACTGTCGTTGAGTGGAGCTCCTTCCTCCTCCTCCTCCTCCTCCTCCTCCTCCTCCTCCTCCTCCTCCTCACTGCACAGCATGCCCCATCAGCCCACTTTGTTTGTTTTTCTAGACAGGGTTTCTCTGTGTAGCTCTGGCTGTCCTGGAACTCGCTCTGTAGCCCAGGCTGGCCTTGAACTCACAGAGATCCGCCTGCCTCTGCCTCCCAAGTGCTGGGATTAAAGGCGTGTGCCACCATGCTCGGCCCCTCAGTGCACTTTACAGTGTGCGGGGCCCCAGCTGGGTTCTGAGGATAACTTCTATTGCACGTGTGTGCTCGTGTGTGCTCGTGGCTCTCAGGGACCTCCTTCAGCCCTGGAGACAAGCCCTCAATGGGCAGCTTCAGTGATGAGTCAGCCTCCCCGCCTGTAATCACCACACTCCTCCCCAGCGGACACTGCTGCTTCTCACCTGATAAGGAGAGAGCCTGAGGACACTCAAAAACCTAGCCCTACTTCCTTGCTGTGGTTTGGAAATGTCTCACAAAGGCTCATGCGAGGCTAGCCTGTGGCACTATTAGCAGGTGGTGTTTCTTGGGAAGGTAGGGGAAAGGTTAGGTCCCTGTGCCTTGAAAGGGGTCCTGGAAACCGTCATGATGTTCCACCCTACCATAGGCCCAAAGCCACTAGGCCAAGTGACCATGGACCACAGCCTCTAAAATCATGAGCCAAAATAGATCTTTCCTTTTTAGCAGATGATTGCCTCAGGGATTTTGTGACGGTGACGGAAAGCTGACACTGCTTCGTTGAGTCAAAGCAGACTTCAGTTTACTTCACAACACTTGAGAGCACAGAATAATCTCAAGGTAAAGCCCAAGATCAAGCCATGGCCCTCTAAGCCACATCCTGGCCTGTCATCAGCCAACTTTTCACTGTCCCCAAACCTAGCAGTTCCCATCGGCTTCCAAGGTTGGCCCCTTCTCTCGCTCTTCCCCTTGCTTCTGGACTGTTCATCCTTCAAGGCCTGCTTCCAAGGTCCCCTTCTCTGTGAGGGCTTCCCTGATGCATTATCAGCCATTCTGTATTTATGTGTCCAATGTCCCTACTGAGCTAGGATTTGACACGGGGGTCTTCTAACTCACCCCCAGATCTGACACCGAGATTATTAGCGTTTGTTGAGTGGATGAACAACTTTGTGAAAAGTGAAATGGCAGCCAGGTTGGGTGAGAAAAAAATTATGTTTCTTTAAGGGGCTCTAAGAATATCACTAGGTAACAAGACACAGATTTGCTCTCTCTAGAAACACACGGGAGTCTGTCTGTCTCTCTCTGTCAAGGCTTCTGTCAGAATGTCACGGTGGCTGAGGCAGAGCTCCTGGACATAACCGCTGGATTCTTCTCTCCGACAGAGAACAGGTGAATGGGTGCTGCTGGTTTGGTGGCCTTCTGTGCCCACTGCGGCACCTCCCTTGATTCATCCAGCCACACTCTGGAAGCTGGCTCTGAGGACGCCTTGGCACAGAGCCAGACTGCCTGGTCCCACAGAGATGACCACAGTGTGGCAGGTGATCTGCCAGGCTGTGCTTACCACAGGAGGCTGGGATGACAAATGTGGAGGACAGCTGGGGACTTCCTTGTGGAGGGGACATAATACAGGCCTAGGGAATTGGTTCTGGGAGGTGGCAGGAGTGATTTTGAATCCTAGCTCTGCCCTACTAGCTTCCTGATTTGGGGAAAAGGCACCTCTATCCTGACAGTCTGGCTCCCTGTGAGAAAATGGAGGTTGGGTGCCCACCTAGCAGGTGTGGTAGTCTTCTCCAGGCCACACTCAGGTGGTGGCAGGATTCCAGATTCCACTGATGAGGCTGGAGATAGCAAGAGCTCCCTGTGGTATGGGGTTCTTACAGTTGGGGGCTGTGGTACCCTATGATGTAGGTACAGGGGTGAGGGGCAGGCCTCCAATGCCTGGGGCCAGGGCCCTGGAGAGTAGGGGTGGGAGGGACCGCAGGAGCCAGCCCATCACTGGGACTTACTGACATCTCCCCATGTGTCTGTGCATCCTTATCATTCCGGGCTTAGCTGTTTTTTATTTGGAGACAAAAAGGGGCCTGTTGATGGGATCCAACTCAAACCAGCTGCAAACATCTGCTTTGATGCGGCAGGAGCCGCAGGCAGGCCCGGAGTGCGTGTCAATCAGGCGGCTGGAATGTGCAGCGTGGCTGGCCATGCTCACTGGCTGCCGGTGTGGTACCTCCTGGCCTGCCAGGGCTTGGCAGGGCCTTGCTGACCTGCCGCCTGCCCAGCCGGCATGAGGGTTGCCCCGGGCTTCTCTTAGCCCTTTGATCCACCTCCAGGGCACAGTGGGGAGGCCCCAGCCAGGGCTGGAGGTCACCAGCCATAGGCAGGCAGGGACCAGTCCAGCTTGGAGACTTAGGTACTGTCCCCATACCAACAGGCACACATTCAGGGATCCCACAAACACTGGCATCTTCTCCATGCCAGGCACTAAATGAGGATGGAGCTGGGAGCAGAAGAGAGGGACCATCCCAGGCTCCCCCTCAACTTCCATCCTCACAGCAGAGGGGACATTCCATGGGTTAGAATAGCGTGTGTCTATCTGAACAAAGAGACCATCACACACACAATGTACCAAAGGAGACAATAAACTAACACAGAGGCCAAGGAGGGGTCTAGAGGGCTGCAGTTTTAGAGAGGGCAGTCAGAGGAGCTGGACATCTAGGGAAGGGGTTCCAGCTGTAGGGGACAGCAGTGTAAAGGCCCTGAGGTTGGAGTGCACATGGAGTGCCAGGAAGTGGCACTGTGTCCAGCACCATGGCTGGAGCAGGTGAATGGAGGGAAGGGACCCAGGTGCAGGCAGAGCTGGGGGAGGGCTGCTCATGTGGCCTGGGAGGGCTGCGAGCTAATAGACTAGCACTTAAAAGTCTTTTTAAAAATAATTTATTTAACTTTATTTATGTGCATTGGTATAACAGTGTCAGATTCTCTGGAACTGGAGTTACAGACAGTTGTGAGCTGTCATGTGGGTGCTGGGAATTGAACCCAGGGCCTCTAGAAGAACAGCCAATGCTCTTAACAACTAAGCTATCTCTCCAGTCCCCTTGAAAGTGTATTTAAACATTTATTATTTGTTTGTTTATTTATTTAGTGTGCATGTGGTGGGGGCCAACTGTCTGAGTCAGTTCTCCCCCTCGACCGTGAGGGTTCCGGGAATTGAACTCAGATCATCAGTCTTGGTGGCAAGCACCTTAACTCACTAAGCCATCCGTTTGGCCCTCTGGTTTGGCATCTTAACTGGCTCTCTCTGGTGGTAGCTGTGTGGCTATGACGGAGGAGCAGAGACAGGATTGGGGACATCAACCCAGCGACCTAGGTGAGGTGAGGTCAGCATCCGGAAGTCGCCTCACCCCCAGGAGCCTTCCAAAGGAGAGGATGCCAGAGGAAAGGTGGGTCTGACCCTCTCAACAAGTCGGGGGTGGGCATTAGAAGGGAAAGCCAAGGCACAGTAAGGGAGGGCGGAATGGGGCCTCAGCTCTGGACAGGATGTGCCCAGGGGCAGCACCTGACATCTGAAGTTCTGGAGAAGCTTAGATGGGAACACACACATCGGTATGGACATGAGCATAGACATACATGAGCACACACATACACAGACATACACATGTGCATACCCATGCAGTCCTACAGAATGAGCTTAGATCATGTCCCATCTTCAGTGGAACTCATCATGGAGCTGGGTGGGCACTGCTCTGAAACCAGGCACTCCTGGGTAACAGACAGGAGCCCTCTTGCCACCAGGGAGAGACAAAGTCTAGGGCAGGGGGGGAGGGGATGATCCCCTCTCCCCGTCTGAGCACCTTCCCATGAAGACCTGGGGTCCAGCTCAGGATGCTGATCCAGACAGAAGAGACACAGGAAAGCCCGCGAAGGCAGCCAAGCCTTCGTGTGAGGGCACCAGGCTGGGGCTTCGTCTGTGGTTGAAGTATGGGTCCTAGGATAGCTTGGGCAGTAGAGGGTTTGTTGGCATACAAGAAGGCTTGGGTTTGATCCCTAGCACCACATAAAGGCAGGCGTGGTACCACGTGACTGCAATCGCATCACTTGGGAGGTAGAGGCAGGAAAATCAATGGCTGATGTTATCCTAAACCCCACAGAGAGGATTGCTCTCACCACATTCATGCACCTGCTGTGAGCCTGGACTGCTCCTTCCTTTCCTTCTGCTGCCCATCCTGCCTCAGGAGCCATCCAGGTCCCTTCCCCTCCCGCACCGAACCTGCGCTCACGAGCTCCTGACGCTGGACTCCACAGCCCTCTCAGTCCTGTTACTGCTCCACTCTGCGTCTTAGAGTCTAAGACTTCCTGAAGTGTTTCCTACAGACCAGGCCCCGTCTCATTACTAAAGAAGGAAATGGTGTTAGAAAAGGCACCAGGCTGCTGCTCTCCTGGCCCCTTTGCAGGCGGCGGCGGCACACGGGCGTGGGGGTGGGGGGCTGGGGCGGGGCAGGGGGGGGCGCGGGGTGGGGGTGGGGGGCTGGGGCGGGGCAGTGGGGGGGCGCGGGGGTGGGGGTGGGGGGCTGGGGCGGGGCAGCGGTGGGGGGCGGGGGTGGGGGCTGGGGCGGGGCAGCAGTGGGGGGCCAGGGTGGGGGCTGGGGCGGGGCAGCGGTGGGGGGCGGGGCTGGGGCGGGGCAGCGGTGGGGGGCCGCGGGGTGGGGGTTCTGTTCTGGAAGCCCTCTGTGGTTTCCTCCTGCCCACCTGTGATAGCTTTGTTTCACTCTGTCCGCTCGGAGTGGCCAGGTCCATGTCCTAGGCTGGAGGTGCTGAGTGTGTGAACAGTCCAGGGGGAAGATGAGAAAGCCCACACCACGAGACATGGAGCCGCTGGCTTTGTCTTGGGGTCCTCCATGACTAGCAAGGGCTGGGTTCAGAACCACGTGCCCAGGAAGGGCTGTAGGACTAAGGCAAAGCCTGAGCAGGTACGTATATACTCAGCCAGGTAGAACGCAGAGCTTGGCAGCCAGAAACCTGCTGGCTGCTTCAAATACCCCAGAAGAGCTGAGGGTGGTGACCCTCATCTGTAATTGAGGATAGCCCCAAGTTCAAAGCCAATGTCTACATAGTGGGTTCCAGGCGAACCAGTACCACATAGTGAGTTCCACATAGTGAGTTCCTATCTCAAAACAAACAAACAAACAACAAACAAACAAACAAAAAACATTTCAGAGGAGGAAAGACAAGATGGCTTTTTGGGTAAAGTGCTTGCTGCACAAGACTGGGGACCGAGTTCAATCCCTGGAGCTCATAAAAAGGTGGAAGGAGAGAACCAACTCCACGAAGCTGTCTTCTGACCTCCACAGGTGCACAGAGGCAGGCACTCCCACTGCGCGCGCGCACACACACACACACACACACACACACACGCACGCACGCACGCACGCACGCACACACACACCCTTTTTTTTAAAGACTGCATAGGCTTCCAGTGAGGGAATGTGCATGTGTGTGTGCAGTGGGAGTTGACTTGAGAACTGCATTCTGTGCAGAGATGGACAAGCAGAGAGGCCATCCCAGGAGGGAGCAGCTGGAAAAGCAAAGGTATGAGGAGGCCTTTCTCAAGGCTGGAGAGACAGTGCATTCTATTGGAACAGGCTGGTAGGAATGAAACGTCAGCGAGCAAGGCTGCAGGTCCAACACTCAAGACCTGAAGATAAAGCACATACTTTTCTTCTGTACAATGATACATCTGTGCACCCATTCACAGTCACCTAACTGGCTACGCATCCATCCACTCTCCCATTACTTATCCATCTTCCCATCCCTTTATCCATAAATCAGTCTAGCCAGCCAGTCACCCACTCACGTATCCATCTATCATTCACCCATCCACCTATCTACCCATCCATGTGTTCATCCACCTATCATCTATTCATCCATCTAGCCACTCACCCATGTATTCCTCCTCTATTACCATCCACCTACTCATCCATTTTCTTACATCCACCCATCATTCATCCATCTACCATCTAGCCACACCTTTATTCATCCCATCCACTTCTGTCTATACCCACCCACTGCCTCAGCCATCCACTCGTCCACAGACTGCCTACTCATCCATCCCAACCTCTCACTGCAATGTGAAGTGATAGCATTTGCCAAACACACACCACAGCCAATTGCTGTGTCGGGTGACAAGGACTGAGTGGGAAGAGGGTCTGGGGGCTCTCCTGGTGGAAGCAGCATTCAAGAGAAGGGGGTCCCTGCAGGAGGGATCTGGGACACAACCGTGGGGCAGAACACTGACCAAACTGGTATTGTGGTTTACTATTCTAAACCCAAAAATTTTGACTTCTTTGTATAAACTGTAGCAGGGTTTAATTAGGGTTCTATCAACATTGATAAACTTTCTTTGAGCTAGTGTGTTCTAGAAGAAACTCCATTAAGGCAATTTAATTTTTTTGATCAATTTTCTTTCTAGTATAGTTAAATAATTTACAACTTCTCCTTTTTCAATTTTTCTTTTACTAAAATTATTTTTATTTAGACAAATGATTTTTTCACAGGAATTTTTTAAGAGGGCTTGCTCTGCTGTGAGGTTTGTCCTCCCCAGCCTTGCTGATGGCCAGTGGCAGTGCGTTACACCTGCGCAGCCTCCCTGCTGGCAGCTGGACTTCACGCGGACTTTTTTATTTACCAAGGTAAATCTCCCCCAGGATCAGGAGGGTGTTTTTCAATCCTGCCAACTCAATCGCTGAAGTTTGTTTTCACAAATCTTACCAGGCAGCCAATGAAAACACACCTACCCAGGGACCAAAACACGGAGTCAAGACAGACTGCAAGGTGTCCTGTACGGACTGCAAGTGTCCCCAGGACCCATGTGTTCCTTCTCGTCCTCCAGGGACTCAGACAGCACCTCCTTCTCTTGATCCCATGATTCTCAGCGTCTAGTCCCTTACTAACACGTCTGAGTTTTGCCAAAGAGCCTTAAGCCTATGCTAGCTGGGGAGTTCGTTTCCCTTCAGGTGAGCCCGTCCTCTGCTCCATGCTCCCCCTGTCGTAGCCATGGATAACACAAGCTGTCTTGGCACAGATGCTCCAGTCACGTGAGATCTGGCCCTCTCCTCCACTGCGCATTTGTACGTGCACACATTTCTCTGGTCCCGCTCTGGTCTGAACCCACATTGTGACGCATGTATAAGGTCCTACCAAGTGAGGCACTCGTGAAATCTGCTCAGCCCAGAGCTCACAGCTACACAGGAAGAGCCTTCCTTCAAACACGCTTCCCTCCCGCCCCACCTCCCCAATCAGTGATGGCGCACGCCTTTAATCCCAGCACTCAGGAGGCAGAGGCAGGCGGATTCCTGAGTTCCAAGCCAGCCTGGTCTACACAGAGAAACCTTAAAATCAAAAACAAAAACTAACGAAACAAACAAAAACAAAAAAGCTCACACAAAACAACAAAAACAAAAACAAAAAAAAAAAGATCCGAGGATAGCCTCTTGGAAAGGTAGGGTCCCTTCCTCGATGCAGAGTGCCTGATAGGCGGGCACCACACTTTTCTAAGAGTTGGGAAGGTGGTTGGGGAGAACAGGGAAGAGGTGCCAGAGATAGGGAGCCTGAGAGTTGCTCTTGGGGTGACTTTTCGGAGGACATAGTTATAGTTGGTGAGTAGAACAAGTCCCCATGATGAGCCACAGGATTCTGAGAGGTGGGTGCAGGAGGGGCCGGCTGAGAGTGACTATAGGTTTGGAAGCCTGAGGGCTGGACCTCTCAAAAGCCGGTGGGCTCTCTCCTGCAGGCTGGGGGTGGCCGGGGCAGGTTAAGCCTGGTGTCCCTGCAGGGCAGGGCATACAAGGCTACTCATGCAAGGCCACTCCTGGGGACCCCCCTCTACTGTGGCCCGTTTAGTGGGTAACTGATCGCCCCACGCCCCGCCCCAGCCGCCCGCTGCCCGCGTGAGCCGCTTAATCACCGCCCGCCCGGCTGCATTAGCATAGTAATGGCCTTTAAATTGAGCCTCTTTGTTTTTTAATTAAGCTCCCAGCAGGTACAGAGAAGAGCGATTATTGAGGAAGCTGCCAGCGCTAATCGCCCGCAGTCATTTGACAATTAAAAAGCGCCTAGCTTTAACCCTTTCCCTGCGCCCGCAGCAGTACCCCCAGCGTTTAGCACCCGCTGTGTGTGTGCACGCTTTCGACTGGGATCGGGGATCCCTCCCCTACCAACTCAGAGAGGTCCTTGCCAACACCCCCATTTTGATGAGGGGCAAACTGAGGAACAGAGCAGGGAGGTAACTTGCCCAAGGCACACAGTTTGGGTGTGGAAGACAGGAGTTTGGCAGACAGGTTGCTATGGAGACTCAGTGGCCAGCCTTGGCGCCTTGCAGCGCCCTCTGCTAAGAACACCTTCCCACTTACAGAGTATGGCAAAAATCTTCTCACCCTTCTAACGCCTGTGGGGTGGAATTCCCAGGCCTCCTCTCCTTCTCCTTACCCATCCCGTGCTGTGTACAGGCACGGGCCTGGGCCTCCCGCACACCTGAGAACAGCTGTGTAAGAAGAGGCGGGGGTGGGCTCTGCCCACGTGGGAGGCGCACCATGAGTAGGACAGGTAAATTCAAAGACAAGCACCAGGTCCAGCCCCTCCAGGGAGAGGCGGTCGGAGACACCTGACCGCTGAAGTTTGGAGGGAGGGTCTAGGAAAGGCTGCAGTGCGTAGGAAGATCCAGAGGCACCACCAGCATGACCTAGAAAGAAAAGCTGTAGGGGAGGGCAAACGGAACCAGAGGAGCGGGGCAGCGCGGGAGCAGCCAAGGGGCGGGTCTTACAGACTTCACAAACAAGTGCACTTACATTTAAATGGGTAATGCCTCCCGTGATTTAGTACAGAAACGTCCAAAAGGCAGCTGGCTGCCGCCGCCTCCACCGTATCCCTCGTCTCCAGATACTCTCCCCAGAGAGAGATAAGTAACACATGGGTGTGTGGACCCATGCACCCCCCCCCCCAAGCTTGGCCTTTTCTAAAGAGGACTGTCTCTCTCTCTCTCTCTCTCTCTCTCTCTCTCTCTCTCTCTCTCTCTCTCTCTCTCTTACACACACACACACACACACACACACACACACACACACACACACACACAACCACTCTTCACTAGGGCACCTGACTTCCAGCTGCCAGATCCTTCACCATAGGCTCAAACTCGGATTTACTTAACCTGCACCCCGCGGAGGCCTTGTGGGCCATTTAAAGGATTTTGTCTTACTCTCAAGAACCATTGAAGGGTTCTAAATGGGGAGTGGCTTGAGTGATTTACATTTTCAAAAGATCACTTTGGCTCCTAGCTGGAGCCCTCTGAGAACTGCGGTTGGGGTCCCGCCGGAGGCAGAGCAGCTTCTTTCTGGCTGGGGGTCAGAGAGTGGAGATGGTTTGGGAGAGAGCCATTGGGTGGGCAATGCACTGGACTTGGGGCAGGATAGAGGATGCTCCAACCCTGGCCACCGAGATGGGGCGCCGGGTGGTGGAAGCCGGCGCTCGGTCACTGATTTCCTGTTACCTCAGGACAGGAGCCTCCCATGATGGGGAGGGCCCACAGACACTCAGGAGGAGATGGGGGGGCCTGGTCCCCCCCCCAGGCTTCCAAGCTCTGTCCCTGTCTGGCTCAGTTTCTCAGGGGCTCTGACCTCATCTCACATGCTCTGTATTCTACTTCAGGTTGAGTGGACGAAGCCTGGCAGGGGCTGTGTCTTTCATAGAGAACTATCCCCAGGGTGTGTGGGGCAAGAGGGGAATCTGGATAGAAAGAGGAGCACTTGGCCCTCGTCACTATTTTTTCTCTGTTCCAGGCTTGGGAGTGGAATGGGACAGGCTGTCGGCACCCTGGAGCCCCCCTCGATCTGCCCATGACTCAGAGCTGGGGTGGGGGCAGTCAGGGCCACCCACTGGCTGCCTTGTCCCCTGGGCAGAGGCAGGAAGCAAGGAGCCCTTGCAGGCAGCTAGGGGTTAACAACCAGCCCACCCCCATCTATCAGCTAACATCTCCCAGACAGACAGACACGGCAGCTGTCCAAACAGGCCTGTGTACCTGGCCATAGCCTCGGAGGGGACAGGGCAGTGCTATTTACTCAGCTCCTGCCCCCACCACACGCACTCACTCACACACACACACACACACACACACACACACACACACACACACACGGGCATTTCCATGCAGTCTCCCTTGGGTTTGTGCTGAAGGTTCGACAGTTCATAATGCTAATCATCCTTGTTCTGAACTGGGGGTCTCTGGACACTAGTGTTAGGACTGATTGTCCAGCCCAACCATTGCCACTCACCATGAGCAGAGAAGCAGCACTAAACTGCTCTCAGAGCAGAAACTGATACCGGGAGCATGGGAACTGGGGAACCATCTCAGACACCCTGGGGGCTTGTCAGGCTTCCTTCTCGCTCCCTCATAGCTCCCTGACCAGCTCCAATAGAGGTTCCAATGCAAAGGCACCAGCTACCATTCACTTCAGTTGAGTGGTCCAGGAAGTTCCCTCCATCACACCTGTCCATCACCAACCAGGATGCTTCCTACAGGGTTCCTAGGTCTGACCCTCCTCAGTGGTGAGCTACCTCCCACCTCTCCACTGGTCCCCAGGTCTGGTGTATCAGGTGCCCGGTAAGTCCAGCCATAAGCATGGCCCCCTCTCCCTCTGTTGGTGGCTCCCTATGCATTCTGCAAGCTCTCCCTAATGCTCCTTCCCTGGGGAAAGTGTTAAGGCTCTGCTCCTGCTCAGCTCAACTTGTATCTCCTACACAGAGCCTGGGTATCTAACTCCCCCGTGGCAGAAGGCTTCTATTTTACAGAAAGAAAACCAAGACTCACAGAGGCACCACACCTGTGCCGAGCCCCACAGCTACAGTACAGGCCCCACACAAGCAGCAAGATAGGGACTAGAGGGTGGTTTAATGGTTAAGAGTGCTTGTGGCCCTTGCAGAAGACTGGAATTTGGTTCCTTGCATCCATGTTAGGTGGCTCACAATTGCCTGGAATTCCAACTTCAGGCTGTCTAATGCCCTCTTTCGGCATTCATAGGTACACACAGGCACATGCACACACATGCATGCACACACTCACACTAAGAGAAGAAAAAGAAGAGGAGGAGGAAGAGGAGGAGGAGGAGAAGGAGAAGAAGAAGAAGGAGGAGGAGGAGGAGGAGGAGGAGGAGGAGGAGGAGGAGAAGAAGAAGAAGAAGAAGAAGAAGAAGAAGAAGAAGAAGAAGAAGAAGAAGAAGAAGAAGAAGAAGAAACAGAAGCAGCGGCAAAGGTAGGTGCAATCATCTTGGGGGAAGGACAAAGCCCTTGACTCATGTGCCAAGTCCTAACAGGGTAGCATAGGCCAGCAGTGAGAGATGCCCAGTTTGACCAAGGTGCCTTGGATCTGTGAACCAAGGTGCCCAAGGAGGGATGCTCCACTTATCAGGGCTCTCATGAACTCAGGCTCAGGCTCCGCTAGCAGGGACATGTGCATCCCTAAGAAGTGAATCCTCTCCCCAAGGCCAGGCTCTAGAAGGCTCTTCAGTGCCCCTACCCAGTGTGACATCTTTACAGCACATGCTGGGCCTGCGAAGGCCTGGGTGGGGTGAGGGGGACTGTAAATTCCTGGGCCCCTGGCTTTCCATCCCTAACAACCTCCTCCCGTGGCCACAGCGCCTGTCCCTTCGCAGCCAATTTACATGAGGGGTCCCAGACCTTGGGCGTAAAGCATTCCAGACTCCAGAGAGGGGGCAACTATTGTTTCTTTGGGAAAAATAAAATAAAATATAAAATAAACCGGATCTCTGCAGCGTCTAATCACTCTCATATGTGCTATGGGGTTCCCAGCGTGGACAACCTTTTCCAGTGTGAGAGCCCCTGGGGCACAAACCTGGCTTCCCTGCAAGAGATGGAGGCAGAGGCCAGAGCCACTGGGCCTCTGTCTAATTTAATCTACTCCATAACCTCACAATGACTGAATGTCCCATTTCACAGAGGGTACAACTGAGTCTCTCGTTCAAGGTCAACAGCCAGTGCCTAGCCCTGTCAGGATGTCTCCTGGGAACTGCCCCGCACTGAGTGGTCTCCCTGTGTGAGGGCCGTGCACTGCCCTCATAAGGGGTCTGCTCCCACCAGGCCTGCCCCAGGCAGGCCCGCCATAACCACAGCTGGGGCCTGAAAGCATC
The DNA here is from genome assembly GCF_004664715.2 of Peromyscus leucopus. Lineage (NCBI taxonomy): Eukaryota > Metazoa > Chordata > Mammalia > Rodentia > Cricetidae > Peromyscus > Peromyscus leucopus. The sequence goes on along the minus strand of NC_051066.1, from coordinate 5,714,482 downwards.
AAAGCTGGTTTTTAATAAGGAGGATGAATCTTCTTGGAAGCCTCAATCCAGGAGTGGGGGGGTGGGGGGTGGCCAGGCAGCCAACGACCTTAGTTCTTCTGCCCCTCTGAAGGCAGGGAGGGGAGCCCTGGCCCAGTGGCCTGTCACTGGCCGCTGGGGGCCTGGGCGGTGGGGGGTGGCTGCCCCGGGCCTGGAGGGAGCTGGCTCCTCTAGCAGAGTAAGCTCACAGGATATTACACAGCCTTTGTGTGCCTGGTGACCCAGCTGCTGGTTATTGAAAAATTCCACCGCTCGGCACAGGGCAGGCCTGCTGACCCCTCATCCCAGGACGCGCCTATCTTTCAAAAGATACAGGATTAGAGCAGCAGGCACGACCCTGAGCAAAGCCCGTCTGGGGTGTCTGTGTTTTCGTGGCCTCACGGGATACTGGTTGGAGTGGGTTCTTGGCGCAGGATTTAATTAGTTGGAATCAGTCTGCGATTACTGTGGCGACTATTTACCCAGGCACTCAGCAGTCTGAGCCCTACTCAGAACAAAGATGGGCCCCTCGGCCCTGGGCTGGCCAGGCCAGGGGCCCCAGCTGAGCTTGGGCCCAGCTGGGCCGGCAGGGAGAGCTACAGGCCCGGCCAAACCTTCTGCCTGCGCACCTCATTTAGTCGATATTTGTGGGTTTTCAAAATGCAAAGCATCTACATGGGGCTTTTAAAAAATTAAAGCATCTCAAGAAATTTATGGCCAACTTCCGAGTGGCCCCTCCCCCAGTTTGTGGCTCTGTGGCGGTGGTCAGGCAGAGCGAGTTTGCTGGGGTGGGATGGAATTCCTGCAGGAGGATGGTAGGGGGGCTATGCCCAGAGGCTGGCCTGGCCCCCACTCTGCCTCCTCAGGTGTGTGTGTGTGTGTGTGTGTGTGTCTGCAAACACGCACGTGTGGCAACTACTTTGCTTAGGGAGGTGAGCTGATTTCTCTTGCTTGCACCCATTCCATACCATGGGAGCTTTCCTAAGGCCTACAGTGCAACTGGGGACAGGAACTATGAGTGTCCATGTATGTAGTCTAGATGGCCCCTCCTCCTGCATACGCCTGCCTGTCAATGCACATGTGCATGCCTACTGGGCTCATACTTACCTGTCCGCAGCTGTTCAGCTCTTGGTATACGGCCAATGTTTAGCAGTCTACATCTACACACACTTGCAAATCCAAGTGTGCTCCACTCTATGCACACATGCTATGCACATGGACCCACACACACCGACACAGGCCACTGCTCTAAGCATGTTCACACATTCATACACAATGTCTGTACACACATGTACATATGTGTGTCCCCACTTGTGGAGACATCAGCTTCCCTGGACCTATGGGAGGCTACAGGGGTAGTTTTGCAGCCCAGAGTCAGGTGTGGCTTAGAGATACTTTGAGTTTTGTTGTTTGTACTTTTATCTGTTGGCAGGGTCTCACTATGTAGCCCTGGATGGATTAGAACTCTCTCTGCATCCAGAGTGCTGGGATTACAGGTGTGAGTCACCACACCTTGCTAAGGTAGTTCTAATGTGGAACAGGACCTGTCTGGTCAGGAATGCTGCCAGATCAGACTACAAGGCAGATCTGGGGGTCTGGCCCTTCATTTAGGCAGGCCTTGTCCCAAGCTGTCACCAATCTCCCTCTGTCCAGCCTGTCCTCAGCCTCCTCTGAAGACTTCTTGGTTCTCACCTGCCCTCCCACCATAGCCATGGCCACTGAGGCTTATGTCCTGTGGCTTGGCGCACTTCAGGACCACCTGCAGGTCAGGGACAGAGAAGCGAACTGCTGGACACAGAAGGACTCTGGGTAAAATGGCCTCCTTTTCTGCCCTGCTGTAGAAATCAGTAACCCTGGCCCCACCGCAGAGCCACGTGGTCTGTATGCCGTGAGCACTTGCACATACAGAATCACGCCTGCACGAAGCCCCTAGCATCCCATTGACTACACTAAGAGGGACAGACAGAGGGACAAAACCCTGGTAGGAGACATGTGGGAGCAGCAGATAAAGGAGGCCACAGTAGACGATGCCTTACACAAAAGAAAGTGGTCTCAATGATTCTTAGATGTTCCAGTGTGGCCCCAAACATGGCTACTGACTCATCATTGTTGAGCCTTGGGCAGTGAGCCACCCAAATCCAAGGCTGGTTGGTGACCAGGCAGGACCCCAACTTAATGCTGGTCACCACCCCCAGTTTACATCATCCCCCTCTGCTCTGGCACTGCTGGGCCCTCCTTCAGGCCTCTCTACTTCTGCTCCCCTCACAGACACCATGGGGGGCCCCTGGCTGATGCCCCCATCTGCTCCCTGGGCTGGGTTTCTTTTCATTGCCCAGCACCTCCCCTCCCCCGGGCTGGCTTGCACCTGCCTATCTTCACAAGCCCCCCCTTTCCTGTCCTCACTCCACCTGTCTGCCTCACACCCGGGGACAGCCATGCCAGGGCTGAACCCCAAGCCTGCTGCCATCTTTGGGTCATTTCTTAGTGGTCCATGAGGTTGATGGATCCTTATTTATAAAACCTCCAGAATGGCTTCACAAAGGAGGGCTGTGCAGGGCGTTTTCTCAGAACTGGGCAAGGGAGACTGCTCCCTAATGACTCTCTCGTCGCCATCCAGGTTGAGCACCACAGGACCGGGGAGGGCGGGGGATGAAAGTGGAGGGCAGCAGGATGAGGTGGTAGCCCCTCTGGAGTCTGGAGGATGCAGTCCAATCTTGCCTCTATTTAGCTTTGTGGGCTGGGCCCCTGGCATCATCCAGGGCCTCAGTTTCCCCTTTTTCTGGGAGGTTTGAGCCCGCTCAGATGGCAAAGTTACAATAAGACCATGAGTGCTAAAAGATCAAGACAGACTCAGAGGGTGACTCCAACGTCCCCTCCTTCTGGTTCAGCTGCTGTCACATCCCAGACGGACCCTATGTCAAGATCCCAGGGACTTCCATTGGTCTCAGGAAAAGTCTCTGTCCTGAGCCCTGGAAATTATAGTGCTTCCTGGTGTCTCCCTCCTTCCTCTCCTAGCCTGAGAGTTCTCAGCTTCTTTCCCCGCCCACCGCTAAGCTCCCAGCCACCGTGCTAACACAACTGTCCAAGCCCATGGGCATCATGCCCTCCCTGCACTTCCTTGCCCGAGGACCTGGCTTCAGCGCCTCTGCTTGCCACAAACTACCTCCCAAATGGAAGCAGGCCTCACTTTCCCAGGGGCCTCCACGAGGGGCCACTCAGAGGCAACTGGCCGGGGTTTGGTAAGCAGCTGCTGTGGGACAGGCAGAGGACAAGGGCTGGACACGGAGCTCACACCATCCCCTTCTCAGCTGTTGACCGCTTTCAGCTTGCTCTCTTTCTTTCACTACAAATGTGACACACCACACACACACACACACACCACACCACGCACACGCGCGCACACACGCGCACACACACACACACACACACACACGCACACGCACACACGCAAGCGGGGGTGGAGATAATGCACACCACATGGAGGTTAGAGACAACTTGTACAGTTGGTTCTCTCCATTCACCTTTGTAGTTGGTTCTAGGGACTGAACTCAGGTCTTCAGACTTGCATGGCAACTGGGCTATTTCACCAGTCCCATGAACCATCCATTTCTTCTGGAAACTCCAGACACCCTCAGCCTGTCTCTCTCCACATTGCAAGTTCCTGGTCTCTGCCTCCTGAGGTGCTGGGATCACAGTCCACCTGATCAGGGCTGGGTCCTCCTGTGGCTTTAGTTGTTGCTTCAAAGCCCCCCAAGCTCTGCTACAGCACTGGCTGCTCCTGCAGTCAACTCCACAGCCTCACATGACCATGACACCAGCTCACAGAGGGGAGAACCGAGTCTCTGGCTCAAGATGACCAGCCAGTATCTGACCAAGGCGGGATCTCCTCAGATGCACAGGCTCCGGAAGGATGTCCTGCAGCTGCTGGGAGCCCCATCTCCTAAGCTGCTCTGTGGGCGCCTCAGGGCAGCAGAGCCCAGTGCTCACACCCCAGCTCCTGTCAGTTAGCATATGTGCACAGTGACAAATGCACCAGGACGCCTGCTGATGTGGTGTGTGTGACAGTCAAGCCCTGGCATGGAAAGGGTTAATAAATCAAGGTCTACCCATTCCCCAGACAGTTGTGCCTGACAATACAGGTTAATTTGTGTGCGCTGACATGAGCGATGGTCCTGGGCATTTTACTGAGCAGGACAGGCAAGAGGTTAGTTAGCAAAGATCCAGGTCCCGTGAAAGGAGAGCCAACTGGAGACACTCAGCATGCTCAGAACACATTCCTAAGAAACATGTTCGTGAAGTTCATAGGTAAGGATCAGAGTTCAGATCTCCAGAACCCATGCAAATGTGATGGCCACCTTTAATCTCAGCACTCTGGAGGCAGAGATGGGGATCCCCGGAGCAAGCTGGCTAGTCACACTAGCTCAAATCAGTGAGTTCTAGTTTCTGTAAGAGGCTCTGTCTCAGTCAATTAAAATGGAGAATGACTGAGAAAAACGTCTTATGTCAACCTCTGACCTCCATGCGTGCACACACACAGGCATGTGCCCCTGTACATGTGTTTGTATACATACATGTGAACACGTATACTCACACCCAAGCCACACATGAGAGAAGGAAGGAAGGATCCAAGGACGGAAGGATGGGAAGGCAGGCTTGCGACCATCTTGGCTGTCTGACTTCATTCAGGGGAGCGATGGGATAAAGGGAGATGGTTCCGGTTTTGTTTTGTTTTGTTTTGTTTTGTTTTAACTTCTGCTTTGCAGCAATGGCTTTTATATTAGAAAAATAAAGGGATGTAAGAAATCAAAAAAAAATAAGGAGGCATAAAGAAGAGAGAAAACGACCACTTCTGCCTGAAGTCGGATCTTACAGGGTGACACCGCTTTCCAGGACTGAGGTCCCCCGAAGCCCGCCTGCCCAGGTCCTCCACTGGCCTCCTCAACCTCAACTCTCTCTACCATCAGCAATTCTTGGGGAGTGAAAATCCAGCTGTAGGCCGGGGAGATGAGTCTGTAGGTAAAGTGCTTGTCGTGCAAGCCTAAGGGCCTAACTGGGGGCGCACGCCTTTAATCCCAGCACCCAGGAGGCAGAGCCAGGCGGATCTCTGTGAGTTCGAGGCCAGCCTGGGCTACAGAGTGAGATTCAGGACAACTAGGGCCACACAGAGAAACCCTGTCTCAAAAAACAACAACAACAACAACAACAACAACAACAACAAAACCCCAAAACCAAACCAACCCGACCAACCAACCAACCAAACAAAAAACAAAAACGAAGCAAGAGCCTAAGTTGGGATCCCCTTGGCCAGCGTGAACACGACGGAGTGTGGTTGTGCACCTATCGTGATAGACATAGAGGTCAGAGGACAGCTTTACAGGGTCATTTCTCGCCGTTCACCTTCATGTGGGGTTGTGGGGAACAAGCTCAGGTCCTTGGGCTGGGGAGGCAGAGATGGGGGCCCCTGGGGCTCGATGTCCAGGCAGCCAAATCTGCTAGTTCCAAGTTCTGAGAGACTCTGCCTCAAAATATAAGTGGGAGAGTGTTATAGGAAGACACCTGAGGTCAACTTCTGGCCTCCACATGCACTCACATACATGTGCACATGGATCTGTACGCACGCACGCACGCACGCAGAAGAAAATTAAACTGCAAACAAGGTAGAGAACCTGGACTTCTCAGTGCAGCCTCCACAGTCCCCTGAGCTGGCCTCAGCTTGCCTTGCATTTGTGTGTGTGTGTGTGTGTGTGTGTGTGTGTGTGTACACACAAAGTGGCTGGTGCTAAGCATAAAAGGCACAGGTCTCCGCCATTCCTGTTGCTACTGCCCTGACTCTGACACCTGCTGTTCACAGCTCCTTCTGTCCTCTGCCTGTTCTCTTTGTCCCCAGCTCTCACTGTCTTTCCTGCCCCTTCCTGGGAAAAGGCTGTATGGCTCTAGCCACACACATGCACGCATGCTGTCACTGTCCCTGACCTGGCCCTGCTCCCTCACCACCCCTGCACTTCACTCTCAGTGACCCCTCTCCCTGGCCTGCTTGCTGTCTGTCTGTCTGAGCCTTGGATGCTGGGCTCCTGCTGGGTCTCTGAGAGAGGAGCCATGCTCCTGGTAGCTCTGGGTTCAAGGCCAGTTTCTGTCTCCCATCAAGTGTTTCCAGCATGTGAGACAGGCCAAAGATGAGAGACAGCCAGCAGGGCCTTCTGAGGATGGCCGAGGTGCAGGTGTGGGTCCTGGGTGACCGGTCTGTGGCAGATAGCCGGGACACCAGGATCCTTCCTCCTACCTTTGTTCCATGGCAGCGGTGCACGGTGCACGTGCAGCCTCCCACATGCTGCCCTCTGTGTTTGGTCTCCATTTGCATTCACCCTGGAGACAATGGTGCAGTCCTTAGGGAGTGCCCAAGCCCCGCTTGCTCATCAGGGGGACACAGCTGAGAAGCCCCAGGCTGGCATGGGCTGGTCCCACCACCGAGGAGGCAGGCTGCCCAGGGGCTGCTGTGCTCATGGGGGTGGGGGGCAGCTGGTGTCTGCCCTATTCGAAGGCCAGCAATTCTCCACGGCTGGTGAGGGGTGAGCAGGGGTGCCCCGCAGGCTCCCCTCCGCCAATACACATGCCACCCAGGAGAAAGTGTGCCCAGATCAGAGATTTGGCCACCCAGCCCAGCAGCCCACTACCATGGGAGGGAATCTTTGTTTTCCCCTGGTCCCTCTTGGAACAGCCCCCTAAGTTGGCAGGCACTGGGCTCACACTGGTTAAGCATTTTCTCCAACACTCTGTGACTACTCAGTACTGTATCAGCTCAATAAATGAGACTCAATTTCGCCACCACAGTCAGGAGCAGCAGTTAGCAGGGCTGTAGAATGTCACTGCACAGATGGCAGCCCCACCCTGCCAACCCTGTCATGGCTGGGGTGGCATGGGGTGGGGAGCGGTCATAGGCCATGCCAGGCTGCACCACCTTCCCCCCAATTCAGACTCCAGGGAGCAGGGGAGCAGGGCAACGGCTAGGCTGCCAGCTCCAGGGAGCCATGGTGGATCCCCACACCCATTTGGAGAAGACGACAGCCTCCAACATGAACAGGAAGAAGACAGTGCGCACCTAGTGGAATCTGCTGGTGCCAAGCTCCATCAGGTGTCACTCACTCAATGTATCAATCCTGCTGATGAGGTAGATAGATGCCTTTATCCCTACTGAGGCCAAGGAAGATGAATTACTTTGGTGAAAGTCTTATGCAACTTGTCTATTAAGCCTGGAGTAGGGCACGTGTCTCCATGGTGCATCTCATCCTTTAGACAGGGAGCAGAGACCTGCATGAGGTTATATGTCTTGCTCCTGCCTCCTGGCCTCAGCAGGGATAAAGGGATATACTGCCCACCTTCCCCACAAAAATCATGGGGTTGCCCATCTGATCAGTAGGGCACTGGGTTAGACCGGACAGGGGACTCGGGCAGCCTGGGGCTGTAACTAAGTCTCCAATGTTATGCAGGCAAAACAAACAAGGCCCCTCTGTGAAGGGCTGGGGGATTTGTGCTCATTGCCATGGAAACAACACAGAGCATGGGGGAGGGGATCATGGCCTGCCACTGCCTTTACAGATGTGAGGCCTCTACAGCCTCAGACAGGCCAGGCCATGAGTGGCCGGGAGGTTGCGGGAGCCCAGGGTAACCAGATAGGCATCTTATCTCCCCATGTCCCCCTGGGCTGGGCTTGAGAGGCAAGGTCCTGGCATAGACCTTGGGTCTGGGCTACGTGGGTGTGGTGGCTGGTACAACGAGGGCAGAGGAGCCTTCTGAGTCACATGTGCCAAAAATATATGACAGAGATAGGAACAACAACTCCTACCCACCTAGCTAAAAATAGCCGCACTCAGGAGGCAGAAAGGTGTGGGGTTCCCCGAGAAGGTCTGCCGGCTGTGCCTGTGGTGGCCAGTTCTGGGAAGAACTCCTTTCTTGGGGAGATTCACCAAGGCCAGGGCCAGCCCTCTAGCGTGCATCTGAGAAAAAGCATCCTTGAGCACCCTGGGAGGGCTGGTGCCAGGTCCCACACAAGCTAAGAGGGCAGTGAGAACAGGTGGTCAGGGCCTACTGTACCCTCCTGCAGGCCGACACTGTTGTGAGCCTTCTGTGTGCTTCTTCTCGTTCCGGTAAGGAAGAAAGGATTCTTATCGCCAGTCTGAAAGATGATGAGACTTGGCCAGGCAGTGGGGGTACACCCCTTTAACCCCAGTGCTCAGGAGGCAGAGCTAGGCCGATCTCTGTGAGTTCGAGCCCAGCCTGGTCTACAGAGCAAGTTCCAGGACAGCTAGGACTGTTACACAGAGAAACCCTGTCTCCAAAAACCCAAACCAAAACAAACCAAATAAAAAAGAAAAGATGATGAAACTCAGCCCCACAGAGTTCAAGTTCACAAAGTAACCCAATGTTAAGAATTACTGAAATGGGCCGGGCGGTGGTGGCGCATGCCTTCAATCCCAGCACTCGGGAGGCAGAGGCAGATCTCTGTGAGTTTGAGGCCAGCCTGGTCTCCAAAGCGAGTTCCAGGAAAGGAGCAAAGCTACACAGAGAAACCCTGTCTCGAAAAACCAAAAAAAAAAAAAAAAAAAAAAAAAAGGAATTACTGAAATGGAACTTGAACCCAAGTCTGGTAAAGTTCAGAGAGGGGCATTCATTTGCCTCAGATCGCCCAGCAAGGACCAGGATTAGAAATTAGGAGTTTCTGGCTCCCAAGTTCAGCACCTTTGAGGTCCCAGGCTCATCTCTGGTCAAAGCACCACTGGCCGGTAAGCCCTGCCTCTACCCCAGCCTCCTCCGTCTGCCTGTTGGGTCCCACCTGGGCTGAGGGCACAAGCCCCCTACTGCCAGGGGTGGGGGGCACAGCCTAGCACAGGGCCGGGGTTGTGGCATCTGGACGTTTGTGAAATCGGCAAGGGTAGCCGTTCTCATGCCCTGACAGACCGGGCCCAGCAACAATGAGCCATCTGTGCCCAGGTCAGGGCCTGCTCCAACAGGCCGCCCACCGGCTCCCATCCCAGCCGCACACACTTCCTCAGGCCCCTGTGCCCACCCTGGGAGCAGGCACCCTTCCTCTCGAGATCAGGGTGTGGGAGCTCACCATGCCAGCCAGGGAACTGGTTCTGCAGAACTTTCTGGGCTGTCAGTGCTTGGACTGGACAGAGGCCAAGAGGACTCAGGGCAGGAGCCAGTCCCTGGCACTGCCCTCTGGCAGCAAGACTCCTACTTCTCAGCTACAGAAACCGGGGTTGGCAAGGAATTTGCACGACCGTTTCCTGGGCCGATACAATAATGATAATAATAACCTGGCTGTTAGGTCAGCATCTATTGGGCAGACACGCATAGCAGGCCTGCGCTAAGCACGACACATGAGTCCCCTTTAGATGTGAAACCTGAAGCCCAGAGAGGTCAAGTCATTTGCAAGAAACCACACAGCAGCATGGATTGAAGGAGTGTCCAGGCTGTCCTGACTCTTGCTCTTTTTCCTCTGTAAGATAAGTCCCTGTGTGGAGGTGGAGGTCAGGACTCTGTTGTCCTGCAGGTGTTGTGCCCTGGGGGCCTAGCACTGGGAACAAGGCCCCTTCCCCCGCTGCTCTGCCTCCACAATCCCTGCATTGTTGGCTCATTAGGTAATTTCCCTGGAAGCACCAGCTGTTCCGAGGGTGGGGAGATAGAAGTGGCTTCAGCAGCAGGGACCACTGGGCCAGAGGTGCTTGGGCCTGCCCTAGTGGGGCAGAGGTCACACCGGGCCAGGTGTCCTGCCCTTGCTGTGGCCCGAGGGAACCCCTAGGCCTTCAAGGACAGCAAGGGGGAGCTGTGGCCCCGCCCACCAGGGCCTGGCATTCCCAGGTGCCTGCTCAATGCTCGGCCACAGCCTGCACACAGGCTGGCTGGAGGGAGGGAGGGAGGGGGAGAGGGAGGGGGCACTCAGCGCCCCAGGCTTGGTAGGTCCAGCTGAGCAGAGGCAGTTGGGGAAGGAGGGACTGCCCTCATCCATGGCTCCTCTGAGGCCTCCTCTATGTGGCCTCAGGGCTGGTCCATTAAACCTGCTCCACTGCCCAATAAACAGACAGCAACCATGTGCTTCGGGTCAGCCTCAGTGCCCCCCTGACAGCTTCTACCAGCCACACCCGGAGCAGCTGTGGGAGGCATCAGCCCGCCTCATCCAAGCTCCTGGTGGCCTGCTGCACCGAACACCCTGGTCCAGGAGTTCTTTTTAACGTGTGTGTGTGTGTGTGTGTGTGTGTGTGTGTGTGTGTGTGTGTGCAGGGTGTGCAGGGGCTCCCAGGTCACCCAGCCTCAGAGGCTGCCCAGCATCGGTTAGAACTAGCCAGGCATGAAGCTTTCCATACAGCGAAGAAGCTGCCCGGGTGTGCCAATTGCTCAGTCCTTTCCTTGGGGACCTGGTGTCCCTTGCCAGTGTCAACATTGCTGTTACAGGGACAACTTCTACGGATATTTGACTACTAGGTACTCCCGCTCTGACTTTCTATGATCTTCCTGGGTCCCCAATGCACACTGTCACTGCTTGTGGCGTTGAGACCCGAGTACAGCCCAGGGACCATGGCTGGCTCAGCTTCAGCCTCAGGCCTAGATCCCCGAGTGCCTGGGGAAGGAGGACTGTGAGACCCAGGAAGCAGGAGGGCGGGGAAAGCGCATGTGCTAGCTGAGTTTGGGACCCCAGTGCAGGTGCCAACAACCCTGGTGCCAGGAGGCAGAGGCAGGAGGATTCCTGGGCTTGCTCCTCAGTCAGTCCAGCTCAAATGGCAAGCTCCAGGTTCATCAAGAGAAGCTGTCCTGAAATATAAGGCAGAGAAAGGACTAAGGCAGAACACCTGACATTGACCTCTGGCCTCCACACATGCCCACATGTGCAAGTGCATGGACACACACATGCACACACACAGACACACACACAGGAAGAAAGGATTGGCTAGCAAAACAAGCATGTGAAGTGTATGCCAGGTATTCATGCCAGCCTCTGCAGTGCCCTGACCTGTGGCATGTGCAGCTCTTGTATGGTGCTTACCGTGTCCTAGGCTTCAGTTCGACATTTTGCAAATGTCAACCCTCAGAGATGCACGGAGGTAGGTCCTGTTACCACCCTAGTTTACAGAGAGAGGCGAAGTGGCTGGTCCAGTTTCACAGTTGTCAACCTAGCTCCAGCATCCAAAATAACCATAATACTATATATGCCCGTGTGTGAGCAGGTGTGTGTGTGTGTGTGTGTGTGTGTGTGTATGTATGTGTGTGTGTGTGTATGCATGCAGGTGTGTGTATGTGTGTGTGCAGGTGTGTGTGTGTATGCATGCAGGTATGTGTGTATGTGCAGGTGTGTATATGCAGGTGTGGTGTGTGCAGGTGTGTGTATGTGTGTGTGCAGGTGTGTATATGTGTGTGTGTGTGTTTGCAGGTATGTGTGTATGTGGGTGTGTGGGTGTGTAGGTAGAAGCCAGAGGATAACCTTGCAGTTTTCGGTGCTGTTCCTCAGGTCTTACCCACCTTGCTTTTTTTTTTTAAAGAAGAGTCTTTCACTGGTCTGAAGCCTCCCAATTAGATGAGCCTAGTTGGCCAGTGGCCCCCAGAGATCTGCCAGTCTCTGGCAAGGTCTTTACCAGATCTTTACTATGGCGAGCACTTTACCAAGAGAACCATCTCCTCAGCCATTATGCTATTTATGCAGGTGTCAGAAGTTATAGCCACACTGATTATACGACCCTACAGCAACCTCCAAGGCTAGTGTAGACCCCGCTCCAACACACAGTACACTGTGTAGACCCCCACCCCAACACACAGTACACTGTGTAGACCCCCGCCCCAACACACAGTACACTGTGTAGACCCCCGCCCCAACACACAGTACACTGTGTAGACCCCTGCCCCAACACACAGTACACTGTGTAGGCCCCTGTCACAACACACATGTACACTTTGTAGACACCCGCCCCAACACACACATATACAGTGTATACACCCGCCTCAACACACACATATGCTGTGTAGACACCCCCGCTCCAACACACACACATGCTGTGTAGACACCTCTGCTCCTCCCAAGGCAATGGCTAAGGCTCTCCTAAACACCCTCCCTTGGAGCCGTCTGGGGAGCTGAGCCTTGTCTGTATCCAGAGGAGCTGGCTGGGTTCTTACCCTGCCTGTGTGAAGGTGGCTGCCTAGGTTGGGGTGAGTGCCCACAGAGCCAGCCCAGCTCTGGCCCAGCTGGGGCTCAGAAGGACCTCCAGGGGACAGCGTGAAATTGCCATTCTCTACTCACTGGCTGCTGCTAGAGGGAGCCTCTGGGCCCAGCTGGGAGGGGGTCAGCAGGTGCCCCTGGACATGTTCCACCCAAGACTGGGACGCTCCTCACCACCTGCCCTGCACTGGTGGCAGAAGAGGAGCCAGGCAAGCCTGGGGCAGGAGTCCCTTGACACTGTCATGTTCAGTAGGGCTAAGGGCTCCATTCAGGCCTGTGACAGAGTGTCTGGGGGCCAGACAAAAGGACTTGGCTCTGGCTGCAACAGACAGCAGAGAGAGAGACAGAGAGACAGAGAGACAGAGACAGAGACACACAGACAGAGACACAGAGAGAGAGACAGAGACAGACAGAGACAGAGAGAGACAGAGACAGAGACACACAGACTTAGACAGACAGAGACAGACAGAGACACACAGACAGAGACACACAGAGAGAGACAGAGACAGAGACACACAGACAGAGACAGACAGAGACAGAGAGAGAGACAGACACAAAGACAGACAGACAGAGACAGAGAGAAACAGACAGAGATGGAGGGGAAGGAGGAGAGAGGAAGAGAATAGGAATATCTGTGTCAGAAGACAGGAATCCTTTACAGAGCTATTCTCCAGCTATTCTCAGCCCCAGGCCCAGGTCTAGATGCCTCTAAGTCACAGCCAGGCCCTCCCATCCCAAATCTCAACCTCAAGCCGGCCACCTATGTCTTCAGCATGCTTGGATGCTCTGGATGCCTCATGCTTCCAGACTGGGCCTCTTGCTTTCACCAGGAAGCCTTCCCTTCCTGCTGCCAAAAACTCTGGCCTGACAGAGGCAGGGCCTTCCCAGATTTGGACACCAGGGCTTCTCTGGCTGCAATTTATGCAAATGACTTAGCGAGGTTTTGGCTTGATAATTCGATTATTTGTTCAGCATTTATCTTAAGCAAACTGGATGACAAAGAACTGCAAACTAATGTGATAAAAACCATTTATAAAGCTGCCTTGTTCGGGGCCCTTCCCCTAAATATTTGTGACAAGGTAATAATGCTGCTGCGTGCGTCCGCCTGACTTGAAATTGGTTACTTAGCTGCGTGATGGATGAGGGGCGAGGCCACCTTCTTCTGAGGAGAGCTCCTGATTTCTGATCTCATTTTTTGAGGATAATGAATTATATCTAATTAGTCCTTCCCAAATCTAATCAGGGGGTAGGGATTTGGTACCCGGAGGGAGGGGGTTGGCAGGTGGCAGGGAGGGCAGAGGGGTCAGCAGGCGGGGTGCCCTGGGCCCTGAAGGAGGGGGTTGGGCAGCTGTTTACCCCCCCCCCCCCGCCACACCTGGCTGCAGAAGCCATGACTTTGGCTGTCCTGCTTCCTTCTCCAAGTCTGCCTTCTGGGCTCTGTAGGCTTGCCCCCTCCTGTCTCCGTATCTCTGTATCTCTCCCTCTCTCTGCTCTTCCATGCTTCCTGACTTTGGCCTCCACGGGCTTTGCTTTCAAACCTAGTGATCTCCAGCTTGGTGTCTTTTTTCATTCCACTCTCCCCCACTCCAAGTGAAGAGCCACACTTCTTGTCCATTCTTCTATGGAACCTCTCACACTAAACTGCCAGCCCTGCCTGGACCTTCCTGTTGGATGAAGGAAAACGCTCCTTTAGGACAGACATGGGCCTGTGACAGGTGAGCAGGGTGGACGTCAGTTCTCATCTCGCTCTGTAGACCAGCCTGGCCTTGAACTCAGAGATCACCTGCCTTTGCCTCCCGAGTGCTGGGATTAAAGGTGTGGGCCACCATGTCCAGCTCTGATGCCCTCTTACTTAACTTTGTGTGCTCCATTCCTGGTGTGCCCATGCCAACCCATAGCACATCCTCATTAGCTGTTTGTCGGTTGCCTGCCTGATTAAATAATCAAGACCCTTACAGTCCCAAACTCTGGCCCAGGAGCTGCAGAACTGCGGCAGCCACACCCTTGTAGAGGCAAGGGCTCTGCAGCTGGGACACACTCCCATCCTCCCTGGTGAGGCTGGTGGGGTCGAAAGGCCATGGGTGTCTCCCTGATCCACCCCTGGCCCAGTGGTCAGCAGCCTCCCTTCTGCACATGAAGAAGGTGATCCTGGAGCCACACTGCACCACTGCCATGGAAAACAAGACAGTGTCCTGAGTTCCATTTGCTGTGGATAGAAGGTGGCCACACTCCCTCCATCCCTTATGCACTGTGCCTGCCCAGTCACGGGATTCACCCACCTCGCCTTTAAACACTCCCCAGCACTTCATGCATGGCCGGTTTTTCTCTTCACAACTCGATGGATCATGGCCTCTTGGTGAGAAAGCGCTTCTAGTTCGTTCTATGCATGCACTTTCCGTTTGCCCATTTCCCCTGTAAGTGTGTGGCAGGTGTGAGTCTGCACGTGTGAAGGACCAGATGCCAATGCAGGCGCTGTCTACCTTGTCTCTGGAGTCAGATCTCTCATCTGGTCCTGGAATGCACCAGTTAGGTTAGGTTGGCCAGGGAGCTGTCTGCTCCTCTCCCCAGGGCTGGGGTTAGAAGGACAGAGCTGCTCCCACATCTGCCTTTCTTTTTAACCATGAGTTCTGGGGGTGGAACGCAGAGGCCCATGCACCTATCTCCCCAACCCATTTTACTTTTTCTAAAGTCCCAGGACGACCCATGAAATATTCAAATCCTCACACCATGCTGCCTCAAAGGTGCAATCTGCTGAGTGAGAGGGGACAGTATTCTCCTCGCAGCGCTGAAGGTCCACAGCTGATCTGGGTAGGAGGCTGCTTGTGGACACACCAGAGAGTCAGGTCAGAGGGTCAACTGTCCTCCATGGTGTCCACAGGGGACACGCAGCAACTTCTGAAGCATCTTGGATGGTTATAGTAGGTTGAGTACCAGAGACACTGTAAGTGGAGCCCGCTGCACATGAAACGCCCAAGACAGCCCCCCTTGTGGCGATCAGCTACTGCAATTGAGCAATCCTATCATACAGCTGTGGTGGTCTCATCTGAGGACTCAACTCTGTCCCTCAGAGGGCATGGAGACTGGGGAAGGAGGAGGGACAAGGGACATCCTTCCTGGGGCCCCTTGGCTCACTGCAGGCCTCCCTATCACAGCAGTGGCTTCTGGGGATTCCTCCTTGCCTGTCTGAAACCATGAACCAAGGGAGAGGCCTCTGAAGATCCTGTTCAATATTGAGTTCATCCAAGTCTTAACCAGAACCTCTGCTGAACTGGGCAAGGGCTGGGAATCCGACACCTGCCCATTTTCCCTTCTCACAGCCTGCTCTTGCTGTGAGTTAGCTAGCAGGAAAAAATGAAACTTTCCCAGTGCACTGATCAGCCTTCTGTGCCAGGTAATTCATTCAGTTCAGTCATTTAGACCTCTGGCCTATTTCCTCTTCTGCTTTGGCCGCTAGGACTCTATCTTCACAAGAGTTTAGCCCCGGTGCCTTTTTCTAAGACTCTGCCTCTGCCTCCTCTCAGAGGTGGCCTCCTACCTACCCCTTTGGGAAGGAGCACCATCCAGGAAGAGTGCCATCCAGGAAGTGCGCCATCCAGGAAGAGCGCCATCCAGGAAGTGCATCATCCAGGAAGAACACCATCCAGGAAGTGCACCATCTAGGAAGTGCACCATCCAGGAAGAGCTCCATCCAGGAAGTGCACCATCCAGGAAGAGCACCATCCAGGAATTGCACCATCCAGGAAGAGTGCCATCCAGGAAGTGCACCATCCAGGAAGTGCACCACCCAGGAGGAAGCAAAGCAGCACTCACAGAGGAGGGCTGCATTGCTCAGGCCCAGGCCACATCCATTGTCAAAGCAGCAGCATCCCCCTGTGACCTCACTAAACCCCACTGACCTGTGTGCTTTAAAACAGTGAGCCACGGCCTGAGGTGTGGCCTAATTTGTGCAAAACCCTAAGCTCCAACCTCAGAACAGGAAAGAAATTTTAAAAAACTTAAAAAGTTAAATTATGGCCAGTGAGCTGCCTCTGTGGGTAAGGAAGCTTGCAAGCCAGGCTGGCAGACCGTGAGTTCTATCTTTGGTTCCCAAAGAGTGTAAGGAGAGGGCTGACCCCTGTGACCTCGGTCCATGTACTGTGGCATGCAGGGCACACACACATAAATAATATATAAAACATTAAATCAGAGGGGGGGTTGATATTATATGAATGAAACAAAAAATAAAACACAACCACACCCCATTTCTAGCTTAGAGGAGAGTCATGCTTTGCCAGAAATTATTCATCTCTTTGGCAAACACTTTCTTTCCTTTGTTTATATTTTTGAGACAGGGTCCCACTCAGCAGCCCACTCTGGCCTGGAGCTCGGTGCAGCCCAAAAAGCTGTATAACACCACATGGGCTCCATAGGTGTTCTGGATGCCTCCTGGGTGCCAGGTGTAGTTCCTCATTCTGGGTGAGGAAAGAACAGCTGTTTCTCCCTCTTTGCTGGTGTGTTATGGGGGACTTAGCTGGGCTGAGGGACGAAGGCAGGATTTCAGTCCATGGGACTTAGCGTCCTGAAGCTCACTTCCTGTCTTGTCTGTCTGTCCTGTTGGGACAGAATTCGCCCTTGCCACCAGGCATTCCTGACCAACAGAGCTGCCATATCAGGGCAGGGGCTGGGGCTGGGGACACTGACTCTGGCCCCAGGCCAGGGCTCTTCATGATTCCTGCCACCACTGTGTTCCTATCTCCTCTTAGCTTCGGGACACATTATTACTGCTGCCTAGAACATAGTTAAGGAACCCACCCAGGGTCGCACAGCTCAGAACCTGAATTTAGGACTAATGTCACAATTCCCCTACCTCTTCCCAAAAGCAGGTCCTGATTCTTGTGGACTGATCAGGGTCAAGCATCCAGCAGGAGCTTATCAGTGCACCTGTTCCCTCCAGGACTGGGCACTATGTCCTATCTTCGGGGCCAGGAGAAGAGGAGAAGCCAACCCCAGACGGGTGCCTACCATCTGTATCAGAGACAAGCAAGAAGTCCCCTCTGCCCTTCTTGCCCTGTCCATCCTCATTCTTCACTGGCACAGAAGGCTGACCTGCCTATCTACCTCCTTCCTGCCCTCCTATTACAATCTTGGTGGGGTGCCCACTACCCCACACCCCAAGACAGGCTCTGCAGATAAGACCCCCACTTTTAAGTTATTCCTGTCTGCAAGAAAAGCCTGAGCAGACAGAGGCTAAGGATCAAGGAATCCTGAGATAGAGGTGATCAGGGCTCTCTGATAGGATGCTTAGGCAGGTACTGTACCATGGCAGCGGTGGCAGGACCACAGGACACCCCTGAATCATTCAACACACAGGCACTAGAAAGACCCCAGGCCCAGCTCCTGGCTCTGGAGCAAGGCGGGGTTATGGCTCTTGCTGCATCTGAGCGCAACCAGCACACCACAGAGGCTAAACTGGTGGACCCAGGCCCCAGGCAGAGCCCAGGTACAAAGGAAAAGTAGCCAAGAGATGCAGAGAAGAGATCCAGAAATGCCCAGGCCTCGATGGACTGGAGGAGGGGACGCAGCCGGTGGGGACAGAGATGAGAGGTGACAGGATGGCCTGATTCTCACCATAGGAGCCTAGAAGAGGGAGGTGAACTAAGATGAAACAAACAGTGTAGGAAGGCCTGGGGTCAGAAAGGACGGAGGGAGGGGTGTTTGGAACCAAAGGCAGGGATCCTTGTGCCAATGGACTGGCTCTGTGTCTTGTGTGGAGGTGGACATGGTAACCTACATGCGTGACCAATTGCATTCATACACACACACAACACACACACACACACACACACACACACACACACACACACACACACACACAGACAAGTGAAGTGAAACTGGAGCATTAGGCTGGTGTCAACATCCAAGGTGACACTGTGATACATGTTAGCACCAAGGGATGCGGGGTATAGGGTACAAAGGGAATCTCCATTTCTGACAACTGTATATGAATTATCTCAAAAGAAACAGGTTAATTATAAAATGTCTCCAAAAATGCAACAGAGAGCACTGGTTAGGGATGGGCCTGGGGATGAAGCTGCATGAACTCCCAGCACAACACCGTGCATCCCGTCTCGCTTTTCCACCTTGCCTGGCCCTGGCCCTGGCCCAGCCTCTTCCAAAGGCTCCTTCTCCATCCATTTGCTCAGGTCCCTCTCTCGTTCCCCTGCAGAACCCATGGTTTCACACAGGCATTACAGACCCATCGCACCGTTTCCCACAGGTCCTGAGGGACAGGGCTTCTACAGGGTTCGCAAAGAGCAAAGACAGAGGCAAGGTAGTCCTCAGCCCAGCCTCAGGCCCAGGTCTGCGCGCTATGTTACCCGCTGCCCAGAGCGAGTCCGTTCTGTACGCCCGCCGTGCACGCAGGTGGATGCCAGCTGACCTGGAGGTGTGCAGAGAGGGACTGCAGGCATGCATTTGCATGTGTCGTGGGCCACATTCCCCTGGACACACACCTTGGGACTTAGGCCTGCTCAGGCTGCCCCTCTGGACGCCCTGCCTGTAGGAAGGAGGCTCTGCCAGGTGTGGGCTCCCTCCACTGCACCCCAAACAAATCCCTGGCTGATAAGGAGCCTTTGAACAGAAACCCCTCCCTCCTCTGCCATCAGATAAACCGGGAAGAAAGAGAAAACCCCTTCTTTCCCCTCCTGCAGCTTCTGACAGTCCACACAGGGGCTGCCCCAGGCCTCACCCCCTCCCCACGGCACCCCCTTTCAATCATGTGGATCACAGGCATCTTGACAGGCGGCTCCTCCGGTTTGGGTTTCAATGCAGGGAGCCGCAGCCTCGGGCAGTCCAGTAAGGCCTTTACACCTGAGTCTGACTGAATACAGAGCCTCTGTTGTGGGGACGCTTCTCAAGGGTCCTGGCTGCAGGGGCACCTGAGCCTCATGGGGTGTCCCGCCTCTAAGATCTCACCTTTGCACCAGGTTACCCTGGCTTGAAATTTTGTTTGCTTTTTCTTTTTGTCTCAATGGCTCTTACTTGGAAGGGTCCTCTCACTCAGACTGGATCTTTACCTAAGCTTGTAGGTCCCCACTTCCTGAGTCCCAGTCTGTGGGATTCCTGGAGTAGACCCCAGCTTAATGAGCCATGAGCTCAGGCCCTGGTCTGTGGGGGTCCTCATGTCCTAGGCCCTGTAACTCAGATCCTGTTGTCAGAGACACTAACTGCTAGGCTCCCTGATTTGTGAACCCAAACCTATACTAGAACTGGGGAGGCCTAGGAGGTGGACAGGAGCTGGAGGAGAGGGTCAGGCAGGTGAAAGGACAGCATTCCCATGGCTCTGCCTGGGGCCAAGGCATAATTACAAGGCATAAGGTCTCAGGTGTGTGTGCTGAGGGGCAGGCTGACAGCAAGGCCTCCATTCTGTTTATCCTTCACAAAGACCCCCTGCAGGGGACCACAGTCTCCCTGCGGTCTCTCTGCTCTAAGCTGACCCCAGCCCCTTGCACCTGCCAGCTGCCTAGTGAGAAGGCCTGCAGCATTTGGGGTGGGGGTGGGGGCTGTCCCTGGACTACACGGGGACCATAGGCCAGGCTGGGCCCCCTCTCCTACCCCTTCTTCCAGGTGCCTCCCCCGCCCAGCTGACTCAACAGAAAACCCTATGATTTATTTATGCCCAGGAGCAGCCTCTGCCCAGGCTGCAGGAAGGAGGATCCATTCAGTCCCAGAGAGGGAGGAGAGGGGGAGAAAAGGGAGGGAGAAGGACATACAGGAGGGGGGAGGGGGAGGCAGGCCTGTCTCCTCCACCCAGGAGCCCCATCTAGGCCCCTGTCCTTAGGTCCCCAGATCCTAAGGAACCTTCCCCATCACGGCTTCATCTGGGCCGTGGAGGACCCAATTACTTATAATAAACAATTCCGTTTATCTTTATCAGAATCATTATCTAAATTGGCTACATGACACATACTGTTCTCTAAGTGTGCCCCGGGGAGGAGGGGCCATAAAAGCCGGGTTCTGCACTCCGTAATTATCCCTCTATGGGCCATAAACCATTACACTGGTGTTTAAAATAGGTATGGCGAGCAGTTTCCCTGGCCATGAGAGCTGCCCAGGGCACCCACGGAAAGGATGCGACTGGAAGTTTTGCTGCGACCAACAACTTCCAGCTGCTCCAAGGTGGCTCCTGTGAGGACCTAGCCTTGCTGTCCTCAGAATGATGAGGGGCCTGGCTGGAGGCGCGGGCAACATAGAGAAGCCAGTGAGGGTAACCATCAACCCTCTCTGGGGCTCTCCCTTGCCCTCCTGACATAACGCGTGGCCTCTGTCCAGGGCTGCTGGCCCTCCCGCCCCACTGATGCTGACTTGAGTTTCCCTTGGTGTTTGGAGAGGTGCCTCCACTCCTGCTCCTCCCCTCATGGTGCCCAGGGAGGGACACATCAGCATCTCACCCATGATTAAAACAAAACACAGGCTGCCCCCCTTGGAGCTGCTCCTCCGTGTCACCTTTCAGCCGATGGGTCAGAGCTGCGGCTGCCTCTGGCTCTGGTTTCCCAGAGGCCTCTGCTTCCTCTAGCTACTATGAGGGTTGGCCAGGGACTGTGTCCCTAAAACTTCTTCTCCCAGCACCCCAACCCCTTGCTTGATATTCTGAGAGCAGAAGGCAACCTGTCAGGGTAGGATGTACATTCTCTGAAGTCATTTGTATCCAGCTCCTTCTCAGTGGACTCAGTCACTGGGACTGACAGGTACAAAATGGCACTGTTTCTGAGGGCCTTCCTGCTGACCTCTCTGGGGACGTGGGAGGGGGTGGCAGGAGCTCCCTGGCTGGAATAGGGAGGAGGGCCATTTTGAGCAATGGCTTTCAGCAGGCACAAAGATACCCAGTCTAGGCACAAAGCAGAGATGTGAGACTAGCACTGGGTGCTTGCAGTGCATCAGGAGGAGTGTTCCCAGACCCCCTTGCTACGGCCGAAGCATCTCCGGGGATATGCAGTTCTTGGAGAACTGCAGATTCTCCCAGCCTAGACTAGCTGATTAGAAAGCCTGGGCAAATCGCAGCAGCACATCTATTGGCTGCTCAAGTTTGAGAGCCTGATTCTGGAGCCCACATCAGAGAGAGGGCATGCTGATGCAGAGAGAAAGTGTGGTGTGTGTGTGTGTGTGTGTGTGTGTGTGTGTGTGTGTGTGTGTGTGTGTGCGCGCGCGCGCGTGCCGTGCGCGCGCCTGGGACAGCTCCAGAGGTCTTGAATCCCTCTGGAGGGATGGATGCTGGAGACCCAGGGGTGGAAACTGACAGCTTCCCTGAGACTTTAGGATGGAGGTGGAGTACAAGGTAGGGTGATGGGGATGCCAAGGGGACAGAGAAGGGGCAGTAGGAGGAACAGTAAAAGGGTCCAGTGGAAGGAGAGGAGGTGAGGAAGGGAGCATGCAGGATGACATAGGGGGCTCTGACCTAAGAACCCGGAAGGAGGGGTCAAAAAGATGAAGGCTCAGTGGTTAAGAGCACTGGTTGCTCTTGCAGAGGACCTGGGTTCAGTTCCCAGCACCCACACGGAGGTTCACAACCACCAGTAACTACATTTTTAGGGGCCCCAACATCCTCTTCTTACCTTTGTGGGTACCAGGCATGCAGGCAAATGCTATTATACATAAAATGAAAAAATACATAAAAACAAAAGGACCTTGGCAGATGTGCAGCACCCCAGAGTACAGAGCAGAAGAAGGCCCAGGCTCTGGATGAGTGGGGCTGGGAAGCTTCCCATCTAACTAAAGGACCAGAAGCTGCTGAAGTCCTAAAGCCAGTGGTGCTCAGCATTTATGAGCTGTCTGCGCGGTAGGCCCTCCCTCCACCTCATCCATGGTCCCAGCTTGCAATCCTTCCAGCCACAGCCTTTCAATTCCAGTTACCCTTAGGGTCCCGGGCAGCCTTATCACCCCTGGTGCCTCCAACTGGCAGCCAGTATCTTCCTGATTCAGGCCATCGTCAGCTGTACAGGCATCCACCTCTCAATCTCCGCAGCCAGCACATTGATCAGCAAAGTGCCAGTCCACGAACTCCTTGCTCAGGGACCTTCCCCTACCCCTCTGAGGCACCCCTAAGAAAAGGATGAACTTGCCCATTCTACAATGAAGACACTAAGACATGGAGAGCCCAAGTCCCCGGCTCAAGGAAACATAGCACCCAGGAAGGAGTTGAGATGTGAAACTTAACTCTGACCCTGCTTTTCATTCCAGTAGGGCCCGGGTTCCGCTTCAGCTGCAGAACCTAGCCTCCTTCTCCCAGGACAGGAAGGAGGCAGTACCCAGGGCGGGCAGACCCACAGGCTGGAACCTGCCTTCAAGGGAGGCCCTGGAGGCTCGAGGCCTCCTTAATGTGCCTATAACTCATTCTCTGGGTTCACTAATGCTCCCGGCTATTAGTGCCGAGCACAGCTAAGCAAACTACAAAATATTCCTCCGCCTCAACAATCAATTTCCATATTGTTACAAATGGAGTCCATGCCTGCTGTGGTTCATTTTTCTTCCAGGTTTTCCCCCCTTCCCTTTACCCGGGTCTGTGAGGAAGTCATTAGGGGGTGTTATGAATTTCACAATGTGCTAAAAAAAATAAAATAAAATAAAAATGCAAACTGTGTGGCGTCCACGTGCAGGAGAGCAGCCCTTGCCATCACCCAGGGACTTGCTGGGGTCAGGAGAGCAGGAGGGAGATGGCAGTGACAGCCGATCCCCGAGGACAGGATGGGAGGCAGGGGCAAAAGCCAAGTCTCCAGGGAAAGAAGTCTATGTCCCTGTGAACTGCTTTTTCATTTTGTTAGGTTTTTTTTTTTTTTTGAGTCAGTGTCTAGCCATGTAGCCCAGGCTGGTCTCAGACAGGTGATGACCCCGCCTCCGTCTGAGTGCTGTGTGCCTCGTGGCTGTCTTGTTTGGCTGCTCCTGAGCTGAAGAGTCCCCAAAGGACAAGAGGACACAGTGTGGTCTCACACCTGGGCCAAGGCACTATTCAGCCTGGGCAGGAAGGGCAGAGGCTGTCATGCCTCCTGGGAGGGTTTCCTGAAGGAAGGGAATGTGGGGGCAAGGGTTTACCTAATGGTACCCTTCAGCTGCCTTGAGCCACCAACGTTCCCCAAAGCGGAACGATGTGCGTGTCAGGCAAAGGGCCAAACAGCCAGGGTGCAAACATTGGCGCCCGTCAGCGGGGGACTGGTTAAACATGGGGGGCAGTGGAGAGTGGGGGAGAGCAGTAGACTGCTGTGGAAGGAACTGTGCAATAAACGACACACCCATCCCACGTCGTCACAAGGGGTTGTGGGAAGGAAAGCGTGAGAATGTAGGAATGGGGTCTGGAGTTGATTTCTGGGGACCTGTGTATGGGAGGCCTCTTTTACTTTGTTCAGACACTCTATATTTGAATTTTTCCTAGCACATATACTTTGCTAATACTTTCTATTTACACTAAAATTTTTCCATTAAATTTATCACTATTGTGTGTGAGTTTGGACATGCATAGCTTGAGTGTGATGGTCAGAGAGACCTTGTGGGGTCAGCTCTCTCTTTCCACTAGGGGTTCCAGGGATTGAACTCAGCTCACCAGACCTGCTAGTAAGTGCTTTTATTCTCTGAGCCATCTCACCAGCCCATGCTTTGCTGATGAAGATTTTTTTTTTTTTTTTTTTTTTTTTTTTTTTTTTTTTAACAAGGCTGTTTGTTCAAAAGAGTTAGCACACATGCATTTTCTTTTGGAAAACCTTCCCTGATCCAATAAAGCAAAATGTATTCACTCTGACTTTGAATGCCTCTGAAGTTCTGCAGCTACGTGAGTACATAACACCATGTCCCCATCAGACTGTGATCTCAAGATTGGGAACTAATTGTTCAGCTCGCCTTGACAACTGTGGAGCCTGATCTGGGCAGGGTTTGTCTGCTGTGCTCTAGCAGTGGGGAGGGGTGGGGTGGGCACAAGAGAGCTCGAGAAAGCTTTGGTTACTGGACTCAAAGTTTATTGCAAGGAAACTCTGGTTCTAAGCACCAGACCCTGCTCATCTGCCAGAAGACAAACCCTGGGGCCAAGGCACTTGTTTTACAGATGTGCCAGTTGGCCCTGACCTCACAGGAGACAGCACGCCTTACCAGCCACTGTCTTGTGGACATGAGCCTTACATAAGTAGGCTTTGCTTGTGGGTTGTACTGTTGTGTGTCTTCATTTGCTTAATATAGCTGTATAATATGGGAGTTCAGTAACATTGAGTGGGTGGGTGGCTAAGATGATGGATGGATGGATGGATGGATGGATGGATGGATAGATGATGAATGGATGGTAGATGAGTGGATGGATGGATGGCTGGGGAGATGGATGGGCAGGTGGACGATGGATGATGAAAGGATGGACAGATAAGAGAGTAAATGGATGACTAGATGATGGATGAATGAGTGTATGGATAGATGTATGGGAGGTGGATGTGAAGATGGATGGATGGATGGATGGATGGATGGACAGGTCGATGACTGAAGAAAGGAGAGGACAGCACAGCTTCCTGCTTTTCTTCATGATGACACCCCTCCTATTATCCACAGTGGAGCACACGGTTTCTGAGCAGACCCACCTTCACTCACTTCCATTCCAGGGATCCCTAAATCTCCTCTCCATCAGTGTCCCTCACAACTTGTCCTTCACGAGGCATGAGGACACGACCCTTCCTCCTTTACAGCCGCTTCACACTCCCTTTAGACTCTAAGTCAACTCAACATGGACTCTGAGGACAAATGCCCATTCTAGGTCTCTTGGGAACTGTTCCCTCAGCAACACAACACCCTAACTCTCCCCTTATGTCTTCAAGGGCTGCAGAGGGCGGGTCTTCTGCCCCTCACATTGTCAGCACCATCTCACTTGAAGGATCTATACAAGTACCTTCTACCTTCATGAATCCCACACCCCTTAGTAGAGGCTGTCCACAGAATAAAATGCCCAGAATCCTAAGTGAGTTAAAATTTTGAGCTCAGTTAATCATGTGCCCTGCTAGGGCTGCATTAGAGATGGTCCTGCCCCCTGCTGGGCTCTAGAGCATCCCTCACAAAGCAGGTGATATTAATGCAATACCAGCTCAGTCTGGTAACATTGACATCCCTGTCTGCCTCCCTTATAAGTCTAAGGAGTCCCTGGCAACATGGTCCAGCTGTGAGTCCCTCCACAGTGTCAAGCAGGCCCAGAGGAGATGCTGCACTAGGGGCCAAGTGCAGTTTGGATAGTTGTCTATCAGCTTTGGGGAGGTGGCTCCCTGTTCTGAGGGTCTTCACAGGGCCCTCCATTGGAACAGCACAGCTAGCCAGATGAGCATATACCTCGAGGGCCTGCTGCTGCTGGGCCAGGTGGGAGATGAGAGCAGACAGCCTTTCTTCAGGGAGACTGATGGCAGGAAGAGCCCCAGGCCCCTCTGTCCCTGTCAGCGCTTGGCAGGGGTTCTGAGGAACTCCACATCACTGCTGAAAGGACCTGTCTTGCTTGAGAGAAACTCCAGCGAAACATACTGGCCTTCAGCCGCACCTCACACCTGACTCAGGCAGATACAACCAAGGACAATGTTGGCCTCAGCCCAGCTGCTCTATGCCGCTCTATGAGGAGGAGGAATGGATCCTGGTTCATAGGACAGGAAGCTGAAGGTTGGGATGGACTTGCCCAAGTACCATGACTAGGAGGGACTCTCCCCTAGGTCAGCTGGAGGGCCTGGCCATCCTCTCTCTCTCTTGCCTTAGTGAGGGGACTCCTCTCAAGATTGACCTGGCC
Source organism: Peromyscus leucopus (assembly GCF_004664715.2). Taxonomy (NCBI): domain Eukaryota; kingdom Metazoa; phylum Chordata; class Mammalia; order Rodentia; family Cricetidae; genus Peromyscus; species Peromyscus leucopus. Next base: position 5,688,503 of record NC_051066.1, on the reverse strand, counting down.
ATCTCACCATTCAGGGGGCCCAGGCTTTGGGAGGGAATTGGGAGCAAACACTGATCCTCAAAGACAACCACCAGAGGCTTCAGGGGCGAGTGTGGCTCCCCATGGGGTGGGAGCATCTCCTGGGAGAGGGCAAGGCTGCTCAGCTTCCCTCTCCCACTATCTCTGCAGCATGAAGCTGAAGGGCACAGAGGGTCTGGGAGGAGCCCTCCCAGGGGCTGGATCGATAGCTTGCCAGCAAACAGGCTTTTCAGAACTGGTTTATGGACTTCTCTCTCTGCCTCATTCTCTAAGCCTGACAGCTGTGGAGCTGATGGGGGAGACTCTCCAGCCTGGGAGGACACACAAGGGCTTGGTTACCTGGCAGGATGCGATGACTCCCACCTGGCCTCCAGATGGCCCTTTGTCAGCTGCTGGGACACAGACAGGGTAATAGTTCACAGGGGTTCGCCTGCAGCCCCAAGCCTGCCACACTTCCGCTCCTTTCTGGCCACTCGCTGGACCCCTTTAAGTCCCAGTTTCTAGAAGACTAGGGTCTACTTCCCAGGGTCACTGTGACATCTCAGGGAGAACACAGTACCTCCACATGTAATAAGAACCCCATAAAGACCCCAGGTATCATCTGTAGGGGAATTCTCCTGCCCCACCTCAGGAGCCTTTTACCCAGCAAATTAGAGGCAAAGGAAGAGAATGCATGACACTCCTTGATCTACCATGTCCTCGAATTGCAGAAGAACCCATATTGGGAGGGAAATAGGACCCAGGATGCCAGGGATCATCCTGGTTTACAGGTGTGGTCTGGACTGTCCTAGGAATTAACAGCATCTTCCTTTGCTCTCAAAGCATCCCTGCTTGAATAATGAAGATAGAGTCACTGGTTTGTTGAACTGCTCACTTCTGCCAGGGATAGACAGGCTGCCTTTAAGTCTTGTCAACAACCTAGGAGTAGGGACATGCTCCTCAGAGAGACAAGTGGAATTCAGAAAGTGTATCTGACTTGTCCAAGGACACACAGCTAAAAGTGGCCTCAATCACCATCCACATTCATCGAGCCTGCTTGCTTAGATGCTCTGGCCTCGCCCAGGCAGGCAGAGCCAAGATTCCAGTTCCTTCTCCAACTGTCTTCAAAAACACATCCAGCCTTTCACTGGACTTGCAGGTCATCAAGAGCAGGCCAGCTACCTGCAAAGGACCACCCTCCCCCAGCTGTGCACACAAGAGGATGCGATCCAGGATAATAAGCTGAGATCTTATCGGAGCCTTGGAGGCTGGAGGCTGCCTCTGTGCACTGTAGGCAGCTCCTCTTTAGCCTGGGGAATCCTGTTTTCTTTCCTAAGTGGAACATCAGATACTCATCTCTGATTTCACTGTGGATTGGGGGGTGGGGATAGGGCAGCCACTTAACACCTAGACCCAGGGTGAGGAGGGGGAGGGCTGTGTATCTATCACCAGCTGACAGCATGCCTGTCCCAGCCGGGCAGGTGGGGGCTGCGATGAGAGGTGGGGTCAGCCTATCTCAACCTCCAGCACAAATGAGGCCAGAGCTGTGGTGGCCATCCTCATGTTTCCATTCCCTGATTTTCAGAACTCCCCGAGGGCTATGTTGGAATGTCCACCGTTGGGTAATGTCAGGCTGTGGAGTAGATGGTAGTAATGCATGGGACCAAGCAGGCAGGGTCAGCCCTGATGGACAGCTGGGAAGGGGTGTAGGTGCTGGTCTTATTTTGGATGACCAAGGATGGCTGCCTAGGGCAGAGGATGGAAGCCACCTTCTTGGTATAAGACTGTAGTTAGCCACAGAGGTATGAAGAGAGGCGGGCCCAGGGGAAGAGGCCTTGGGGGAGGCACTGACTGCTGGTGGTAGGTTTCTGAAGCGGGGGAGGGGGAACTAGCATTCATGATCATCTGGGATCCAGACAGCACACTATGGGGCCAGAAGAGCTGGAGGTGGCTGAGGGCAAAGACCAGGGCTCAGGGTTCCCATGCCTGTGTGGCATCCAGCATTTCCTCTGCTTTAACTCTCCCATTCTCTCTCCCTCTGTGCAGTGTTCAAGAACCTTCCTGGGGCCTGAGGTTGCTTAGTCCCGCTGTATGGGAGACTATGTGTGAACGACCCAGTTTCCACCCTGTCTGGCCTCTTGGGCCAGCTGGGAATACATACCTGAATCCCACTGCCATAGCTTCAGATGCCACGATTACAGAGAACCATGGAGTGGGACTGCTGTCCTAGTTGAGGAAGTGGGTCTCGAGTGGCTTGAGACCCACCTCACAGGGGTGTGCTTTCTTCTCTGTACCTCAGTTTGTTTATCTGAGGGGGCATGACTGAGAGAATATGTGGAGTGTTTGCCCAGAGCCTGTTCTGCAGGGTTAGAGCCCTGTTGCCATCAATGCGCATGTGTAAGAGGGTAGCAGGCTAGCTGGGGCTGGCTTGTGGGTAGCATCATGGGGAAGGGAGACCACATTCTGGGTGGACACAGGAGAAACCTGGGAGGATGGTGACATGAGAATCCTCAAAGATGGAGTACAGAACCCCTCCCCTACACACATACACATGGGTTAGGATGAGGTATGGGCCTGACCCCAGGACAGAAACTCTGGCTAGGATATTGAAGATAAGGAGGAGGAAGAGGAGGAAGAGGAAGTGGAGGTGGTTCCATCTTTCCCTCCACAGGCTTCCCCTGCCTTGGGAAGACCACACTATCAGTACCTGGACCCAGGAAGCTATAAATACCTGGTCTCACACCTGCCCTGCCAGTTAATTGTGATTCCAGACAGGTGACAAAAGTCTCAGAGCCAGTCTTTGTCTCTGTAAATGGAAATAGCAATGTGGCCACTCTTCTTGAGAACACAGTGGGTGTGCTACAAAGGATCAAGGGAATTCAACCCATAACTCAAAGACCTGGACCCCGACTCTCCATGCTCTAGGAAAGAGACTTCCGTATCATAGGCACTTACAAAAACCCTGGCGGCCTGAGTGTGCCCATCAGAGCTCCCTCTCTGCTTGTCCACCCTGCCCCATGGGGCCCTAGCCCCACGGATGGAGAGATACAGTTCATGCCTCCTGAGACTCTCTAGACTCTTACCCCTGAGTAGACGTTCTGTGGAATCACCACAAAATGACTGGCAGGCTCCACCCCAAGGAGTGGCTCTCTGAACATCCTCCATGCTCCCAGCTTGCTAACCAAGGGCAGAACTACCTCTGGCCAGCTGCTCAACCTGTCATCAGAGCAGGTGGTTCATTTTAGAGATGTTGCCCCAAGCAGGTATAGGGTATCCTATTTGCTCTCACACCACCCTAAAGAGACAAGAGCCTGGCTTCCAGGAAGTTACATGGGACACTGACCAACCCTGGCCTTGCCCTTTATTTACCCCTCCCAGGGAGGCCAGTCGGTGAAGGGCTGAAGAGAGGACATTTGGTGATGTGATGAGGCCCCACGGGATCTGTCACAGATGACAACAGGGCCTAGAAGCATTCACTATTGCTGTTCTTACTCTTAGAGTCAGGTCACAAAATTTGGCAGTAGTGGAAAAGTTGGCCTCCTGGCTCTAGAGCTGTTCAAATCTTGGCAGAGCAATGACCTGGAGCCACTGGGAGAGGTCCCGTGACGAGGCCTACAGCTCTCGGGAGAGCTGGAGCAAAGACTACCTGGTAGGCCTTTGCCTGAGTTCATGCTACCACCGTCGGCTCCCCTATACCTCGCCGATAGCTGGATCAGGAACTCCAAGGGAGTTCTTCTCCAATGGACATATTTTAAGTCGATCAAAGGGTGTGCTCCCCCACTTCTTTCTATACATTGGACTCTAAAATCTGGGCCATCCCACCACTCGCATTAACTGTGTTAAGGAGGAATTATAAAAAGAAATCAAATTTCCCATAGCATTTGAACGCCATTAAAATGCCAAACAATAAACTACCAGGCTGCAAATTAGATCAGTGGAAATATCAAACACATTGAGGTATAAAATCCATAATTGCATTTAGTGGCAGCCGTCCCTGGAGAGGCGCTGCTAAAGATCACCACAGCCCCACATATGAGGGCCTATTGACAGAAGAATAAAAATCGACAGGCCAACCAAATAAACCGGCAGGCCTCATTAAATATTCAGCTATGGAAATTTGACTATCCAGGCTTCCTCCCCCTGGTCCCAGCTGGGGGCTCAGCCCCTGCTCTCCCCTAACTCTCTCCCCCATGGCTTCACAGGCAGGGTGAGGGGAGGGCGTCTGGGAGGGTGGTGGGAGAGGGCGAGGAGGCAGCAATAACAGGGGCTCCACCAGAGTTATTATTGCTGGGCGGGTGTTATTAGCTCTCACCCAGGAGTCTGTGGCCCCCGAAGTCTTTAATTAGGTCATTACAGGGTAATTTCCAGGGAGGCTTTAACTCCTTAGCAGCCGAAGAGTCCCCAGCTCAGTCTCAGATTCCCGAAGGGACCCGGGGTCAGCCCACCGGCTGGAAAAAGAGCGGGATGGCCCAGGAGAAGGGGCTGGGCTTGAGTCCAGGTCCCTAGACACTGAATTCACCTGCTCCAGGACAGATGGATGCCTGGCTGGCGGACGGGTGCTTAGCCCTGGGGGCGGTCTGGGTTTTGCAGGGCTCTGGTGGGACCCCAGTCCTATTGGGTTTCAACCTACGCGATCCACTAGGCATGGATTTTCCATCTTCTTGGCCCTCCCCAGCGCGTCCTCTTCCTCCCCTTCTTACCATTCCTGTCTCCCCACCTCTCCTCCCAGGCCTCACCCAGTCTCCTTCCCAGCTCTCCTCCCCTTTCCTCCTCTCTCCTCCCCTTCTCTCTCCTCTCTCCTTCTCCTGCCCAATTACGCCCTCCCCTCGGTGCTCACCTAGGAGCTGCCGCCATGTATAATGCATGCGGTGGACGCACCAATAGGATTAGGCACCTCCGCCCGCCTTGGCGGAGTAAAGTTTATGTAAATGACTGATGACAGCGCTATTGTGTGAGGAATATCAATGGAGTAATTACAGTTACATCGGGCGCCCGCGCCGCCGGCCCGTGTTAATTTTTCACCGGCTCCCCCGGGAGAGATCGCAGCGCGCTCCGAAGAGCACAGCTAATAATGGGAGCTCGGAGCCGCCGCTGCGCCATGCGCCCCGAGGTCTTTCTGAGCAGACTGCTAAGCACTGCCTGTCTCCCCGGAGAGCCGAGAACAGAGATAAAATGATTAAAAACTGCCAAGCGGGCCTGGCAATCACTCGCTCCGCTGTCAGCCCGACACAAGACAAATCTCTGCGATTTTTTCTCTTCCCACCTCTCCCTTTGTGAGCCCCTCGAGCTGGGACGTGGGGGGCCGGCTGGGGTCAGGGTCAGCTCTCCAGGGTGGCAAGGCCTTGGGCAGGACAGGCAGCGGTGGAGAGGAGGGCACTGGCCTCTTGGGTCGGGGGTGAGTACACAGGCTGCAGGGAGCCCGGGGGAACCAGAGACCTAGCTAGTTGTCTGCTTCTCCCAGAGAAACTCCTGTCAGGGCACACCTGTCAGGGCACACCTGTCAGGACACACCTGTTGGGGGACATGGTGGGCACACCTGTGAGAACGTACCAGCCAGGGCACACCCTACTAGAGCACACCTGTCATGACCCACCTGCTAGGCACACCGGCAAGGGGGGGGGGGTGTCATTTTGCCTGGGAACTCTAGGCTTCCAAGACCGTATTCCCTGTCCTTCACTCCCCCAAGCTGCAACATGGCCACTATCTGTCTTCTTTCCTGTGTTTCCTAAGCCAGCCTGGTACCTCCAGCCTGAGCACTGACCCAGAGCAGATCCTGAATGGGGTTTCTGCCCTCTTCTTCCTCTCGGGACTTGAGCCACACCTGGGCATCCATTCCTGTGGCCCTGGAACTTCAGTCTGGTCCAGCACCAGAGAAGGGAGTGAGAAGGAAGAATAGAGGTAAAGGAGGCTACCCACTGCCCTCCCCAGCCCGTCATCCATCATCAGGCTCTGCCTGGGCCATCACTGCTCCACCTGACACACCTACCTGTGTTCACACATCATCACTTATGTACGGCCCACAAGTGAAGTCTTCTCTGTGCCGACAGAGTCCTCCATGGACAACGCCACATGTTGACACCCAGACTCACAGTGTCCCCAGTGTAGACTCGTAGGCCACACATCATGGGAAACACCAGTCCACCTACCAAAGAATAACACTCGCCAGGCGTTCGCTTGTACTAACACCCTGAGCCTGTGCCAGCCCGTGACACACACAGCATGCTGCACTGGGGCGCATGACGTAGGCACCTCCCCTCTGCGCTACTTGCCTGGTTGCATGCATGAGCCAGGGTCCCCACAGAGGCTCAGAGCCGGCCTCTGCAGATGCTGTGTGTGCTGGAGTAATAGGTGGCAGGACCACCTGCCTGTGGGGCTCAGATGGAGTGGGCTGGACTGCAGCCTGAGCTGGGACAGTGACAGTGGGCAGAACCCCAGCCAGCAAGCTGGCTCTGACACTAAGCAGAGCTTGCCCTGGTGGCCTCTGGCTGGATGCTGGATGTCAATACCAGGCGGTATCTGTGTTAGTCCTGGCTGCTCCAGACAGACCACACTGTCTGCCCTCTTGCTTAAGGCTCCCTGGCTTGGTTCCAGATTTGAACAAGAATAATGAAGGGATTACAATTTCTTCCTTCATTGGGCTCCACTGCCAAGAATACCCATTTTATAGATGAAGAGACTGAGTTCAAAGGAAAGAATAAGAGCCAAGGATAAGGTCACCAGCCTCTGAAGCACACACTCTTTCAAATCTAAGCCACCAAGTCCTGCATACACACTGCTTTGGAGATGCACAGGTCATACCACTGTCATATGTGAGTACTAAAGCACACAGCAGAGACTCCAGCTCACTAGTGTTTGCCCACACATGTCCACTGAGTCTCCACCACAGGTCCTGTGCTAAATGTTAAGTAGGAGGCCTGAGCCAGAAGACAAAATCAAGGTCAGACTCTCACGGATCTCCAGTCAGCTGACATTCTGGCCATAGGAATGCCCAGCTGTGACTACCACCGTGCGGGACCCCCTTCCCATGCCCACAGCGCTCTCCCCAAGACCGACCTCTTCTCTGGGCCCTCAGCCTTCTCAGCAGCTCACACAGCGGTGCCTTTTCTAACGTCAAACCTGACATGCTGCCTCCTACTTAGAATCCCCCCACGGCATCTAGTCACCCCTGGAGGAAAGGCTACCACTGCGGCAGCACCTTCTAGATCCCCGTGTGTGAGCTCTCTGCATCTGTGTGTGCTGACCTTTGCCTGAGACCCGCCTAGAATTCACGCCCACCCCCACTTGTCTTCCCTGGACAGTCCGTGTGGGCTTTCGTATCCCTCCTCCAGGAAGCCCTCTTCTCTGTCTCTAGGCTCGGTGAAGAACCCTGTCCTGTCTCCAGGTACAGCAAGGCCCTGTGTGCCTCTACCAGAGCCCCAGCCAAGCTCTCTACCCTAGGCCTGCTTTCTCTCTCCCATGGGTCAGAGATTTTTTAGGGGTAGGGCAGCCTGTGTCTGCTGATGAGGGATGAGGCACTCAAGGCCTTGACAAATACTTGACAGGAGGGAGGGGGAAGCTTCTAGAGGGGTCCTGGTCAATTCAGGCCTACAGAGAGGCTGACGGGAAGGTCAGTGCAAGAGGGCTCTGACAGGAAGGATGCACAGGCGGCTCTGAGGTCATCAAGCTGCCCTTGGGGAGGAGGAGGCTGCCTCTCTTGTCAATCATTCCTGGGCCCTGGGAATGGGATGCTGCCCCTGTCCTCACTGGGGGCTGGCAGGCCACAGTCTGGTTCAGACTGTATGGCCACAGACTCTACTTTTCTCTATTCTGCTAAAGATAGATGTCCCTCAGGGCTTCCCACAGCCCCAACCCAAGCCTGGAGACCCCCAACACAGCCTCCACCCCAGCTCCTTTCCTTAGCAACAACCTTTGAGATTTGAATAGTGATAATGCAGCACCTATTGGGTTTTCTCAAATCCGCATTTAGGGGCCCAGGTTTCACTTGATAGACTGAGCATTTAGCATGCACAAAGCCCTCAGCTTGCTTAGTTCCCAGCACCTCATAGAGTGAGCATTGGGGCACACCCCTGTAATCCCAGCACCTAGGAGGTAGAGGTGGGAGCATCAGAGATCCCACGTCATCCTGGCTACATAGTGAGTTGAAGGCCAGCCTGGGATGTATAAGATCCTATCTCAAAATAAAATAAAATAAAATAAAGTACACACACTTCATAAGTACAGAGCTAAGGATGGAGGAGGTGGTTAGTGACAGAACAGAGCTCAGGGTTCCAGACTCTGAAGCGCACCAGACTCATGGCTTGGAGCCCCCAAGGTCCTCTGTGACTGTGTTGTGCCATTAGTCACGTGTCCAGACCCTGGCCATAGTGTCTCCAGCTGGCAGTGGTTCTCCCAAGCTTCCAGATCCTTCTGCACAATGGATTCCATTTCCCCAGCTTGCCTGCCTTGGTGGGAGTCCCCAGATACCCTGCGTGTTCACCCAGGACATCATACTCCTCACCCAGCCTACAGAAGGCACAGAGGGCTTCTTGAAGCTATCTAAGCCAAGAACAAGCAGGGAGGGGAGCAGGTTCCAGGCAGAGACTAACACAGGGAGCCAGAGATCCGCTCACAGTCTTAAAGGCAGTGCTAGGGAGTTGATGCTGGGGGTGGGTCTAAGAGAGGTGACACATGACAGAGAAGGAAAATGACCTACTGATGACAGCGGCGGGCCGGGGAGGTGGAGGTGCAGGGCCGACATCAAGCCATGACACTTCCATGTTGTGTGGCCCTGTCTCAGTCAGCTCAGTGTGCCATGGAGGCAGGCAGCGGGGGCCAGACAGTGGGTGTGCGTGCCTGACACTCAGCAGGTCCTTGCTCTTCAGGACTAGGAGGAGGGGAAGAGAGCAGCTCCCAAAGCTGCGCTAGTCCTGGACGGTCCACCTCCTCAACTTTGCTGATGCTGTCCAGTGTCATCTGCCGGCAACGGTCTCTCTGCCTCTCTGGCAGCACCCCTTCCCCTCGGTGTCCATCACCAAAGACCCTCCCCAGGTCACAGCTGCCACCGGGAGGCTGTCCTTGCTTTCTTTGGTCCTGTGTCCTATGAACCTCTGAATTTAGCATGGCTGGGACCAGTTCAGTCACCACTGTCCCTCACCTCCTGTTGGGTGGGGAGCTGACCCAGAGAACAAAGGGGCAAGTCTAGAGGCCAAGGCTGGTACAGCTTTTTTGAGTGTTCACTGATAACAGAAAGGCTGGGGTGGGACTCAGGATGGAATACTTACGTAGCATGAGCAGAGCCTTGGGCTTTATCCCCAGCACTGACTGGACACACACACACACACACACACACACACACAAATAAACAAACACTTATACACAAGCATACACATAACACACACAAACACATATATACACAAATATACACACACTCAAACCCAAATACACACACACACACACACACACACACACACACACACACAGACTGACATCCACAGCTGTTGTTCCCCTCAGTTTTTGCAGTGAGGAGCACTGTCTTAGGAGCCTTAAAGCTCCTCTTGTTATCCCTACAACAATTTGTACCCATTTCACAGATAAGGACTGGGGACTCAGAAAGGTCAAAGTCCAGCTCACAGACTGACAATGTATTAAGGAACGGCCAAAGCCCAGCAGTCAGGGGTTAACAGGGCTGCCGTAAGTGGTGATACCTAAACCCCATGAGGACAGTCCCTGAGTATCTACTATGTGCAGGCCTACTCTTGGCATTTGCTGTCCCTTGGCTAGAGACACACTACCCAGTGACAAACATCAACTGGTCTCAGGGCCGGGTCTTCATGGCCTTAGCTCCCCCATGCATCCCCAGCAGGGCTTGACATGGTGCCGGGAGGCGGTGTCAGACCACTCATTTGAAATGGGATGTGGGGTTCAAAGACTGGCCAGCCCATGGCCCTGTGGTGTGTTGCTTCTGGGTGAGGGGGCTTTCTGGGCTCTGGACTCCTTCATGGAGCGTTCTGATACCTCCGGTCTCATCCTGCTAGGTCTGGATCTTGTGTGTCTGCTCCTAGGTTGCCTGTTCTCCTGAGTATTCTCGGAGCAGGGATCCTCTCTGAGCTGGTGGGAAATAGGGAGCAAGCTTTGTTATCTCGGAGACTGATGGTATCCCCTGCTTCTCAGTGTGCACATCTCTGAATGGGGAATCACACAGATGAATCTGTGAGCCTTAAGAGTTTGGTTTTGGGTTTTTCAAGGCAGGGTTTCTCTGTGTATTCCTGGTTGTCCTAGAACGCACTCTGCAGACCAGGCTCACTCAGAGATCTGTCTGCCTCTGCCTCCTGAGTGCTGGAATTAAGGGTGTGCACCCTACCAACTATACTATCTCTCCCTTACTGTTTAATGAGATACTGTCTTAGGTCAGCATCTGCATGGTGTAAAGAGTCTTCTCTTCAGTATGTGCAGGAGAACAAGGTTGAGAGAATGCAGCTCTTTCAGAAGTAGGGGACCCAGAGAGAGGATATTCTGGGGGACTCCATGGCTTTTGCCTTTTCTTGCCTCCCAGAGGATGCTAATTTTGTCCTGCCCTCTCTTAGCTTGCCTCCCTCTGCATCCTAGTATTTATGGAAGAGAGAGAGAAACCTTGCCTGGCTATAGACTCTCTAGCCCTCTCTGTACCCACACCAGCCATTGCCTCTCTAGCCCTCTGTACCCACACCAGCCATTGCCTCTTTAGCCCTCTCTGTACCCACATCAGCCATTGCCTCTCTAGCCCTCTCTGTACCCACACCAGCCATTGCCTCTCTAGCCCTCTCTGTACCCACACCAGCCATTGCCTCTCTAGCCCTCTGTACTCATACATTCTACTGTCCTGCTGGCGCTGCTTTCCAGCTAGGAGAAGGCCAGGCTCAGGGAGATGGGTGCACCAGCACAGGCAGCCAGCCATATCTCATTTATGCATTCGCAGTGACATTGGACCCAGACACAGATGCCAAGCTGGGGTTCCCATACGTCTGTGTGCCCTGGGCCAGCTATGATGTGATACTCAGGCTTTACCCTAAAAGCTTGAGTCTTTCCACGGTCCTGGGAATCTACACATTTAATAAGCACCCCTGGATGGCTCCCAAGCTGGATGTGGGTCAGGACACAGCCAGACAGATGCCATGAGACTGTGACCTACGTGTTAGGCCCTCAGAAGTGGATACCATTTCCAGAAGCAGGAGGACATGGCCAGGGGCTGTCAGGTGTGGGCTGGCCTATAGGTCAGCAGGAAGGCAAATGCCTGGTCAGAGCTCAGATGTTCACCAATGTGGGAGCTGAACAGTAAACCAAGAACAAACACATGAGCCCTGGTGACTGGTCACATGCCCATGGAGCCAAAAATCCTTCTACAGACATGATCAAGTTGGTTAGCCTTGCTCGGAGCATGCCAGAGCGCCTAGGCCCCAGGCACGGAGCAGACTGCTGAGATCTGAGGTTCTAGCCCCAGGCTCCTGTGACCCACCCTCTGCCCTCCCTCATAGCCACAGCCTGATGTTGGCTTCCCTTCTTATCCCTTCTGCACTGACTTCATGTCTTCCCGCCTGGGGGCCAGCGGCCGCCTTTGCCAGTCCCTAATCCTGTTCATAGGCTGCCAGCTCATCTTCATAAAGTGCCTCCCTAGTTCCCGTCACTCCCCTGTCCAATAACCTTCAATGGCTCCCTCCTGCCCACAGGATCAAATCTAACACCGGCTACTGCTCTGCTCTGCAGCCTCCTGTCCCGGTGTCCTGAGGTAGCCCCTCCAGCCAGACTTACTGCCCCAGACCACCCTTCTCAGTCCACATTGAACTCCAAATAGCTCTGCTTGCAGAGCTTACCTGCAACGCTGTCCACGGTTTGCCTAGCTTCAGCTCCCAGGAGCCTGCTCACCTAACACAGCACAGACTTTTTGACACTCGGGGTTTCTTGTATACCAGGCTGGATGACTTTGAACTTCTCATCCCCTTTGAACTTCTGATGCCTGAGTGCTGGGATTACAGGCAATCTCAGGTATGTGTCACTCCGACCTTTTATTCAGTGCTGGGATCAAACCCATGGCCTCTCACACGCTAGGAGACACTGTACCAGTGGGTCTACACCCTCAGCTCCTTCACAGTCTTTAAGAATATTATTACTGGGGGGCAGGGGCATGTGTGAGCCACAGCATGTGTGTGGGGAGGTCAGAGCACGACTTACATTAGTTGGTTCTCTCCGTCCAGTGTGGATTCCAAGGATTCGACCCATGCCATCGGGCCAGCAGCACCCTCACCTGCTGAACCATCTCACACCCCAACCCTTCAGCCTCCGCACTAGCTAGAGGTCCTTTTCCCTGGCAGAAGTCACTCACGTCCACTGACCGGCGTGGCCCTGCACACATACTCAACCCATTTAACATCTCTGGACCACCCTGGGGGCTGCGTAGGTTCTTTGATTACTAACATTTTTTGGTGAGGTAACTGGACTCAGAGAGGCTGAGGAGCCTGCTGAGGGTCACACAGCTACCGAGAATTCATGCCAGGACCCTAGACCAAGAAGTCTGGCTCCTGCCCTGTTCCTCCATACCGACTAGCCACCCATCCACTGAGGCCTAGCACATAGACCCAAGCCACAAATACAAAGACCTTCAGGAGAAGCCATCAGGGAATCTTCATGAACCTGGCTCTTACCCAGTGGCCTGCATCGATCCTGTTCTTTGAAGGGCTTTACTGCCCTTCATTTAGATCTTGGTAGGCTTTGCTCGGACTGAGGTACAGAAACCAGGTCTAGCCTAAGGTCACAGTCAAAGGCAGCAGATCACAAGCTCGAACTCAGGCTGCAAAGTCCTATTGAAGAACCTGGCTAAGGAAGCTAGCTGAGCAGCCGTGATCCTCAGCTGGCCTAGTGGGAAGCAGCCATCCAGATGCCCCAGGCTCGCCTAACTCCCCTTGCTGAGACTCCCGCCAGGATGCTTGCCAGGCTGAACACGCACTGGGTCCCTCATCTCTAGGACAAGCTGTTTCCTTTTACAAATTATTTATCTCCATCATTACTGCTATTTAAATTAGAGTGTGACTTTTAAGAAGATGTGTCTCTACATCTAAGAGAGCATGTCTGTGGGAAGGTGGCACCTAAGTGACCTTCCCGAACTCTTGCCACATAGGCCAGCCAGACCAGTGCGAGGCCAGCTCTGTCCTTCTCCAGGGGTCTGTCACTGTTCACTTATCAGTCTGATGTCCCTCAGGGGGCAGCTGCCCTGCCCGCCCCCTCCGGCTCCAGGCCTGCTGACTGGAACCGGACCTGGTGGAGTGGGCAGACGGGGGCACGTGGGAGGGGGTTGAGCCTCACCGCAGGCCCCTTTGCAGTTCAAAGTGACATGCTCAGGCGGCTGTCCCTTCAAAGGGCAGACACAGACTGCCCCCAGTTGCTGCAGCAGCAGTCCGGAGCCAGGAAGGTGATGCAGGGGTAAAGATGCCCCTGGGAGGTCTGGCTCTGCTCCCTGTCCCTGCTTGCTGGGCCTCCACTACCTGGGCACCCCTTGGCTGTAGAGTCCTGGGAAATCACGTGCATTTGCAAAGCACACAGGGGGCTCTCAGGGAGCATGCACAAGGATGCTAATGAGAAACCCCACCTCAGACCCCAGGACACTTGAGTGTGCCTCCCATCAGCTGCTTCTCAGGTATATGATCTGGGGCAAGTCACTAGAAGTTCCTTAAAATAAAAAAGCTTGTTTCTCAAGAGTGATGTGGGGCTAAGATGGAATATGACATCATGGCCAATGGAACTAGACAGGTCACAGATAAACTCTACTAGTCCTGCTACAGCAGCCCCAGTGACTTACAGACCTTGGACAAATTATTCAACTTCTCTATGTCTCCCATCTTACCTGAAAATGAAAATAACTGGCACCTGTGTTAAAACGACACTCAAGAATGGAAAGCCCTCAGAGCTGTGCTCCAGGCTACCAGCTCGAAGCAAGCATACAGCTGTGGCTGCTGCTGCTGCTGCTGCTGCTGCTGCTGCTGCTGCTGCAAGCTCTCTGGGTCCTGCCCTGCCTGCTAGAAGCCCATGCAGCTGGGCCCCCTTCTGCCTCTCAGACTTGTGAAGTGTCAGCTACTGAGAGACATCCCGAGTGCCCCGCAGATCTCAGGCTGCCGAGGGCTTCCCCTCAGCTCTGTTTCCTTAGCAGCTGGAGAGAGTAGAAAAAGAGCCCTGCCCTGCTGGGCTTGTCAAAGCAGGGCTGGCTTGACTCGAACCAGGCTTGGATGGTAATTTTGCGGTCATGACAACTATTTTCTTTACATACTGCTATGGAAGGGGGGACCCCCCCGGTTTTTTTTTTAACATAATTGAAGACACTATCAAGCGTAAATATGCTGGCATTCTTAATAAAAACATGATGGAGGGAAATATTCGAAAGCTCAATAATCAGAAGCAATTTGTGTTGTGCAGGAGATGTGTCATGCGCCAGCTCCCCTCTCCCCGACTGGGCTCCCCACAAGACTGGCTTTTGGGCTGGCAACTTTAGACCTATGGCAGAAAATGGAGAACAACAGTGAGGCTTGGAGTAGCCTGAAAAATATCCTGGAAAAGAAAAACACATGCAGAAGAGTGTGGTGCAAAAGTCATATTTCATCCCTGACTTTAGAGATTGTTAATAAGGATTAGAACCATACTCCAGCAGCCCAGCTATCAGTCAAGGCGAGGTAATTAATGCTGCTTCAGATCTCTGTGTGGGGAAAAAATGGAAAAGGCGAGTGTCCCTCTTTTCATAGCAAAGAGGGCTCATCACAGCGGAACAGCCCAGAGGACTTCCGGACCCAAGTCCTGAGCCCAGCTGAGACCCGGCTGTTGCTGGCTGTCCCTCCTGATCTGTCGCCAGGCAGATTGGGGGATCTCTTCTAAATTGTAACAATATCAACCCCCCCTTTTCAGGATTGGCTAATAAATATGATTAAGATAACACGTCTGAAACCACATGTCCTCAGCTCGGTGTCCAACATGTGGAGGGCAGATGTATTTTCCATCCACAGATGACCTAGTCGGCTGCTCCCCTGAGGCAGGGACCCTGGAAGATGGAGCCTGAAGAGGTCTTGGCAGTCTACTGGCCCTTGCAGCCCTGGCCAGGCTGCTGGCCTCTCCATGACCCACTGTGAGAATAAAGGGCCAAGTGCAGGGTGTCTGGGAGTCATACACAAGGATCACAGAAAGGCACCCATGCTCACCTGCCTCTCATCCCTTAATGGTCCAGAGCTCCACAGCTCAGAAACCTCAAAACCATTCTACTGTCGAGGCCACCTGTTACTAGCTCCCTCTCAGGAGCCAGGAGCCTGACACCTCAGGCCAGTATTAATGCTAGAGCCTGGAGGAGAATTTTACAAAGAAAGGCAAAGTGCGAAGCCTACAGGTAAGTGCAGACCTGGCTCCTGCTTCCATTCATGTACCATGGTGCAGGAAGCCTAGTACGGCACCTGGCCTCCATTCTTCCCTTGCTTCAAGGATCACCCCACCCTCCCCAAGACAGGGTTTCTTTGTGTAGCCCTAGCTGTCCTAGAACTCTGCAGACCAGACTGGCCTTGAACTCAGAGATCTTCCTGTCTCTGCCTCCCGAGTGCTGGGATTAAAGGCGTGCACCACCACCTTCCAGCTTTGCTTCAAAGGTCTTAAAGAGATTTCAACTGGGACATTAAGTAGCAGTCCAAAGACCCTGAAGATACGGCCAGGCTATATGCTCTGTAAGCAGTGTCTTTGGATCCTGCATCTGCAGAGGTGGAGAGTCCCAGCTATAGCTCTGGAGAGAGAGAGAGGCTGCAGACTCTAAGGTCCCACTGACATGGTGTAAAGTGTTTCAAACTCAGCGTAGGCCAGACATTCAAATTCAAGCAGGGAGGAGAGCAGCTTGTCCAACCCCAATAAAGAGTGAATGAATGAGCCAGGCAGTGGTAGGCACGCCTGTAGTCCCAGGGAGGCAGAGGCAGGAGGATCTCTGAGTTTGAGGCCAGCCTGGGCTACAGAGCAAGTTCCAGGACAGCCATGGCTACCCAGAGAAACTCTGTCTCCGAAAATAAAAATTAAAAACAAAACAAAAAAGCAAACAAACAAACAAACAGAAAAGTGGCAAGTCCCACCTTTGGGAGGGGTATTGCCCCAGGACTGACCACTGCTTATAGTGGGGTAAGCTACCCTCTGGGAAAACACCAGAGAGCTTCCCTCCCTCAACGGTCCCTGGGCCACTTAGGGCAAACGACCAAGCCCTGGCTTCTTCCTCAGCCAGTCTGGCCTGGTGGCTCAGTGCTGTCCTAGGCTTCTGTCTCAAGACCACTGCTTTCTGACCCTCTCCCAGAGCTCCACAATGGTCTCCCTTAAGACCCAAGGCCTCTTGTCCCTTCCCAGTGGAGGAACCCCGGGCCAGGGGGCAGATACTGTGAGCCTAGGGTGCGGCCGGCAGGCCGGCTGATAGGAACCATCTGCGTTGTCTTAGACTGCCCCTCTGCCCACTGTCCCTCTGAACTCGGCCGGTTCCCGCGGGCCGTTTGATGCTCGAAGGGTCACAGACCCCCGCACACAAATCACCACCGAGGGGCTGGGGGTGGGGCGGAGGCGCTGAAACCTAATCCACAAAGTTTGCCATGCCGCGGGCTCCCTCCTTCTCTCAGTGCTTAACGCCCCCTCCCTTTCCAAACAAGCCTTAGTTTTTCTTGCCAAAAAAACAAAAGTTGGTATCAAGTGTTTCGAGGGAGAAAGTCTCCCCCGCAGCCCCCACCCCTTACCAAGACGAAGGGCCTGCCACTTGGCTGAGCCACGGATTGCAGAGAGGCTCAGAGAAAAGATTCTAGTACTCTCAAGTTATCAGGTCCATTGGTCCCTGGCCCCAGTTGCCACATATCCTACCGGCTAGACCCTGTGGCCCTGTGGTCCCACTCCTCTGGAATCCAGCTCCTTCCTCCATCGAATCTCTGGGTCCCAGTGCAGCCAGAAATAGGAACGTTACCCCTGCCATTCTCTTATTCCACAGACCAGTCCTAGCCTGTCCCTTTCTGGAGGGGCTATCCTACTCTTCCCTGCTTCTCTCAGTGTCCCGAGGCTGGGCTCAGGCACTGGAGAGACTAACTGGCGAGTGCCCCACCCTGCCAGGGTACATGGGCACAGCCCAAGAGCTTAGGAAAGAGACCAGGATTCTGGCACGAGACACAAATTCCTGCGAAGTTCCACTTCCTGCTCCCTGGAGTCCTTGGGCTAAACCCCCGGGGGGCTATGATGACTAAGGAGGGGCAAAGCAGACCTCGGGAGCACAGGAAGATGTTTTCACTTGCTAGGTAACAGTGTGACTTTTTTGTTGTTGTTTTCAGTAGAAGGCATGGCCCCCCGGAACCACCGCTGTTCTCCACGGCGGCCCGGGGTTCTCCATCGTGCCTGGAAGTTGCTAAGTCCTTGCATTCTAGCTGGCCTGTGACAGCGGCAGTTCCACCAGGCCACGCAGGCATCTGGGGTTCCTAGATGTGGCAACAAGGACGGGCTGAGTCTGCACTGGAGCGGTTGAACCGTGGGGCGAGGGAGTGGTAGCCGCGACGGAGAATAAAGGCGCCAGCGGCCCAGCTGAGAAGCGGGTTTCTGCGGGGGTCGAACAAAGGAATTTGGCCTCTGAAGAAAGGGGCTGAGCTCACAGCTGGGAATGCCAGCTCCAGACCTGCGGGAGTTTCAGGACTACGGCATTAGTCCCTAGAATCTAACGAAATCTGCCCCTCAGAGAACCCTAGTCTCCATCTCAACTCTGTTGGCTGGCACTCGCCTTAACTAGGGTGGTAGTTACATGCTCTTCCCTACTGGAGGCCCCAAATACCCGGCTCTAAGGTCCCCTCTGCTTGTGGGTCTATATCTCCATTTCCCAGATGCTGCCAACCGAGGTTTCCATATTTCCTTTCCTCTCCTGTTCCTTTTAGCTGGCTCAAGAGGCCCTAGCCACTCTTAAACGAAAAGCTGGTAGTGGGGACTCTGGGGCCCTCCAAGGCCCCCCTCCTCCAGTCACCCTCGGAAGGGGTGGAGGGGACACGGTTGTAAGGTGTTCAGCCTCTTTTCTCTGCTTGACATGAATAAGGGGATTAGGGCGGCAGGTTTCCGTCGGTCACTTGGTGGGACAAAGGGCCCCGCGGTTTGAGCGGTCAGCTTCTGATTAAACGCCAGAGCCCTGTCACTCAGCACCAGGCTAGGTACTTGTGTTCCTGACATAATCTTATTAGAAGATAAAACCAGAGAAATCCTTTTTCATAATGAAAAGTTACATTTAATGGCTGCACTCGTCCCCCACACCCTCCCGGACCCTTCCCGCCTTCCCCGTTGCTGTTGGATATGGCTCGCCTGTAATTGGCATTTAAAGTACCAAGTCCGGGAGAAAAACGGGGTTTAGGGTTTTTGTAATCCCCCTAAACTGTCTTTGTTCGAAATCTCCACAGATACAAGTCTGTTAAGGGTAAATATTTGTGGATTGATACAACCACACCCCCACCCCTGCAAACCAAATCTGGAAGAGGAAAAAACCCCTCCAGCCACGGTGCTGGTACTCGGGAGGAGGAGGCCCAAGTCTGCCCGCGCACGCAGCCGTGCTGGGGACTCTGCTGCGGGCGGGCCCCTTAGCCAGCTCCAGGGGCAGAGGGGCTTTGGACATTTCTCAGGCGGGAAAAAGACCTTACAGGCTTCCTTCCCTTCAATGTTCTATTCCCTAGATCAACAAACCTCTCCGACTCGCTTTCGCGCTTGCCTAAAGGGGTGGGCTGGAGGGCCGGCCGGTGTGTGTGTTGTGTGTGTGTGTGTGTGTGTGTGTGTGTGTGTGTGTGATCTTAAAGCTAGCTCTGCCCACCCGCTCCCTCCAGCAGGACCCTTGAGTGGTTCCAAGGGGGTGCCTTTCTGCCACTCTATCCCACAGGGCACCCAGACTCCAGCAGAGCCTCCAAGCTTCCAGGATCCCTCAACTGCAAAGGAACCCTAGGGCTGCGGCGGGGCCCAGGGCTCGGGCTCCAGCCCAGCTCGTCCTGGATCGGATCGGATTCCTTCATAAATCAGCGGCTGGGTGAAAGGGCTGCGCGTTAGAAAGGGCAGGACCGTGTGCGCGTATTAGAGCGCGCGGTTCCCAAATCCGGGCTAAACCCCTGGTGACACCGAAATTCATCAACCGCCGCCAATGCCCCTGCTCCACCTACCGAGGAGCCCGGCCGCCTGCACACCCTCGCTGCCCCACTGCCGGGAAAAGAGAATCCCGCAGGAACCGCTGAGAGGAGTGTCTGGAACACAGCGCAGGCCCAGGCGTCTGTGAGCCGCCTTGCCAGTCCCGCTGGCAGAGGGGGCTCTACCCTCTGGGAAGGAGTTATTCTAACCTTTCTGTCCTTTGGTCAGGACTGATCCCTCAAAAGCACTCAGCCCAGGGAGAGCAGTGACACCCGCCCCCCTTCCAGGCCGGCGCTCAGAAGATAGATAGGTACAATTGTTCAGACTCAGCATCTGGCGCTTCAGCAAGTTAGGGGACTGCTATCTGGGGCTCCCAGGAACGGAGGAAGACCCTTCAGAGCCTGTTTCCTCGCCCACAGGTCCAGCGGGGGTCATAGAGCCAGTGGACTCCACAGGCACGCAAGTACCATTTCTTTCTAGAAGCAATGGCTACCGCTCGCCCACTCTGCTCAACCCGGCTCTGTTCTGCTCTTGCACTGGTCAAGTCCCAGAGTATTAGAGAAAATGGTCCCATCGAGCCTGCCAGTCATGGCGGACGCCCACAGGCTGCCTGTGGTGAGAAATACGCGTATTTCCTTCTCAAGGGATTCAGACGTTGGCCCCAGTCCTGGGTAAGAAGCAAAAGGTGGCTACACGCCTCCGGCCTCGCACACAGGCTAGACCATGCTCCTGCCTCCGGTTTACTTCCCAGCAGGAAGGAAGAAAACACACACTGACTGAGTGCCCTATCCAGGCTGGCACCTCCGAGTTTACCTCACTTTGTCCTCAGAGCAAACCTGTGACATGGACCTGTCATCCCCATTCCACAGAGGAGGAAATGGAGGCTCAGACCCTGGCCCCAGTCACTTGGAGATGGCTAGGGTCTGTATCCCAAAGCAGCTGCACTCGTTAGTAACCTTGTTCTTTTCTTTTTCTTAGACAACAGCGCTCCTCTCAGAGCTCAGGTTACCCTTACAGCATCCCAGTCCTCTGGTTTCCACCCTGGCCTCAACGAGGATCCACAAGGATGGCCCGAGGATGGCCGCATCTCAGTGCCACTTTACCAGAGTCCCCTCTGCAGGTGACAGGTGGGAAGATGGGAACACAGCCAGCACTGCGACTCCCTTCTCAGCCAGGTGCTGGGGAGCTGGAGACCCAGAGTGGTGGCCGGTTCACCTACCTCCCGAGCACCCCAGAGCACCCCGCTCCTGCCGCTCTGGTGGGCACTGCTGCTACTTGGGCAGCCCTGAGCCCTCTCCCTCCTTAGCCAGCAAAATCTCTCTCTCTCTCTCTCTCTCTCTCTCTCTCTCTCTCTCTCTCTCTCTCTCTCTCTCTCTCTCTCTGTGTGTGTGTGTGTGTGTGTGTGTGTGTGTGTAAGGGACTCTTTCTAGCACAGGCCAGCCAGGAAGCAAACACCTTTGTTTCTTTTAGAACCAGACTCCAGAAAAAAGGTTTTTTTCCCCTTCACCCACACACCAAGCACCAGGACAGCCGGGTGCCCCACCACCAGCCAGTACTGAAGCCTCTGGGCCTGTCTAGGGTCACTTGGGGCCAGGCACTCCCTGAGGTCCTGTTCCCTCCATGTGTCCACACAACCTGAGTCCCTATCCTCCTCCAGGGTCCCCAGGGTCAGCAGGGCAGACCCAGGGGGCTGCCAGTCACGGAGCTGAGATGGAGACAATATTGCCTTGAGAATAACAAAGGAAAAGCTCACGTGAGGTGAGAATTGACTGGAACTCATCAGAGCTGAGCAAAAGGTAAAGGCCATTGAGGAAGTGCTGTCAGCCGGCCTGAAACCGCAGAAAGGTGCCATTGGGAACACAGCGGCCCCTCATGGCCCACCACTCCATGCCACAGTGACTCCATGCCACAGTGACTCGTGGTTAGAGCAAACACAGGCCTCCACTGCCTGTCACTTACACCTTCCCCCCAAATTACACAAACTTTGAAACATTTTTCTCGAAGAAGATGGATGCTTCAAGAGACTTGAGGTCAAGGCTGGGCTGTTTAAAGTATATTATTAACAAATAAACATTTACTGCAGGGGAAAAAAGAGGAGGAGGAGGAGAAAAACTCTATAGGCCACCAGGGAACCAAATCATGTTGCTTTTGGCATCAAATGACAGGGGACATTTATGACATGAATGGAGAACACCAGTGGCTGATGGGAAGGCAGCCGGCTGCCACTTCACTTCCCCTGCCTTTGGAGTCAACTTTTTTCAGCCCTCCCCTCCCCTCCCCTCCCCTCCCCTCTCCTATACCATCCCCTCTCCACTTCTGACCGCAGTGGTAATAAATACACAGAATTTGGAGCCTGCTCTTTGCTGCCATCAACACAGACTCTGGGACTTGTAGAGAGCTAGGTCAGTCAGAGAGCCAAGGACCTGGAGTCCTGGCCACCTCAGGGCTGACTGAAAGCTCATACCCAGCTCTGAGGATGGGTGGACCATCTTCCTGCCTCCATACCCCAAGCCAAAGAGCAACTGTGGTGTCCAACAAATCGGAAGTCGTAACTCCTGTCATGGGAGTGTCCTCTATCCTTCGGCCAAAGTGGTACCAAAGTTGTTGGATTGTGTTTATTCGTGTTTTATATCCCCCACTCCACTGTCTCTCTGTCCCCCTCCCTCACTCTCTCGGTTCCTGTCTCTTTCAAAAACCTGCATAGTCACAAGACAGGCCCATCAGGGAAGCTTTGCTAACCTATCACAAATAGAAACTCCACAAGGCCACAGAGCTTGAGCCACGGGCTGTCTTCCAACCTTCTGGAATGAAGTCCTGGGATCTCTTCTTCACATCTACCCCCTAGACCAGCCTTGTAGATGTAGGCTGAACTTTCTTGTCTGACATTTGAGTCACAAAATTATAAACTGGGACCATTCTTCAAACATAAAATCCTATTACTGAATATGCTTTCCCAAGTGATATGCAAGCCCTGGGAATGCCCACTGCTTTTCCCCAGTAGAAATACTGCTTCTCTGGGCCAGTACAGGCTCCCAGGAGGAACGGAGCCCCATGCCAGCTCAGGATGCTAACACACTGTTGGCATCTGCATTCATCCTCACAATCACAACTTCCTCCAACACTGGGGCTGAGGATAAAGGATGCCTTCAGAATGAAACATTGACTGACCTCCACCAGGTGTCCCTTGGAATCCTCAAAGCAGTCACCTCAAAAGGTGATGTCATCGCACTCAGTAGAGACAAGGGCTGGGGATGGGCTGTCATCTAGCTGAGTGCTGGGGCTGGGGGGTGAACCTGGCCGTGACTTGGTGTCTAAAGCTCTTTTTGTAGCAGTGGAAGGCAAGACCTTCAGTGTCCTCTGAGGCAAAGGGGAATGGTTTCCCCGGGGAACGATGCTCATCTGCTAAGGACAGAAATAATTCCCAAAGTGTAGCAACATACTGAGCAAGGACACCAGGCCCTGTGGGCGCCTAATCTAGAGAGTCTATAAGAATACTTTCCCAGGTAGGCAGGTCTTGGTCATACAGCAGAGGGTCAGATAGATACCTGGTGGCTCCGTGTTTCTAAGCTTGGCATGAGGGCAGGAAGAAACCTGGGCCTTCCAATCACATACCACAAAGTAGATCCTCACAGCGGCTTCCCCCACTTAAGAAAAATACTGCAAACAAATAAGGCCACAGCAGCCCAGAGCCTTGGGAATAGAGGGTGAGCCAGGAGTCGGGCAGTGAATAATGCTTTCCTTCAGCCCCAGATGCCTGCACGGCAGGGGAAGGCTTTCCCTCACCTCCAGCCCACAGAGGAGGTGCTGGGGTTAAATATACAGGCTCCCTCGGAGGGACCAGGGATCCCCGGGTTTGTGCTGGCAGCGGGAGCCCTTCAGCCCTTGGGGCTCTTGAGAGAATACCCCCAGTTCATTTCGTAAGGCAACGTATTGGCTCCTTTTTCTAAGCAGATTTCTGGAGAGAGCCATACCCTAGAAGTGTCTGCAACTCTGAATTCGTCTGATAACAGTGGGTGAGACTTGCAGGCTGGAGTTTCCACCGTTAAGCGGGTGCTGACCGCGAGTGGTACCCCAGTACATCTAAGGAAGAAGCCTTCCTTTCAAGCTGGGAAACGAAACCCAGGAGCGAGAAAGGGCCAGAAGCCTGGGTTTGCTCCACAGATGCCACACTGACACAGGCTGTCTCTGCTCGCGAGGCCGGAGTGAGCCTCCCGATCCAGAAAAGCGTTTGCCTGGGTAAACACTTCTAGGAAAAGAATGCTGGGAAGAGCGGGCCTGGGCCGCTTGCCGCAGCCAGCGGGGAGAAATGTTCTAAACACCAGCCCAGGACTCAGAAGGCTTTTTGTCAAAGTCACAGCCTGGATGCCCACTTCTGCCGCGGAGGGGTACTCCACCTGGGCGGACTAGCCCAAGGCATCCCCAGCATTTTCAACAGAGCCAGGGAGGTCGCAGCACCCGAGGCTTTGGGCGCCCCGCCAGGCCCCTTACAAGCGGGTGGAAGAGCCCCGAGATGGAGCTCCGCATCCCGCGAGCACAAAGACTCCCGTGCGCACACCTACTCTTCCCCAGACCCTGGAGTTGCTCTACAAGCCCTCAGACTCCATTGTGTGACAGATTTTTGGACTTTCCCACCGACCCTCCCCCCTTCCGGAGCCTCCGCCAGGAATCCACCTTAGGACAGAAACCTTTTCCAGAGAAACGTTCGCAGTTAGTGAGCGACAGCCGGCACGAGAAGGGAGTTATATAATTCGATGTCACCAAATTGCCAAGAAAAACAACATATTTTGGGGGAGGTTGTCATTTTTTTTTTTCTCAGAGTTTCTCCGGTGGAAGACACAGAGAGGTGTTCGCGATTTTGCGGAGGCCCTGTGTTTTCCCGATTTCTAAGCCGGTTTTCTATTCGAAACAGGGCCGAGGTCGTGGGTTCTCCCTTGCCCTTCTTTGAAAGAGTTCCCGAAATGCACATAAAGCCAGGAAAAAAGGAGAGTTTTCAGGTTACAAACAAAAAACGTTCGAGTTCCGCAGCCCGCATTTCCCTTGCTCTGCCGGGCCTGCGGGTTGATTTTATCAATTGTCCTAAGTGTTCCCAATAACCAATTAATCGCCCCTGTGGTGCGTAAAACAACTTCACGCTTTTGGGTGCTTGCGATCGTTCTCAAACCGAAAGGAAGAAGACGCATAAAAAAACCAGCAACCTCTTTATAAGGTTCTGCTCAGCCGGGTGAGGGATGATTTTTATAAAAGTTGCGTGCGTGTGTGTGTGTGTGTGTGTGTGTGTGTGTGTGTGTGTGTTTGTGTGTGTGTGTAAATTTCCCAGTGCTGGGGAGGCACACACTCAAAATCAAGACAGCACGTCTCCGCACCCATTTGCCTTAATTCTAGCCTGAAAGGCATTTGTGCACACATGAAATAAATATGTATGTGGATTTTCAAAGAAAAAAATCATGAATAAAAATATATTTTTTATTGTGTAAAAAGAACATTGTTTCCGTGTGAGCTTTCAGGGAGCCTGCCTGATCTTTTGCTCCCTGCAAAATGTTGCCAGGGGGCCCAGGGGATTTGTCCCCAAGATTGTGTTGATAACCACTACCCCGCCCAAGCACAGCAGGAGGCTGGCCTATATAGCAGATACTTAATTGTCATTATTGTTAGGAAGAAGGAATGATGGAGGAGAGGAGAAGACCGACTCTCCTTTCCCAAGGCTTCCTCCCGGGATGCACACTTCAAACTCAGGGATCCGAGTCCTGGGGACCAAATTCCTTCCCAGCACTGGGGTTTGCACCTAGGTAGAAGCCGGTTCTTTGGTGGTGTTTTTCTTTTCTTTCAAAAACAAATCTCACTGGGACAAAGAAGCTGCAAATGTTTAATTGTTTTGTAAAGTGGGGAGGTTGGTCACTCATCTCTGCAGGACAAAATGCAGCTTCTGTTGTTATTTTGTAGCTGAGCCAGAAGGACCTGGGAGGTGTCCCTGACCTCTTTTAGGAGAAGCTCCCTAATGATCCCAGGGGCAACTATGTGCAAAAGGTTTTTCCAGTGTTGAAATTTTAAAAAAAGTACAACCACCCCAAAGTTTCAGAGGCCCATTTCTACTTTCCCAGGCCTCTTAGAAAACCCACATGTGGGGACTGCTGAGGTCAGTGGCTTAGCAGGATATAAGTGGTACTCCCAGAGCCCAGCTAAGAGTATATCTCATAGAGGGGCTGCCCGAGTCACCCCACGTCCCCAACCATTGCTACCCCATTTTATATGCACAACTGTGGGTGAACTGACTGGTGTGGCCTTCTCTCCAAGATCTAGAGTTCCAGGGGCACAGACACCGTGCGACATCAACAATGAATGTGCCTCAACCTGGGGAACGCAGCACAGAGGGCCAGCCCCACACCATGTTATAGGACCAAGCAAAGGACGGATCTTCAAAACCCACCCCAGTTCTTGCCCATAGAAAGCATCACTCTACGCAGCCACCAAAAAGAGCAAGGCGCAAGAGCAGTTTCTGCTAGTTCCTGGGGACACTATCAAGATCTGCTACCAGAGCCCTGTGCTGGGCTCTGGCCTGAGGTCTTAGTATTCCCAGGCCCCAAAGAGTCGAGCTGACCCTCTTCACACTAGACCTTGGATTAGGTGACGATACTTTGACTGCACTCACGGCTCGGCACTCATAGCCCTGCCTGTTTCTACAGAGGCTTCCAGCACTCGGACACCAGGAGCCCAAGGCACCTGGGCAGCCTGTCCGCCCTGCAGTCCCATCCAAGACACTTTTCTGAGCACCACTTAGAAGTTCTCACAGGCACACACACACACACACTTGTCCCTGGACTCACTCCCAGGATCCCCACACCTTTCTCCCCATCGAGGCTCCCCACTGCCCCGCCCATTGCACTTCCAGGTATATGGGCCCAGGCAGGTCATAAGAAAAAGCCTGCGTCTGCTGTGGTCTGCCCCCAGCCTCCAGCCATACAATCCACAGCGCCAGCTTAGCATAGAAGCCGGCAGGTAGGGCTCAACACACTTCTCTAGTGTCAACCACTCTTTTCCAGCACACTGCGAGAAAGGAGGCTGTCTGGGAGGCCTGACTCCTTCAGCCAGCCACCCCAACTAGGATCCCTAGGTGGCAGCTTCCTAGGTAGATTGATTCTCCAGCTAAGAAAAATTGCAAGGGCAAAATTCCCGTATGGAACGGTTTAGGAAGATGGACACCCATTTCTCTTTACCAGAGAATAAAAGTACAACAAGGAACCAGGCAGAGTGGGGATCGCCCTGCCTGTACGGCAGCCGCAGCCGGGGTCCAGCACCCACCTCCCTGCTCCAGGAATCCCAGACGCTCTTGGACTAGGGAAGCACACAGTCAGGCTTGGCTGTCTAAAGCAATGCCTTTCTTGGAATATAAATTCTTGGTTCCCACTTCAGGCCTTAGTGGGGCCAAGCCCTTTACCAGGACAAGCATCATATCCACCGGTCTGCCCAGGGCTTTGTCTTGTACCCCAATTCAGTCACTCAGCGCAGGTTTCCGGGACAACAGATGGCACCTAGGGGCCACCCCACCAGTGTCGGCTGGGATGCGATGGTCCGCCCCAGCCCGGAGACAGGCAGCCCTTCGCGCCCTACGAGTTGCCGGGCCCAGTGGAGCGCAGAGCCGGCCGCAGGGCGGCGCGGGCCCTTCCCGGCAGGGACTGGCCGGGCTGGAGTGCTGGTCCGTGGCGGGGAGAGAGAGGAGGGCGAGAGGCGCTTACTGTTGGTAGTCTTGTTTGCAGTACAGTTTCCGATCCCGGAAGTAGCAGCTGGTGGTGAGGGCTTGCTGACATGCCGCGCACTGCAAACACTCCTCGTGCCAGGACGACTCGTTGACTCGCATCAGGAAGCGGTCGGAGATGGGCCGCTGGCAGCCCTCGCAGACGGCGGGATGCGGGCAGTCGGAGCCTGTAGCGCACAGGGCGAGAGCCGGGCCGTCAGCGCCGCCTGGCCCAGTCCGGGAGCGCCACCCTTCGCTGGAGGAACCCCAGCCGCCGCGCCAGAGACGGGGCAGCCAGAGACAGCATGTCCCTGTCCATAAGCTGGGGCGCGGAGAGGCCGAGGGCCTGCAGCTCTGGCTGGGCACTGCTCTCTCCCCGGCTGCAGAGATCCAACAAGAAGGAGCTCCGCGCGGGGTGGTCGGCTGGGACCCAACCAGCGAGGTGAGAGGCCCCGGCACTCGCTGGCTGACACGCCCCACGATGCTGATCCTGCCTTCTGCCCCAAGACCCGTGGTTTGGATGGACCGGGGGATATTCTTTTCTTCTAGAAGTTCCCCTTCTCTAGGTGACCTGGCACCTCTCGCGGACTCTAAGGTGACAACTTGGTCCTCTATCACCCCTGCCACCCGCTTCCCATCCCAGCCCCGTCCAGAGTAGCAGTTCTAGAACCCAGACCCGTAGAGGATGGTGTGAGTGACGGCTGAGGCTGTTAGGTCCTGTCTGGGTGATGTCCCTGCACGTTGTCCCTTCGGGGAGCCTGTCTAGGTGTGCTGGTTGCCCTCCGGTGGTCTTTTCAGGGATCTGTACCCCCTCCCCACGTCCTGCAAACCCACTTTCTTTATCCTTTGGCCCTCACGCCAGAGTCCACAGAGGCACGATGGCCCTAACCCCCGACCAGGACTATTCAGACGTTGTGACCCAGCACTCACCCAGCAGCACCCCCAGGGTGGCGGGCCCGGGGCGCAGGGCGTGCTCCTCCATCTTGATGCCGTCCAACATCTTGGCGCAGTCCGTCTGCCCGCGAGGGAAGCACCTCTCCAGCGACTCGGGACCTGTTGCTATATCCATGGGACGCAGGGCGCGCTGCGGACCCTGCTGGCCGGGCCGCTCGCCCTCGCGCCCGTCCGTCCGCTCCGCTGCAGCCGGGGAGGCGCGGCGCCCGCAGGGTCGGGGCCGCCCGCTGCCCCCAGGCAAGCGTGGAGCGGCGACGCGCTGGCCCCGGGCCCCGGCGTCGTGCAGGCGGGCCCGGGAGGCCGGCAGCCCCGCGCGCCGTGCTCTCCGGGCCACTCGCAGCCACGCGCGCCTGCGGCTCGCCTGTCACCTGCTTGTCAGTCCCGGGTCCCGGCTGCGGCGGCCGGCAGCACGCGGAGCCGCCGGGAGGAGGAGGCGGCGGCAGCGGCGGCGGGCGGGGGAGGGGGCGGGGGTGCAGGGGCGGCCCCGCGGGCTGGGGGGGCGCGGGTAGCGCAGCGGGGTCCCGGGCGGGGCGCAGCGGGCCGCGGGGCTCCGGGCGCGCTCCCCGCACTACTCCAGTGCCATGGTGCGCCGGAGGAGCGGCTCGGTTTAGAGCTGGGGCTGGCGGCGGAGGGATACTCCGGCCGGGAGCCGCCTCACCCCTCCTCAAACTTCCTGACATTTGAACTCATTGGTGCGCCTCGTATCACTGCGCCGGGATGAGCCGGCGGCTCCACGTCAAATAGTGCCGTCGCCGCCCCCCCCTCCCCGCGGGAGGGCTCCCTAAACCCCCGGCCTGCACCCCGCACCGTACCCCGGCCCCGGTCAGCCAGCCTGCCCACCCTTGGCAGAAGTTTGGGTAACCATCGAAACAAATCCTGTGCCCCACCCCTCTTGAAAAATTGATTTGGGAGTTGGGGAAATCAGGCTTTCTTTTTTTTTTTTCTTTCTTGCCTTTTTTATTATTAATATTTTTTGTAAAAAAAAAAAAAAAAAAAAAAAGCTCCAGCGATCAGAGGAGTGGCCCCGAGCGAGGCCAGACTGTGCAGACGGCGGGGAGCGCAGTGACTTCTCCAGGGTACGGCGCCAGGCGGGAACGGCGGCCCGGGGACCCCGACTTGTTCCGTCGCAAAGAACTGGTCGGCACGGTCGGGGAACGGGCTGCTTTGAATTGGTGTCCTGCCAAAGGTATGGTCTTGCAAAAAAGGGTCGGAATTGAGGAGCCCCAGCTAGATGAGACGGAGTGCGTCCCGAGCTGAGAGGCAGGCAGACTGTGGAGAACGGCGAGTGAGGGCTCAGTGGAACTTCGTCCATGGGTAACGGCGGGCGCGGGAAACGGCACAGGGACCCCCTGTGAAGCGAGGCTGAATTTGAGATGCAGAGGTCTGAAAATTGTGTCCCGTCTGGCGAAGGCATGGGGCGCGCACCGAAGGGCTCGAGCCATGAGAGGATGACTCCCGAGATCATGCATGGGAGACGAGTGGCGTAAGGCAGTCCATGGCCAGAGGTTGAAATCAGGATGCAGTGTAAGAGGCATGGGCAAAGGAGCTGGAAAGGCTGCAATCTTGAGCATGACGAGCTGGAGAAACGCTGTGGCCCTACGAGGGAGGCATAATAGGAGTCATGAGATGCAGGTAAGAAATGGTGTCCCCAAGATTTAGAGACGAAGGCCTGGGTCGGCGCGAGTCCGACCGCTCCAAGGAAATCAGGGTGACTTCTTGAATAGGTGCCCTTTTCACTGTGGCCAAGGGGCCTGGCCTGGGGTCGAGACCGATCGCTGGCCAGGCTGGGCAAAGTGGGCCTCGACATCGGGCAGCGCAAGGCCAGAGGCATGCAGCTGGCGACCGCTGTGTGCATCCTACCTGACACCCCCCTCCACCCCGGGGAGGAAAGTAGAAGACATCGTGTCAGGACATTGGGCACCTTGGGCACTACCGCTCATCCTGGGATAGCGGAAGGGATGGATGGTGCGGCCTCAGGGCAGGAGCTGACTGTCCCCCGTGAGCCTCTGCAGGGCGGCCCTGGCCCCTCCGGGAGTGGAGCAGCGACGCGGAGCCGAGCGGGGGTGGAGGGCACGGAGGGCGGGTCCCCTGACCCCGCTGGAGGCGAGAGGGCGGATCGGATTTGGAGCTTGCAGGAGGCTTGGTCAGAAGTGGCCCCTTGTGCTTCGGGGGCCCCCCGGAGGGGCCCGGCTTTGTGGAGGATTAGCGGTCACCGCCCCACCCCAGTACCTGCCTGTGCGTCGGTGGGTATCCGAGTGTGTCTGTGCGTGTCGGCGCTCCCGACTCTGATGCTATTGAGTACGTGTGCACCCGTGTCCTTGTGCACATACAATTTTGTGTTTGTGTGGCCTTGCGACTTTCCAGACTGCGAGTGTCTGCGTGTTGTGTGCACATCTGCAGACCTTCTCTTGCTTCTGTGTCATGCTTTCGCACGTCTTTGTATGTGTCCTTGTGTCCGGGTCACTATGAAGATGCCTACGCCTTTGTGTGCGCCTCGGCCCCTGTAGTGTGTCTAGTAGATTTTTCTCTATATGTGTGTCTCCGAGTTACCTTTGTGTTTCTGTTTGCCCCCAAGTTCCTGAATTGTTTTGTGTCGCCCAGGGGTTTTGTGTTTGTGGCTTTGTGTTCTGTGTATTTCTCGGCGCCTTTGTGTGTCTGTATCCGGGAGCATGGGTATGTGGATGTCGAGTTTTCTTCACACACCCTTCGTCCTCTTGTCTTTACTCAGTGTGGGAAATCTTAGGCCTTGAGCTCCAAGGTTTGCCTGGGCCTGGGCCCGGGCCGCCTTCTCTGGGTATCTGGGTCCCGGCGCGTAGCTGCGGGAAGAAGCCGGGCGGGTAAGGCTCCGGCGTGCAAAGCCAAGAGGCGCCGAACCGCGCGCGGGCCGGCAGGTCGATCGGGTGCACTCTGCCCTCTGCTGGCGACAGTGTGTCCCTGCAACCACTGCTGGGTACCGCCTGCAGGCGAAAGCCCGAGTTCCAGGCCGGGACCTTCGGCCATCTCCTTCAGGCTGCATAGAAGTATCTTCCTGGTCTCAAATCCTGAAGACGCACCTGGACCTAAAACGCTCCATGCAGTGTTGCACTCCCACCCGCGCCTTCCCATTTCACCACGCTCCCTGTGCCTGGTCATTTTTACATCATCGCTCTTCTTTTCTCTTTGGCTGAATGGAGGGCCCTGTGGCCCAGCCTCGGAAGCTTCCCTGACCCTGTGGCTGGCGTCTAGAACCCGGTTTGGGCCTTTGGCTGTGTTTGTTGCGCTTTTTTGCAATGCTTGAAGCGAGGTCTCAGCGCTGAGGGTACACCTGTAGCCCCTATTTGGTGCATGGCTGGTGTGTTTCCAAGGTGCAGAGGTTACTGGCGTCTCTCCCTGCACCCCTGTCCAAGCCGCAGCTCTGTTACGGGCCGACCCGAGCTGGGCTGCTGGAACTGTCGGCGACTCCTTGGGTGGAAAGGCTTCCATCTCTAGTCTGATTGCTTCACCACAACCTTGATCTCTCTTCCACGCCTGTTTCCTCCCGTCCATTCTCCCCGACCCGGAGGCCTTGGCCGTTGTCCTTTGTCCTCACTTCCTCAACCTGAATTGACTATCACCGATCCTTTTCACATAGCCGCACACAGTCGTCCATGTGTCTGTGAAGCATCCTTAGGGTTTTTGGCCTCCCAGTCTCTGCCTCTGTGGAAGAATAATACGGCTGGACAGGAGGACACCGGCCTAGGCTCGGAGCCCAAGTCTCTCCGGCTGGCTCTGCGGGATCTCAGCCATCTTTCCGGTACCAGCCGTTGCCCCCCTGAGGCTCTGAGACTCACAAGGCGGATGATCGCCCAGGCAGACGTCGTCCAACGCGGGATGCTTGCGGCAGAATCCGCTCCGGACTGTTTCCACCTTAGCAAAGACGGAGGAGGCTGGCTGCCAGCACCGCTCGCTGGGCTTGCAAGAAACAAATAGGAGGGAGTTGGGCTCTTCCTATTCCCACAGGCGCGCAGCTTCTGAGCCCTGCCCTGAGGCTTCTGGCTCTTCTCGTTTAGGACTTCGCAACCTCTCGGTAGCGACCCGCCTCATACGAGAGCTCGCAGGGTGTGTGTGTGGGGGTGGGGTGGGGGGTGGGTTAGGGCTACACCAGTGAAACCCCAATCGTTTCATGCTTCTGACCAGAGTCGGAGAGAGAGGACCCTCTAGGTTTAGAACCCATAGCTGGAGTCTCAGATCCCAGCAGGCATGAGCACCAGGCACAGCCTTGGGTGCACCAGTAAGAAGGAGAATATCAGAAACATGCAGCCTGGCCTTTTTGCTCTGTCACAAGGACCAAGGTCATGGAGCACCGAGGCCCACCCCACGCTGCCCCCCAGGCTAATGGAACCTCAAGACTGAATCAAAGCTGCCCCAAGCCATGGTCCAGGTCGGGAGCGCTCTCCGGGAGAGTCAGCTCCAGGTCCCGGGTGTTGAAGAATCCGCAGACTCCGGAAGTGGAACAAGGGCGCGCCCAAGGCTCAGCAGAGGTCGAAGGTGGGCAATTTCCAATTCCAGAGTGACCAGGCACACCTCCGAGCATCCCAGCTAGACTTAACAGGACACACGGGTCAAAGGATGGGACAGTCACTTCCCATCACCCAGGAAAAAGCGTCTGAGATCGTCCTGTGCTGCTGGAAGCCCGGTTGGAGGTTCTCCAGAGAGGAGAGACTGGGAAGGGCCCCCTGGGGTGCTTCTCATTCTCCACTGGAAGCTTTTGAGGCTGATGAGAGAGGGGTGCTGGGACCTGCGGGTGACCAGTGTGTACTATGCCCACAGCAGGAGATGAGCATTCACAGCCAAGTCCCTCAGCCTTCCAACAACCCCCACTCTGGCCATTAGTTCGGACTATTAGTCATGGGCTTGCTCCACATGTCAGGAAATCGGGCTCCCTCAGATCCAAAGGCTGCTGGCAGCCCTCGGGAAGGGCGCAAAGAGAAGAACACAGGCCCTCCCCAGGACTGGGTAGCCGGGGAGTTCAGGTCTTCCACCAGCTAGGCAGTGATTAAGGGCGGAGAATGGCCCCAGATCTTGTCTCAAGGGCTGGTTAGGAAACATCAGGATGGGAGACCTGCACCTCTGCACCTCAATGTCCCTGTCTGTGCAATGGACATAAAAAAGGCATCAATTTTACAGGGTTCCTGGGAGGGTGATGCAGACATGCTCTTGGTGTGCCCAGCTCACTGTAGGGCTCTAGACTTACTATTTAATGAATAACTGTATGGGAGGGAGAGCTGCTTCTTAGACATAGGGGACTCTCTTCCTCTAGAGCTAGAGGGAAAACAGATTTGTCTCAAATTCAGTCCTGTCTGGTGTCTTCCTTCCCTCTGGGGCAAGTGAAGTCGAGAAGCTGGTCACAAGAGACTCTGGGCACTGCCTGGGCATCCAGAAGACCACTCAGCCTTCTCTACTGGCTTTGCCATGAAACCTGGGGCTGAGAGCAGCTAGCACTCCCAGTGAGATGATGATGATGATGATGGTGATGATGATAATGATGGTGATTATTTTTAGCCCTTTGCTCAGAAACCCCTGTTAGGGACTGGGAAATGTATGTGTGTGTTGTTTACTTTTACCGAGTACTTTTCTTAAGAATCTCTGCATTTTTTGCCCAATGGATGGTTTCAGCACCAAGTCTGTAAGAACGTGGGGCTCCCCAACCCAGGACAGGAGCCAGAACAAAGAGAAGGTGAAGGACCATGTTTGGAGCCATAAAAGCCTCATTAGGATCTCAAGAATAACTCACAGAATTGGACACAAATTCACAAAAGCCAGGGAATTCATTGGTCTCCACCCTGAGGG
The DNA here is from genome assembly GCF_004664715.2 of Peromyscus leucopus. NCBI lineage: Eukaryota > Metazoa > Chordata > Mammalia > Rodentia > Cricetidae > Peromyscus > Peromyscus leucopus. The sequence continues at coordinate 5,654,893 of NC_051066.1, read as the reverse complement.
TCCACGGCTGGAGAAGGGGGGCGGTGTGAGCCAGGGCGGGTGCCTCTCCTATTTGATCTCTATCTTAAATCCACTTCAAAACGCTGCGGCGCAGCCGAATTGGAGGTTGGCCCCTTCCTGTAATTATTTGGTGTCTAGTAAAGTTTTTATGAGTGTCTGTGCAAATAAATGCATCTGATGATGTGCGGTTGTGTGCCTCCGCTGCTTGCTCCATGTGATGTAGGAGATGTGTACGTCGTCGTGTGCTGGCCCTCGGAAGGGAAAAGAGCAAAGTACAAGCAAAGAAAATAAAGCCAGGACCTCAGCATCCATCAAGCAGAGGGGCGGGGCCTGGGCTAGCTGGCAGCTCCCTGTTAGCAAGGCCTGCCCAAGTCCCGTCCCCCCTCCCCAACCTGCAAATAGAGACTGAAGCCTTTGGGTGTGCTCTGTGGGGGTAATCAAGGTTGGGTGACAGACTTGGTGACTTGCTAGTTTCTGGAAAGGCCTTTTTGGGAACAGAACAAGGCTCACCTACTCTACACTCCCCGCTGGCTGGGTATTATGGCAAAGTCAAACGAATGCTAAGTAAGGAGGAGTTGGGGAGTTACATTGTTGCCTGTGTGAGCTCACTTCATCTGCCTGGGAGGCGATGCTGGCCAGAGAGGCGCTGCCTGACCAGTCCTCTTCGGAAAAAGCCTCCAGGCTGGGCAGGGTGCGAGCTGGGTCCTGCTCTTCTTTACAGGACCTTTAAGCACAGTTAGAGGGTATCCTTTTCCTGTCTCAATGGGTTCTGTGGAACCCACGCTGGCCTTCTCTCCTCCCAGCCCTGAAACCTTGATGTGTTTGCTTTGAACTGATTATAGAACTTTATTGAACTATAATGTGCGTATAGAAACGTGTACAAAGTGTGAAATTATAAAGGGGACACTCCCATGCCACTAATCCTGGATTAAGAGCAAGGCTGCCTCTGGTTTCCCCAAAGCACTGTGTCCCTTCACCAACTTGTCTGCCCTGGCGGCTCTGCCTTAAGCTTAGCTGTGTTTGAACTTTATCTAAATGACATCGCACACCACATTTTCCTTCCTGTACTTAATCATGAGGTTTTGTAGGAAAAGTGGGCTCTCTCTGCTGGATGATGGGGGGCTGGCAGTTTGGGGCTCCCTTCCCCTCAGGGGGCTGGTTTTCTGGGGTTTGAACCACTCCCACCACATGTCTTTTCCCACCCATTCAGAACACCCCTTTGGTCCCCACATTCTGTGTTAGTAATCTTGTATAAGCCTAGCATTCCCGACCCCCAATCTAGAATTCCCCAAAAGGAGCCACCCTCTACACTAGAGAAATGCATCCAGAATCGTCTTTCCTTTCAGCTCCTCCATCTCCATCTAGTACCCTCTGGGACAACTGAAGAAGTCAGCACCTCAGAGAGGTGAAGTCACTTGTGTGAGGTCACACAGCCTTGAAAGGGTCAGATCCTGGACTCAAACCCCAGTTGGCCTAACTCCAAACCCCAGGCTCTTGTCACCTCTCCACATGGCTCCCCTGGGTATCCAGGCCCAGGCGTGAACAGTCCTCTTCCAGTGGGGAGGAAGCTGGACTTTTTCCAAAGGAAACGCTGGGAAACAGAACACCCCAAACAGCAAACAGGGCAGGTTGGGTTCCCAGGCCCCAGCTGGCTAACCTCGGGTAGTGTAAGTCTGATGGGGCTGGTTTGGTCTGGACTGGCCCAGTCTCCCCAGATGCTCTGTGTCACCAGTGGATGGCATTGTGACACTCACCAAGCATGCCAGCACCCCATTCCTGAAAGTCAGCTATTCAGCCCCACCTCACAGATGGGGAAACTGAGGTGCGGAGAGGTCCAGGGTCTTGTCAGCCCACCAGTTTCTCAGAGCCTGAACTGGGTTGCATCTGCTCCGAGGACTGCCCTGTTCGTCCCTGCCAGAACCCTCCTCAAACAAGTCTTGTCCTTGACTCTCTTGTATGATCCACTCTTGGTATCCTGTTAGGCTTGAAGTGTGGCCCTAAGATTCTGGAGTCTGGGGGACTGCAATGGGGGGCCGAGTAGTAAGAGCCCTTGGTTGTTCGGGCCTCGATTCTCTCATTTGGAAAGTAGTAGTGTTTTCACTACCTAACATTACCACTGGGGAGTTTAACTAGGTCCGACGGGGTCATTTTGTTTGTGTATATGTGGGTACATGAGCATGGGAACGCATGTGTGTGTGTGTGTGTGTGTGTGTGTGTGTGTGTGTGTGTATACTGATATCTCATGCTGAATCTGGAGTTGTAGATTCCAGCTTGGCCTGCTAGCCATTTTGCCCCAGGGAATCCCTGTTTCTGTCTCCTGAGTGCTGCGCTGATAGGCCGGCCACCTGCCTGTTTTCACAGGGGTTCCGAGGATCCAAACTACTGAGCCTTCCCCCCAGGTCCTCTGTGGTCTTTAGAATCTACAACAATGCAGAATGCCAGTTCCTCCTATTAGAGGGGCCAAGGGATGTGCAAAGGCCCTGAAACAGGAAGGCACTGGAGCCAGGGGACGCCTTTGTGGCTGATCACATCAAGGCTCTGGGTTACTCATGGGGAAGAGCTGACTGCAGGCCCCGTAGGTCACAGGGAGGAGTGTGGACTTGCACTTGAGAGCAGATAGGAAGCCAGGAAAGGTTTCAACAGCCACACCACGGTCAAGTGTGTTGCTTAGAACAATCTCTCTGGCTGTAGTGAGGGGCAAGCCCGTAGGCCAGAGGCCAAGTGACCAGGCATTGGGTTTCAATATCCCCTTTGTACGCAATGAGGCTGGGCAGTTCGCAGAACAGGCCTTATCCTCCAATTTCCCATAGAGGTTATGTTTCCAGAGTCAGGGTTTCATGTTACACAGAGCTGTTCTTTCTGGAATGCGGCCCCCAAGCAACCCCTGCCAGACCCTCCACAGAAGGAGGGGCTCCTTCGAGTACAGGACGCAGAAGGCTCAGCAGTGGCCGACCCCACATTGGCAGCAGCGTCCTGTGCTGCCCTTGCTTCTAAGCACTGCGGTGGTACCGAATGGTCCTGGTGCAGCTCCTGACATCACTGACCTCATGGAAGCCTAAAGCGACCCGGTGAGCTAGCCGTCCCGGTTGCCCAGCGAACCCACCGGGAAGGTGAGGCTCACAGGGTGAAATCCCTTGCCCAAGGTCACTGCCTCCATGCTGACACCTCTGGGTACCAAGAAGCATGGCGGGGGGAGGGGTAATGTATTCATGCAAGTGCCTGTGTGTGTATGTGTCCGGTGTGCCTTTGAGCTTTCTGAAATCGAGAAAACTCTGTAACTGTTCCACATTGTGTGGAAAAGCCAGAAAATTCCATTTGTGCATCCTAATCCCACCTCCGCTCCAGCCCACACGGTATGCCCAGCAGAGTTCTCCTCCCTGGAAGAGCTTGGCAAGTCAGGCTCTTGTAAAGCCAGGACAAGCCTCCAAGTCCAGAAACCTTCCGATGGCCTCTCGCGGCCTGGTCCCCCTCCCTCCGCTCTGCATCACTCACCTTGCCAAGACACTTGGCCTTGCTTCAGCTTCTCAGACTTGGCCAGGCTACTCCTCAGCCTGCAGAGCTGGACGCTGTCTTGTGTTTAGGTCACTCCTATGCATCTTTTGTGTCCCTGTAAATGTCACCTCCTCCCGGAAGCCTTCCTTCACATTCCGACAGGTCAGACTACCTTGGCTGTGTTCTCCCTGTCCTTGTCCTTCATGGTTTAAGTAGGCTAAACGTCTCCCTCACCCCCTTTCTGTTCCTTTACAGCTTCGAGAGGAATCCAGGAGTGATGGGGAAGGACTGAGGGAAGATGGGTACAACATGTTTTGGTCATTTGACAGGATATTTGACAAGTAACAGTACCAAATTCCCAAGTGTTGCTCTGCCACAGTCTTCGCTAAGGTCAACTCTGATCAGTGTTCTCACTTTGGCCAGTCTCACCCCTAGTCCACAGATGGGGAAACTGAGGCTCAGGCATGGGAAGGCACATGCCCACATCCCACAGACAATAGCTAGAAGACCTGAGATTTGAACCTGCATCTCTCAGAGCCTGGGTTTGTACTTTCTGTGGCATGCTGAGGACATCTTTTTGACTTGTCTTCTGTGGGGCTCCCAGCACTGCATCTGCCCCCAAGGAAGCCCCCCTGGTAGGTGGGCTTACCACCTCTACCTGGTACCTGTCATTGTTGGCTGCTAGGCTGGGCTTCCTCTGCCGGGTGGCTGGCATGGGGAAGGGTGCCAGGTGTCTGCTGCCACCTAGAGCAAACTTACTCACAGATACTCTGAAAGCAGAGACATTTGGGAAGAGAGTTACCCTGTAGCCACTTGATACCAAACAATGACTAAGACATGGGTAATACCAGAGACCCTCAGCAAGACTTTGCTTTTGTTTTGAGAAAGTAATTATCAAAGATTTTATTGATTGATTGATAAATTCCCCCCCCCCATCCCGTTTTTCAAGACAGGGTTTCTGTATGTAGCCCTGGCTGCCCTGGAATTCACTTTGTAGACCATGTTGTCCTCAAATGCAGAGATTCACCTGTCGCTGCCTCCTGAGTGCTGGGACTAGAGGTGTGGACTACCACATGGGGCACTTTTTTTTTTTTTTTTTTTTTGAGGGTTTCTGCTTTTCTGCTCTGGCTATCCTGGAGCTTGATATGTAGATCAGTCTGGCTTTGAACTCATAGGGATTCTCCTGTGTCTGCCTCCCAAGTATTGGGATTAAAGGTGTACATCACCATACCTGGCTCCTAAACCTTTTAGTTTTGGTAAACTTTTTGTTCATTTGTTTGTAGACAGTCTGACTTACAGCTCTGGCTGGCCTGGTACTCACTATGTAGCCTAAGCTGGCCTTAAAGTGTCAGCAATCCTCCTGTCTCAGCCTCTCAAGTGCTGGGAATAAAGGCGTGTATTGCCATACCCAGCAACTTCTTTTGTATCATGAAAATTTTCAAATGTATATAAAAGTAGAATAATATACCCATTACCTAGGTTCAGCTATTACAACTCATATGCAATCTTGTTTCACTTTTATCCCACTCCAATCCCCCCATCCCAGTGGATTTAAAATGATTAATTAATTTATTTCTTATGTAGATCTAACCTGGGGTCTCATATATGCTAGGCAAGCACTGTACCCCTAAGCTAGGTCCCCAGCCCCCCTTCACATTGCCAGTGGATTACATTTTAAATTTAAAATGTATTTATCATTTGCACATCAGAGGAAGCCTTGGGACGTCAGCTCTCCCCTCTCACCTTCGTGTGGTCTCCTCAGATTAAGCTGGGCTTGTACGGAAAGTATCTCTGCTGCTGAGCCATCTCACTGGCCCATCCCAAAACAAAAATTTATTTATTTAATTATTTCTTATGGATTACATCAAAGCAGATTCTAAACTCTATATTGTATCAAGCATAGCTGTTGGGTTATGTGAAAAAAATATTCTTGAGACTGTGCTTTCTATATATTCCAGGCTAGCCTTGAGCTCACCATATAGCCTAGGTTGGTCTCACATTTACAGCAATTCTGTGTCAACCTCCTAAGTGCTAGAATTATAGGGGTGATGGGGATTGCCAACATATTCAACTTGGTAAATATTTCTAAAAAAGGAGGATCATTTTATTTTATTTTTATTTTATTTTATTTTTTGGTTTTTCGAGACAGGGTTTCTCTGTGTAGCTTTGCGCCTTTCTTGGAACTCGCTTTGGAGACCAGGCTGGCCTCAAACTCACAGAAATTGGCCTGCCTCTGCCTCCCGAGTGCTGGGACTAAAGGCGTGCGCCACCACCGCCTGGCCTATTTTTTTAATTTTATGCCTAAGAGTGTTTTGTCTGTGTGTGTTAAGTGCCATCTCGTGTGTGCAGTGCCTATGAAGGCCAGAAGCGGGCATCAAATCCCTCTGAAACTGGAGTTGCAAATAGCTGTGAACTGTTATGTAGGGGCTGGGAATTGAACCCAGGTCCTCTGCAACAGCAGTAAGTGCTCTTAGCTCTGAGCCATCTCAACAGCCCAAGAAAGGGACTTTTTAAAAAAATTATTACATTTTTGAATTCTCTCTCTCTCTCTCTCTCTCTCTCTCTCTCTCTCTCTCTCTCTCTCTCTCTGTGTGTGTGTGTGTGTGTGTGTGTGTGTGTGTGTGTGTGTGTACCACAGCACATGTGTAGAGGTAGAGGACAACTTGTGGGAATTAGTTTGCTAATACCATCGTACCAGCTATTTTTCTGCTGTGGTGACCAAAACCAGACAAAGGCAACCTAAGGAAAGAGAGGAAGAGAGTTGTTTTCACTCACAGTTTAGGGGTACCTGTCCATTGTGCTGGGAAATAAATCATGCTGGCAGGAGGTGGAGGCAGCTGGGACTCAGGAAGGGGCGAGAGGTGAGAGCTGGTGCTGAGCTGGCTTCCTCCCCACCCCTTTTTATTATTTCTGGGGCCTCAGCCCCTGGGAAGGTGACACTCATCTTCAGGGTGCGTCTCCTCAGCCAGTCCCCTGTGGATGCTCCGTCACAGACACCACTGGTGCTGTGCTCCATTAGTGCCCAGGCATTTGTTAATCCAATCAAGTCGAGGATTGAAATTAATGATCACAATCTGGAGAGCTTATCACCCAAACTTACCCAGTCACTGTTCCAAACCCCGGACAGTCTTACACTTGCCCATATTACAGGAAGACCCGTGAGCCGTTTCCCGAGTCTCTGAGGTGTCTGGCTCCCCTTGCTACCTGCCTAGCTCCCAGTCCTTGCCATTGCCCTTCAGCATTTACTCAGGTCTGGAGGCTCCCTGTATTCCTGTGGGGTCTTAAACATGTTCGTCTGTCCTTTGTAATTCCTGTAATTAGATCTGGAGACTCGCTCAGACGCAGGTTCCATTTTTGGCAGCCCGCCTTGTGGGAGGCGTGGTGTCCTCCTGCCAGGAGTCCAGGAGACTCATGGTGTGTGTGTGTGTGTGTGTGTGTGTGTGTGTGTGTGTGTGTGTGTGTTTGTGAAGTTAGTGGTCACTGGTGTTCAGCACCTCGATTGGTCCCTGTAACAGGACTTGCAGAAGGGCTTTTCTGTGGCCAGCTTCCTTCTTGTCTGTTAGCTGAGATCTGCGAGGACCACAGTGTCCCCTTAGCAACTCTTCAGCTGCATCGAATACCATCCAAGCTCCTTTAGAATGTGCACGAGAGACAGTGAGGACTTGTCTCTTGATTATTAATTTTTTAACACTAGGAATTGAACTCAGAGCCTCGCTCATGCTGGGCAAGTACTCCACTCCTAAGCCACACCCTCAGCTCCTTTTATTTTATTTTTATTTTTGTGCCTTTTAAATTTTATTTTGAAACAGTCAAGCAAAGCTACCCAGGCTGGTCTTGGGCTCATCACAGCCCTCCTGACTCAGCCTACCCAATAAGGGCAATACAGCTGTGACCACTGTGCATGGCTTCTGCCATGCTGGGGACTGAACCCAGGGCTTTGTGCTTGCTAAGGAAGAACTCAGTAACCGAGCTGCAACCCCAGACCATTTTTTATTTTTGTTTTCCATATGGAGGTAGGGGGGGGGGTGGAAACCAGGATCTTGGGCATGCTAGGCAAGGCTCTACTGCTGAGCCACACACCCAGACTGGAGTGAACTTAAAAAATACTCTTACTCTTAGTTATTTATTTTGTATACCTGTGGCTGTATGTGAGCATATGATACACACGTGTGTAGTGGTATTTGCCCCGCCCATGACCTTGGGCTGTACTGTACAAGGAGGTAGTGCTTCTTGTATGTGACCTCTTAAAAGGAAAGGTCATGAGGTCCCTTCTTCCTGCTTCCTGCTTCCTGGTGTGATCCGACTGCCAGGTGGATTAGCTCTCAGTCAGATCAGAGGACAACTTCAGCTGTCTACTCGGTTCTGTATTCGTGAGTGTATTTCCTCAGTTTATCCTAATAAATTCCCTTGTACTCCTTAAGCAGACTCCTGCGGATTTCTCACATTACATATGCCACAGTACACAGCTGGGCTAGGGGCTCTGAACTCGGATCGTCAGGCTTGGAGGCAAGCCTTACCTGCTGAGCCGTCTCACTGGCCCAGGGTTGTTTCTTTCCCGTCCTTGTGACTACAGGGATGTAATGTGCTGCGGTCCCCTGCAATTCCTGTTCATGTCCCACTCTGTCCTCTGGCTAGAGGCGGCTTCTGCAGGTTGACCCGTGAAGCCTGTGAACCCAGGAGGCTTTGGGGGCCCCTTTGCATTCTGAAAGCTCTGGGTGGATGGACCTTGTGAACTTGCTGCCACACATCTGAAATTGTTATTAGGGAGCCTCAATTTCCTTGCAGGAATCATACTTAGAGACCACAATCTAGATTTGAGCAACATGCATTGCTATTGGACTGGTCATTGTTTCTGGATATTTCCAGTGGATGAGTTAGGAAATACATCCCCCTCCCCCAAAAAAAGATGAAACACAGAGTGAGTCATGAATGCCAAATCTTGGAAGTAACCCAGATGTTCTCCTACAGGAGAACGTATTAGCAGACTGTGGTATGTCTATTTAGTGGAATATTACTTACGTGTTTGCCCTTAAATGCATATTGCTATATGAAAGAAGCCGGTCTGTATGCTTCTAATTTCATGGCGTGTGATAAAGGCAAAACTATGGAGACAGTAGAAATATGGGTGACTGATAGGTGTTGGGAGGAGAGAAAGTGTATTTCACCTTTCTAGTGGAGCACAGGGGGTTCAGTGCAGCGATTCCACTCTGCTTGGCACTCTGGTAATCAGAGTGATCTCTGTCTACGATGTGCTTCCCAGTTTCGGTTATCCGTGGTCAATACTGGTCTAAATATATCAAGTGAAAGATGCTCCCTGTTGCACTTCACTGTGAATAGCAGGATACAATCTCCAACCACTCCACCTCCCCTCCTTTGTCCAGTGTGTCCATGCTGTATATGTGACCCACCTGTTAGTCACTTAGTTACCATCTTGGTCATCATAGGAACTTTTGGAGTATTGCAAGTGCTTGCATTTTTGGCTTGTCTATTTTATTTTTAAATTGCTATTTATTTACTTACTTATTAGATGACTTATTGGTGGGGTGGGTTGGAATATGCGTGGGTGATGTGTGTGGGTGCACTCACGAGTGTGTCTAGAGGCCAGCGGTTGACATCTACTTTATTATTGATGGATTGATTGGTTGATTTAATGTGTGCATGTGTGTGTTGCAGTGTGTGCCCCATAGTATGTGGAGATCAGAGAACAACTCTGTGGAGCTGGTCTCCTTCTATCTCTATATGGGTTGCCAGGATGGACTGCAAATCACCCTGTCTGTGTGGCAATCACCTTGGCTTGCTGAACCACCTCGTTTTTGAGTCAAGGTTTCTTACTGGGATCTGGGGCTCACCAATTCTGCAAGACTAGGTGGCCAGTGAATCCCAGGGGTCTCCCAGTTTCCATCTCCCCGGTGCCAGGACTAAAAGCCCGCCCCCCCATGTAGGTCCTGTATGTCAAATTCAAGTGCTCATGCCTTCACGGCCTGAGCTGTCTCCTTAGCCCCATTTCATTTATTTATTATTTTGAGACAGGGCCTCACACTTGAACTTCCTATGTGGTCCAGGGTGACTTTGAGTCTTCTGCCTTTACTTCCCAACTGCAGAAGTTGCAGATATGTGTCAGCACGCAGTGTTAGGGGTTAAACCCAGGGCTTTGTGCATGCTAGGCAAGCATGCTACCAATTGAGCTATGCCCTATAGCATTTCCATTTTGTTATTGATTATTGTCGTTAACTCTTTCTGTGCCTGTTAGGATATAGCTGTGGATTCATGTCACACATTTGTCAAAAGCCACAGAATGTCCAACGGGAAAAGCCCATAGAGTAGAACTTTAGCTGGGGTGCATTGATGTCGGCTTAGAAATTACAGCAAATGGTGCCTATTGGTGTAGGGCATACGGAAACTCGGTACTCATGCTCAAGTTTTCTACATACCAAAAACTGCTAAATTTTTTTTAAACTATGAGTTAATATTAATATTTCTAACTTAAATTCTGGACTACAGTGTTTTTTGTTTTTTTGGTTTTTTTTTTGTTTTTTTGTTTTTTTGTTTTTTTTTGGTTTTTTCGAGACAGGGTTTCTCTGTGTAGCTTTGCACCTTTCCTGGAGCTCACTTGGTAGCCCAGGCTGGCCTCGAACTCACAGAGATCCGCCTGGCTCTGCCTCCCGAGTGCTGGGATTAAAGGCGTGCGCCACCACGCCCGGCTTTACAGTGTGTTTTTTGTTTGTTTGATTTTTCTGGGTTTTTGTTTGTTTGTTTGTTTGTTTTAAGTTAGAGTCTCATGTAGCCCAGGTGCCTCCAACCATATGTAGCTGAGAACAACCCTGTATTCCTGATCCTTCTGCCTCTACCTCCAGAGTTCTGGGATTACAGGCATGCTCTACCATACCGGGTTTATGTAGTGCTGGGGTGGGACCCAGGGACCGGTGCATGTTCAGCAGAGCATTAACTAGCTGAGCCGCATTCCAGCCCCATCTCGAGGTTTTTCAGACAGGCTGGCTTAAAACTCACAGCAGGTTCTGCTGCCTCAGCCTCAGGGGTGCCGGTTAGAGATGTGAGCCCCATGCCCTGCTACCATGGGTTCCAGACACACCAATATGAGTAGACTTTTTCAGGGGGGTTTATATGTTTGTTTTTTTCCTTCAGGGGACATCTTAGTGATATGCAGTCAAGTTCCCACACTTGGTTGTGGGAGTGACTGTGGGACTAGGTCACCCACTCGACATGCTAGCTGCTTTCCCCCTCCTCCTCCTCCTCCCTCTTCTTCTTTTTCCTGTTCTGTTTCAATTTAAATATTTTGGATTTCTTTTCAAACATTTAATTTAGCAACTTTATTGTGGTTGATATATTGTGCACCCCAATAAACTTATCTGGGGTCAGAGAACAGAGCAGCCACTATATTAAACATAGAGTTTAGGCAGTGGTAGCACACGCCTTTAATCCTAGCATTCTGGAGGCAGAGATCTATCTGCATCTCTATGATTTCAAGGCCACACTGGGAACTGAGCCAGACACACACTTTTAATCTCAGGAAGTGATGGCAGGAAGCAGAAAGGTATATAAGGTATGAGGACTAGGAACTAGAGGCTTTTAAGCTTTTAGCAGCAATTCAGCTGAGATCCATTTAGATGACAACTCTGAGGAAACAGGATGGGCCGAGAAGTTGGCGAGGTGAGGTTAGCTGTGGCTTGTTCTACTTCTCTGATCTTTCAGCATTCACCCCAATACCTGGCTCTGGGTTTTCCTTTTAATAAGACCTTTTAAGATTTGTGTTACACTTTATGGTACATAAAGTGTGTGCTTGATTTTCAAGTCAAGTTAGGCTTTGCCCATCCTCATAGTCATCCTGTTTGACACCTGCCATCTCTGCCCACTGTTGATAGTCCAGTACTCCCTGGACATTATAAAAGGGATGCTTTGCATGTTCCTTGAGACCTCACATACCCCCATGCAAAGGTTCCCAACCTACCTTTTACAGGACAGGAAGCTGGGCATCCATCCCAGGACCTAGTCTTAAGTGTGGGCACTTGAGTGCCTGGCCTTGTTCCAGATTCCACCCTGGGCATCAGGGACAGAGAAGAGAGAGGCATGGTCATGTTCTCACAGAGTTAACGTTAAGTGGGCCAGTCATGCCTCACTTATACCTGATTGTAATGTAGGACTGTCTGTCTGTCCATCCACGGCACCAGGAACCCTTCCAGGCTCCCTGAACAGTGCTCAGTGCAGCAGAAATCAATGTAAGTTTGTTGAATGAAAAAAGGGAAACAAAGCTTGTGGTCATTATAGACATCCGCAGCCTCTAGGACTGAGAAACTCTGGTACAAAATTGAAAAGCCTTTAAATTGTAGATATAATGTACTTCAGTAAAGACTATTTGGAAAGTGTAATAAATGAGATAATAAAAATAGCCATGATATCAGTTTAAATCTGTGGTTGGCCCCATATAAAGACAGCCTTTTATAAATCGTTAGAATCTTTATATACGTGGTCTGTGTACATATATTTATGCGTGTATACACAGTGTTGTTTGCATTTTCAGGAAATTGCTGCTAACAGTCTATCATGATGGTTTTCCTCACCAACATCCCTTTAAGCCTCACCATCTACTTAGGGCTTGAATTTATTTTCATAGTGATGACATCCTTTACCACATAAAATAACTGTCAAGCGGAGACGAAGGCTGCAGTCACAGGAAGATGACTATCTAGCAGGCTGGGAGGCTGCACGTGGGATCTCAGCTGATTGCATAACCTTTCCCATGAATGCCAGGGAAATGCAGCAAGGAGGGTACCCAGAGGCACCTGCCTGCCTTGGTCTCTTTCGTGCTCGATGTTCTGCAGTTCTGGGCCCTGCAGGCAGTGTGACTCCTTCTTGGCTGGAGAGAGGGTTGTTAGCACACAGGCCTTTAGAACTCTCACCCTCAGCACTATACGATGAGTTGGCTGTGTGACCTTGGTTTTCAACTTCAGTAGCTCAGGCTGTGAGTAGTCTCCACTCCCTGGGCAGGGAGAGGCCCTGGAGCTCAACTCCTGATTGCTTCATAAACTACCAATAAATAGACATTCTTTCAAAGATTTAGGTTTTTGAAATTTTATTTTATTTTTGAGACAGAGCTTCTCTGTATAGCCCTGGCTGTCCTGGAACTCACTCTGTAGACCAGGCTGGCCTCGAATTCACAGAGATCCACCTGCCTCTGCCTCCTGAGTGCTGGGATTAAAGGAATGGGACACCACTGCCCGGCTGTAAATGGCTGTTCTTACTCTCTAGCAGCTCTGCTGTTGTCGTTTTGTCTTGGTAGAAAGATAATCCAGGCCTTAGGGAGTCACAGTGTGACAGCCACCTACCTATCTTTGGGCTGGAAGCTCTGGCCAGAGTATATCAGGCATGGTGTGAGACCCTACCACAGCTTAAACAACATCATCTCCCCCTTTAAAAGTTTTTTTTTTTTTTTTTTTTTTTTTTTTTTTTTTTTTTTTTTTTTTTTAAGTGGTGCATGCCTCTAATCCCAGCCCCTAGGAGGCAGAGGCAGATAGATCTCTGAGGGTGGGAGAATTTCTAAATTCAAGGCTAGCCTGGTCTGCAGAGAGAGTTCCAGGACAGCCAGGGTTACACAGAGGAACCCTGTCTTATATAAAAAACAAACAAACAAACAAACAAAAAACAAGACCAAAATAATTTTTTCCCCTGCTGGATCCGATGTAGCCCAGACTGGCCTCAAATTCTCTATGTAGTTTAGAATGACTTGGGATTCCTGATCCTCCTGCCTCTACCAACCAAGTTCTGGAACTGTAGGCAAACACTGCTATGCCTGCTTTATGTGGCAGTAGATGGAAGCCAGGGTCCTAAGCCAGCACTCTTGGGATCAAGCCATACCCCCCAGCCCAACGCAGTTCATTAGCAGGAATTCATGATTACATTTTACTTCAAAACATGTCCAAACAGTGTGTGGGTATCTGGGTAAGCAGTGACAGGCAGTCACTAAGTTCATGGTTTTCAGGGCTCAGCATTGCAGGTTCCCATCTGTGGACTTTGAATCCTGGCTTCTGCTCTACTGGTAACTGTGGGGTGCAGCTTTGTTCTGTGTGCCATCCCACATCCATCACCCCAACTATGTCTTTCTTTAGAATGACTTCATCCTCTGGCTCCCTGGGTAGAACACGTGATCCAAGTTTAAGCCAATCAAAACGAATCCATCACTGATGGTCAGTGGCCCGAGCCAAGCTTACCGAGTGATGCTCCAGGCCTTTGCTTGAAGTGCATCTTTGCCATGGCTGTGCAGTTTGGGGCACAGCTGCTTCAGGGTCACCTGGCTCCCAGGTAGGATTGGTTGTCTGGGAACGAAGCTGCCCCAGGAGGTGAGGCCAGGGGAAACCTCCCATGGACGGCCGTCCCGAGCCCCCGCAGGGCTGTGTAGGATCCCACTGATGCTCTCGGGCTGCTCTCCTTTCTTTGTGTGCTGCCTCTCTGGTATTCTGTCTGGCTGGACTCTGACCGTCATGACTCACAAAACAAGAAAGGCTGCGTAGGGATGGCTCAGTAGATAAAGGCACTCGTCACACAGACCTGGGACCAAGTTTGATCCCTGGGACCCACAGGAAGGTGATGGAGAGAACAAAGCTCATAGCTGTTCTCTGACCCCCACCCCCCACTCATGCTTTGGTGGAAGGCATTTTACCCATTAGGTGTCTTCCCAGCCTCAAGCTTTGAATTTGAAGCATTTCAGAGTTCAGATTTTTAGATTAGACATAGCCAACCTCTAGTATATATATCTATGAAATACTGTAAAAAAAAAAAAATCCACCAAGGTAGCATAAAGCTTTTGGTATGGTGTTTGACACCCAGCAAATGCTTAATAATTGGAAGTTATTTATATTTTTATGAGTTTAACTGTAGAAAAAACGAGAGAAAATAAAGATTAAGTAGACTTTAAAAAAAAACACACACCTTTTAAAGCTAGATAAATATTTTGAAATATTTGTCTTTCAGTCATTTTCAGGTGTACATAAATGTGTGTGTGTGTGTGTGTGTGTGTGTGCCAAAATGAAATCACAGTGTCACGAATCAAACATGTCGGGCTAGTGAGATGGCTCAGTGGGTAAAGGAGCTTGCAGCCAAGGTAAAGGGCCCGAGTTCAGGTTCTGGACGGCACTTGGCAGAAGGAGAGAACTGACTCTTGTAATTGTTCTCTGACTTCTACATACGTGCAGCGATATGCATGTATGTGCAGCAATATGCATGTATGTGCCCCCCAAACAAATAACTTTAAAAATTAAGAGACAATCAAGCATATCATGAAAATATCTGCAGTCCTTCATGGTAGTCAGGAGACAGGCTTTTGTGGAATATTTAGATGAGCTTAGTTATTCTGGATGATGGCATTCTCCAGCAGGCAGCCGCTGGCTGATGTGCACTGTTAACAAGCAGGGGCTTGTGTAGCCCAGGAAGACTCTGGCTTCTGACCTTTCTGCCTTCACTCCCCCAGTGTGCGCTACCACACACTTCACATTCAATGAGTACAGTAGAGAGCCATAGAGGATTACACCCAGTGTTGACCTCTGGCTTCCAAATATGCACACACTTGCACATGGACCTGTATGCACACATGTATGTGTGAACAGGTACACACCCACTAAACACATACAACACACACACACACACACACACACACACACACACACAGGGCTAAAATAGGGAAAAGGGCTGGTGAGATGGTAAGCTGGATCGGCAGGTCAAAAGGATTGCTGCCAAGCCGCAGGACCAGCGTTCAAGCCCTGGACCCACATGGTTGGAGGAGAGAACGGATTCCCACAAGTCATCTCGGACTCCGCATGTACGATGAGATATATGCATGCCTCCCGCAAATAAATAAATAAAACATAAAAAATAAAGAAAAACTACTGTGATTTGCATATTGAAATGTCTGATCTTTGGCTCCACATGTCTCCATTCATAGGGAGAGAGAAGCCAGCTCCATGGTTCTCATTCCCATCCCATATTAGTCACCTTCTCAGCTCTAACGTCATGAACACCCAGCAGGGGAGGAGTGTGATCAGGAGTCTGCAACAGCCTGGCTCTGAGGTTCTGAGGGGCTCTCTTTCCCACAGGTCAGTGTTGGTTGCTGTTTTATTTTGAAAGAAAGAAAGGAAGGAAGGAAGGAAGGAAGGAAGGAAGGAAGGAAGGAAGGAAGGAAACCTACAGAGTCTTGCTGCCAAGGCTGACGACATGAGTTCGAGACTTGGGACCCACATAGTAGAAAGAGAGCTGAGTCCTGAAAATTGTCCTTAATCTCTCTATACATGCCATGGCATGCATGCTCACACACATATGCACAGAGACGTGCACACACACAATAGATAAATGAATACATGTTTTTAAAAGTTGCATTTATTTGTAGATGACACAATCAACTGAGTGGAAAATCCAATGCAACCCACAAGGAAACTTACGGGTGGGGGGGGCAAGCCTAGCATGCACATCAGTGAGCACAACGCTTGGGAAATGCAGCAGAGGGATCAGGAATACAAGGTCATCCTCTGCTGCATAATGAGTTCAAGGCCAGCCTGGGCTAAATAAGACTTTGTCTCCAAGCAAGCAAGCAAGCAAGCTAATTGCAAAATGTAAGGACAACATAAGAAAACCAGTTGGATTCCCAGTTCCCACCAATGGACCAGCGTGAGCAGAGTCCTCTGAATGGGGGTTAATCTCTCAGGTGAATTTGCTGCTGGACATTCCTCTGTCTCACTCTGGCATCGAATTTTTGGGACACAGTTCACCACCATGGCCCCTGGGGTGGGAAAAAGATGGCAGCTGGGCCCCGGCTGCTGCTCCACTGGGCCCTTCCCTGCAGAGCCTCTCCTGTGGACGTCCTTACTCTGGCGGCTTGAGGGGAAGGCACAGCCACTCTTCAGGCTTACGTTTGGTTGTGGGGGTCCCCCTCCCGGGTTTACTAGGACCACAAGGAGGCCTGGGCCCTTTCTCCTCCTCCTCCTCCTCCTCCTCCTCCTCCTCCTCCTCCTCCTCCTCCTCCTCAGCAGACCTGTGTCCACTGTCACTCAGCAGCTGTGTGGTGTCCGGGCCCCTCTGCTCCTCATCCCTGGCTTGGTGTGACTTGCTGTTCCTCCTGGGGAAGATTCTCAGGGTCACCATGCTTCTCCCAGTCGCTGCTCTTCCCCCCTCCCTGGTTCCCAGGCTGCCACAAGAGTCTCACTTCCCCTCCCCATGCCTCATATCTGCCCCCACTCCAACTCCTCATTCTAATGACTCCAAAGAGCAGCCCGCCAGGAGCACTGTGCTGACTTGGGATGTCACAGTCTACCCCACAGTCCATGCCACGACAGAGGCAGGACAGGGCTCAGGGGAGCCCACACACTCCCAAGATCACCGAGTTGTGTGAGTTTTGATGTGCCCTTCAGGGATGCCCCATTTCCCACCAGCTCTGAGGGCTCTGAGCCAGGGGTACAGTGGCTGAAGATGAGAGACACCACCCGTGGCAACGCCCCCCCCTCCCCCCCCGCAGGCAGGCCCTTTACCTGTCTGGGCGCCGAGATGGGACTGGGAGGGAAGCGGGAGGGAGGGAGGCTTGGGTTTGACTGGCAGGAGGCTTGGGTTTGACTGGCAGCTGAGCTCACGGCTTCGGGCCTGGCCCCCCCGCCCCGCCCCCATCCCAGCTGGCTGCAGAAGTGAATGGGGGGAGTCAAGCTTACAGGGAAACGTTTGTTCTTGTCTAGAACAGACATGGGCTGGGGACCGAGCTTCCCTTTGGCTGCCGCGGAGACTGGGGCCACCTGAGTTCATGTTTATTTTCACAGCGTGGATTCCATGGAGATAATCACCCCAGACAGGGAAACCCTGGGAAGAGGGCTCCAGCCTCCACGGAGCACCTACTATGTGCAAGGCTAAAGACAGATGGGAGCCAGTGGGATTCCCAGCACACACACACACAGACACACACACACACACACACACACACACACACACACACATACACACACACACACACGGATCAGACCTCTGACTGAGGGTTCAGAGAGGGCAAACCTCTCACCCGAGGTCACACAGCAGGTTAGCAGAGAGCTGGAAGGGGAGGTCACCGGCACTCGGGCACTTTCTATTGTGTCTGAATGAACCTTTTCCAAGAAATAGGTTCTAATCCAACACGAGGTCCCGGCCCTGACCTTCAGTCTCTTTTTCCGTCTCATCCAAGGGTCGGGAAATTTGAGGAAGAGCTTGGTATATGGTAAGAGTATGATGTGAATGCTATTGTTGTGGCCATTTTCCTACCTCATCTGGTCCCAGACTTTTGGACTAGCCGTGAGCCCAGGGCGCTCTTACAAGACGTTAGTGTCTTCCTGAGTGGAAGCCTCGAACCACGCCATGTGGAAGGAGGGCTGAGTGTGGCGAGAAGCCTCACATTCACTGTCCCCCAGGGGCAGGAGCCCTGAGCCTGACCCTGTCACCCCGGCCCTTCCCCCAAATCTATGCTGTATGTAACTTATTGCTTTTCTCAATCCTTTTTCCATCAGCTGATTTCATTGCTGAAATCCACCTCGAAGCTGCCTCGGACCCTGTCACCCAGCCTGACTGGACAGCAGCCCTCACCATCGTCCTGCTTGAATATCCGAAGTCAAAGGACTCAAGGAAACAGCCGGATCAAAACCAAACATGGAACCAATCAGATCCTTAACCTGACACTACAAACTTCCCACAGACTTCAGAGAAATACCTCCAGAAGGGCCCGACCTTTCAATTCTCCCCAAGGCTACCTCCTCCCCTGGCCCAGACTTTCTAAAACACAGACCTGACCTTGCCACTTCCGGGCCTCAAGCCCCTTCGGCTCCCTCCGTGTTATTTATTATTCTTATTCGAGAGTATCTGTCGAGGTCCCCGCCTTGCTGGGCCCTGTGCCAAGTGTCTTTTCAGGCATTTGTTTCCATGGGGCAGGGACAGTTGCCACCCTCATGTCGTGTGGGGTACCAGGAGGTCCTCAGCAGGCCCGTGTGGTGGGTGCGTGGGGGTTCACAAAGCCCATGGCACCCCCATCTCCCTGCTGTCCTACCAGAGTCCTCAGCCTTGTGACCTCTCTCTGGGTGACTCTCCCAGCTCATCACTATGTCTTATCTACCTTCGGGCATTTGTCGGCTCCTGTATGTTGAGTTGGTGACTCACAATAGCTCAAGTCTGTTTTGAAACCAAAGCCCTCCCGGCCCCCAAGCCACCTTTCCCAATGCTGTTTCCATTCCCGGCCACACTTCTCAGAACCAGGTGGCTGGGCGCTGTGCCTGTCTGTGTTCAGCTCTCGGCTTCCGTCTGTCTTCTGAGGACTTGGCCTGGCTACACTTGATGGGTCAGATGTGTCTGCTGCACTGACCAGTTTGTGACTGCGTTTTCCATCCTTACCAGGTCACCTTCTGTGTGACTAGTGGTTTGAATCCCTCCAGTCACCCCTTTCTAACACGGGCATGTCTGTGTTCCAGCTCCGGGGCTCCCAGGGACCACAGCCAAGCCTACCTCTAGCCCCAGCTTCTCCTCTGACCTGACACCCCAGAGGCCCCCATGGAACTCCTCCTTAGACTTTTTTGGGTTGCTATCATGCCAGGTGTGGAGGGGCACTGCTGCCAGCCCCAGTGAGCCGTGTAGAGGAGCATCCTGTGCAGTTCCTCCTCACTCTGTACCCACTGCTCTGCCAGCTTGGCACTGGCCTGTCCTTCCGGCCTCTCTTGGAGTCTTCTCTGCCCAGAATTCCCAAGGCCACCGCTCTCTCCCCACTTTCCTTCTCCTTTATTTTACTTTATTAGTTATTTGGTGTTCAGACAGGGCCTCACTATGCAGCCCTGGCTGGCCTGGAACTCGCTGTGTAGCCCAGGCTGGCCTCACACTTGTAGAGCTCCAACTGCCTCTGCCTCCTGAGTGCTGGAATCAAAGGTGCGCACCACCAAACTCACCCATCATCGTCGTCGTCGTCGTCGTCGTCGTCGTCGACAGGGCCCTAGGTATTCAAGCTTGAGCTTCTGGTCCTCCTCAGTGCTGGGGTTAAAGGTGTGTACCACCACACCCTGCTTACGTGGTGCTGGGGATGGAAGCCAGGGTCTCCTGTGTGCCAGGCCAACACCGTAGCCCTGCGGCTGCATCACCTCCAGCCTCCTTTGCCTGTCCCTCACCACCTCCATCCCCAGCCTCCCCCAAACTCTGCTCTCCAGGGAACACAGCCATCTTTCTGAAGGGTTGTCCCTGGCCAATGGTTCAGCCCCACACCCTCAGCCCAGGGCTCAGGTCAGTTATCAGGTACTTATCCTCTCTCGCAGGACACTGAGTATCAAAACTGCCCCCATGCTTTTACACGAACCTTCCTCTGTCTCCAGAAGAGCCACTTCCCTGATGCCAAAGCCGATTTCCTTCCATTCCCCTGGAAAACCTGAACATGCTTTCTTCCATGAGCCTGTATCTATGGGAGAGCCATAATGAAGTCATATCTTTCTGTCCCCTTCCCCACGCTTATTGAGAACTCTCTAGAAACAGGACTTTGTAAGAATACAATTCTGGGTCTTTGTCAAAGCCTTACTGTGCCATCAGTTCAGAAAAGGAGAAGATAAAAAAAAGTCCTATAAGTCCAGGAGTTCAAGCTAGCCTCAGCTACATTGAACTCCAGGCTAGCCTAGAGCCAGGTGGTCTGAGAGCTAGAAGCCATTCAGTGAACAGTTTGAGTCAGACCTGAGGACTCTTGGGATGCACACTCTGCCCTCCTCCATCCCAGAATGTTCCAACTTCCTGGATGAGGTTTGGCTTAAGTCTCATCCTTATTCCAGGCTGTGTGAGCTCAGACAGGATCCTCTGCTTTTTGGAGCCCCCTTGCCTCTCTTTAAAAAGGGCTTGGCAGTCTCCGTGTTTCAGAGCTGTGTGGGTCCCACGAGGTAGTTGGGCTAGTACTGGGCATCTAGGAGTGCTTAGAAATTATTCAAGTATTCAGTCACGCAGCCACAGCGGGACCCAGCCCTCCCCCTTCTCCCACCATAAAGACCTGACTTCATAGAGTGGTGATCACCAGTACTCAGCCCTTTGTGCCCGGTGCCTGCATTATCCCATTCTATCTCTCCCTACAGTTTACCAAGAGAAAACAGGTTCAGAGAGGTCAGGCTTTTTGCCCAAGGTCACACAGCCAGTGAGTGAGCTTGAATCTGAAATCAGTCCAAGATCTGAAACATAGGTCCTGTCTGCGTGTCCTTCCCAGGTTCATCTACGGGTTCTTAGAGGACTGAACGGCAGGCAGCCCAGCCCCAGGTCAGGCAGGCTTCTCTGCCTTCCTTCTGCCCACTGCTAGGTCTGTTTAAACTAGCCAAGCAGGGTGAGGTGGGGAGGCCACAGAGAAGGTTCGGAGATGTTTGTTTTCCTTGGGGGTTTATGTCAACATTGGTCTTGACATTTCGCCTCTTATTATGTGTGGTTCTCTTTAGAGGGTGAAATAATATTTTCTTTTGCTTGAGAAAAGGACAGAGTTCAGACAGAGCTCTTGGCCCTGAATGGATTTTCCTTCTCTGCCTTTGCATGGGCCAGAGCTACAGATTTCCTCCAAGGACTGTGCCGTGGACACCAGCCTGGGGCTGCAGAGACCCACCTTGGGTGGCAGGTTCAGCCTGGGGGCCACTTCATTCTTGACTGGAGAGATGCTGTTGGTGGGTCTTAGTGTCTCCCACCTCAGGCTTCTCTGGGTGTGCAAGCACGGACACTTGCTGCACTCTGCCTGCTTCAGGTGCTGTGGGGTCCATGGTGGCTTCTTGGTTTGGGGTGTGGAGTGTTTTTGGTCCCTGTGCTGAGGGACAGATACCAGGGGTGGGTTTTCAGGACATGCTATGATGCATTCGGGTTCTACAGGTTGATCCCAGAGGCTCTGAGGATCCCCACGAGTGTCTGTTGTCTGTGGGTGAGAGCTGAGCTTCAGACACCTGCCCCCCCCATGTATTCCCCCACATGCCCCCATCAACAGTGCTAAGGATACAGAACATGGGTGCTGGGGATCTGAACTCAGGGCCTCATGACTGCACAGCAAGCCCTTTGTTGACAGGGCTGTCTCCCCAGGTCTCCTCTCACTCCATGTCTTCATTGATCCATTCATAGTTAAGGTATTATTGGTAGGTAAGGCTTCCTGCCCAGCCCCTGCCATTTTATTAGTTATTTACTGCTTACTTTATGGGTCTTCTCTCTCTCTCTCTCTCTCTCTCTCTCTCTCTCTCTCTCTCTCTCTCTCAAGCATAGACCAGTCAATCTATGAAACCCAGGCTGGACTCAGACTCGAGGCGATCCTCCTGCTTCTGCCTCCCAAGTGCTGAGAGTACAGGTGTGAGGCACATCAGGCCATCAGGCTTGGTGATTTTCTTGAATACTAATTTGCTCTTTTTTATTTATTTATTTATTTATTTATTTATTTATTTATTTATTTATTTATTTATTATGTACACAGAAGAGGGCATCAGATCTCATTACAGATGGTTGTAAGCCACCATGTGGTTGCTGGGAATTGAACTCAGGACCTCTGGAAGAACAGTCAGTACTCTTAACCTCTGAGCCATCTCTCCAGCCTCTAACTTGCTCTTTATGGTTTGTGCTACACTGTTCTGACTACAACAAAGCTTATACACAACATCCGATAGGTAGAGTAGATATCTTTATTTGCATACCCAAGCTTCACACTTCCCCATATTTCCCAACAATTTCCCATTTTTGCTGTCATGAGTTGCATTTCTTCATATTAAGGTACTTAACAGCTCATTGTATTTTTTTAAAAAAGATTTATTTTTTTAAATTGTGTGCATATATTTCTGTGTGCGGGTATATGCACATGAGTGCAAGTGCCCTCAGTGTCCAGAAGAGGGCATCAGATTCCCTGTAGCTGGAGTTATTTGGTTGTCAGTTGCTCGACTTTGGTGTGGGAACTGAACTAGGGTCCTCTGTAAGAGCAGTAAGTGCTCTTAACCTCTGCGCTGTCTCTCCAGACCAGTTTTTAAAAAACTGTTTGGACTTTCACTTTCATACTAAGGATATCTGACTAACATAGTACCTTAACAGTGCTGGAATATTCTGAGTTTAATTCTATATTTACCTTTGCCAGTTATGCTGGGTCATTTTATGTCAACTTGACACAGGCTATTAGTAATCTGAGAGGAGGGAACTTCAGTTGAGAAAATGCCTCCATAAGATCTGGCTGTAGGCAAGGCTTTCTTAATCAGTGATTGATGGGGCTATCCCTGGGCAGGTGGTCCTGGATTCTATAAGAAAGCAGGCTGATGGGCTACCAAGTGAGCTCCAGGAAAGGCGCAAAGCTACACAGAGAAACCCTGTCTCGAGAGAAAAAAAAAAAAAAAAAAAAAAAAAAAAAAAGAAAAGAAAGCAGGCTGAGCAAGCCATGGGGAGCAAGCCAGTAAGCAGCACCCCTCCATGGCCTCTGCACCAGCTCCTGCCTCCAGGTTCTTGCCCTGTTTGAGTTCCTGTCTGACTTCCTTCAGTGATGGTCTGTGATGTGGAAGTGTAAGCCAAATCAACCCTTTCCTCCCCAACTTGCTTTTGATCATGGTGTTTCATTGCAGCAATAGAAACCCTAACTAAGATATAAGTAAATTTTATACATTCATGTTTTAAATTAATGATTCTCAAATGTTACATCATGTCTGTTGTACCATGTGGAAAGAGAGAGACGACACTTGCGGGCTTGTAAAACAATGATATTAGTTACTGTTCTCTTTGCTGCCACCAAAACACCTGACAAAAAGCAACTTGTCCTTCTTGGAACTGGGGCTGCAGGCATTTTTAGGGAAGCCTGGCTTCTTGTGTGAGTGCCGGGATCCAAACTCTGGTCCTTATGATTGTGTAGCAAGCCCTCTTCACTCACTGAGCCATCTTGCCAGCCCTTTAAAATTATTTTTATTACATTTAGTATGTATGTATGTATTATGTATGTGTGTATGTATGTATGTATGTCATACCACGCACATTTGTTGCACAGCACTGTCCTCCAAGCAGAACAGCCACCGTTTTCATGGTATTAGCTTTGTCTGCTTGCAGAAGATCACCACAGCTGGACTTGTTGACTGTTGACATTCATGCCTAGGAAGGGTGGGGAGGTCACTGGCCCTCACCTGAGTATCCAGCCACTCCAGAATCTCAGTGTATACAGTTCTGCCAATTGCACATGGCTTTGGGATCTCAGGGAGGAGCCAGCATATACAGGTTAGGGGAGCCTAGGGCTCTGTCTGCATATCTGTGGGGAAACCATCATCCATGCTGGGTGGAGACTTTCCAGGGAGGCTGGTTTGGGGTCCCCCATACTCCTGTAAGCAGCCTGCACCCATGCTTCATACGTAAACCCCAATAAATTCATTGGCTCCCCAGATTTGGGGTTTTAGTGGAGTCAAACTTTAGTTTGTCTCTGGGACCTTAGACATTGTCTAGTCCCTCCCTCTGAGGAGAATTATCAAAACTCGTGGAAGTCATAGGACAACTTTGGAGAGCCAGGTCTCTGCTTCTGTTGCATGAGTCCCAGGGATTGAACTCGGGTTGTCAGCCTTGGTGGCAGGCAATTTGACCTTCTAAACCATCTTACCACCTTCCCACTTCTAAAAATGGGGTCAGCTATGCGGTACACGATCCTTCATGACCCCCACCACCACCACCATTCCAGCCTCCCAAGTGCCAGGACTACAGATATGCACCCCATGAGGAGTTGTATTCTCTAGTGAGGACTTTGGGTTGGGTCAAATATTTTTGGGGCCTTTTGAGTTTCATATCTCTCAAGTTTTCAGTCATTATTTCATTAAAGAAGCTCTCTGAGTCTACCTTTATTCCATCTCTTGAAACTTAGAATGTGAAGGTTTGGTCACTTAGTGACACCCTGTCTGTTCTGTTGGCTGTTTCTCTCTGTCTCTGTCTCTCATCTATCTTCTCTCTCTCTCTCTCTCTCTCTCTCTCTCTCTCTCTCTCTCTCTCTCTCTCATATTTTGACTAGATCATTTCAAAAGACCTATCTTCCAGTTCAGAGACTCTCCTTTGCCTGATCTAGTCTGCTGTTAGAGCACTCAATTATATTTTTATGTCGATCACTAAATTCTTTAGCTCTAAGATTTCTGTTTGCTTCTTTTCGGGATGAGGGAGAAGCAGGGTGTCATGTAGCTCAGGCTAGCCTCACACTCATTGTATAGATGAGGCTGGCCTTGAACCCCAGAGCCTTCTGCTTGCACATTCCATGTGCTGAGCAGCAGGTGTTCCCTGTGTTCCCTGCGATGTTGGACCCTTTTGTACTGTATGCATTTGCTCAGTTTCTAATCCTGAGTTCATTTCTCTGATTTGGCCAAACTTTACATTTTCTCCTGTTTTTCTGAATTAATTTAGGATTGTTATTTTGAATGCCTTTTGTGGCAATTTGTAAGTTTTCTCTTTGCGGTCAGTTCCTAAAGAGTTACTGTGTCTCAGCATGGAGAGTTGTCTCTGAGGTTAAGAGCACTTGTTGCTCTTGCAGAGGACCCAGGTTCAATTCCCAGTAAAGGTGGCTCACAACCATTTGTAACTGCAGTTGGAGGGAATCTGATGCCCTGGGCACCAGGCATGTATGTGGTGCACATACATACAGGCAGGCAAAACACTCATACACATAAAAAAATAATAAAACATTTAAAAGTAACTGTGTACTGGCTTGTTTTGTGTGTCAACTTGACACAAGCTAGAGTCATCAGAGGAAGGAGCCTCAGCTGAGGAAATGCCTCCTTGAGATCCAGCTGTAAAGAATTTTCTCATTTAATGATCAATGGGGGAGGGCCCAGTCCATGGTGGGTGGTACCATCCCTGGGCTGCTGGTCCTGGATCTATAAGAAGGTGGGTTGAGCAAATCATGTGGAGCAAGCCAGAAAGCAGCACCCTCCATGGCCTCTGCATTAGCCCCTGCCTCTGGGATCCTGCCCTGTTTGAGTTCCTGTCCTGATTTCCTTCAGTGATGAACAGCAATGCTGAAGCGTAAGCCAAATAAACCCTTTCCTCCCTGACTTGCTTTTGATCCTGGTGTTTCATCACAGCAATAAAAACCCTAACTAAGACATAGTGTGTCCCTTAAATGGTATCATGTTTTCTTCTTCTTTTGTATGTGTGTGTGCATGTATGGTCATGTGTATACAGGTAGACATGTATGTTCGTGTATATGTGGAGGCCAGAGGATAATTCTTCTTCCTCAGGGCCCACTCACCTTGGTCCTTGAGACAGTCTCTAACAACCTGAAGCTTGCCAAGTCGGTAGACTGGTTTGGCTGGTGACCCGCAAGGCCTGGCCTTTTGTTATGGCTTTGGGGATCGAACTCAGCTCCTTGTGTTGAAATGGCTAGCACCTCCCCGGCCCATTTCCATGTTTCTTGAGCCACTGTGCTGACGTCCAGGTGTCTGGAGCAGCAGCCTCTTCCGGACTTTACAGTGTGGCTGGACCTGGAAAGCAGGGCACAGCTCCAGCCTGACTGTGACAGGCACGGGGCCCAGGGACCACTCAGGGTCCGGGCCTCATGCAGGGCTGAGAGTGGGAGATGGCAGCATCTCAGACTCTACAAAAGCAGGCGCAGAGGCAGCAGCTTTGGAGCAGCGGAGCACAGCTGTTGCCTGAGGCCTGGGCTGGACAGTGATGACCCCACTTTCCAGAGAGATGTCTCAACAGCTCAGATGCCAGGGGCCTAACCCAGCTCTAGGGGAGCTGGGGCCTTGCCTGGAGATGTGGCCTGGCCCGTAGGGCACAGTCTCCCAGCTAAGCCAACGGTGTTTCCCTGGGTTGGGATGCTCTGTCAGCTCAGCCCTGATTGCACAATCCGTCAGATAAGGCAGTCTCTGGGAGGTGACGGTGGGCCCCGGGGAAGCACAGTCACTCTGGGTCACGGCTCCGCCAAATGCTGTTTCAGAAGGAAGGACATCAACTCATCTGAGGCACGGGGGCTGAGACTGCTCCGGGGGTCGAGGCTCCACCTTGCCTGGGAGCAGTGTGCAGGTTCACTCGGTCACAGATGAGCAGAGCCAGAAAAAACGAGAGGGAATGACTTGTCAAGGTACTGTGGTGGCCAATCTTGATTGTCAGCCTGACTCAATCTGAAGTCATCTGAGACATGCCTCTGGTGTGCCAGAGTATTTCCAGGAAGGACTAACCACAGGGAGGTGACCCTCACCCAGAGGTGGCATCTTTGTACTGGACCTAGATAGAAAGGGTCTGAGGGAAAGGCAGCGTGCCTGCCTACCTTTGCTTCCTGCTGGTAAAGGCATCCACTTTGCTGCTGCTGCTGTCTCCATCCTTCACCCCCATCAGAACCCAGCTTCACCAAGCTTTCAAGGTGAGTTAAACACTATCAACTTAGCAGGAACCCTCCAGGCCTTCAGCCTCAGTTTGGGCTTGCCGAGGTACCCATCGGCCACAAGGATTGTTGAACTTCCCACCCGTGTTGTATAAGGCAATGTAATAAATTCTCTTTTGTAATATATGTGTGTGTGTATGTATGTGTATCAAAGTAAAATATTGTAATATATATTCATTTCATCGGCTCTTCTAGAGAACCCAGACTAATATGGGCCTCCTCTTCCCAGGAGGCAGTGTGCAGCCTCGGGGTGTGGTACCCGGGGAGGGCAGCTGGGGAGGCCGCATTACAGCTTAGCTGTTAGTGTAGGGTGCAGTAGTAGCTGGGCTTGGGAGTGGCAGGCCACAGGGCAGGGTGGTTCAGCAGTGGCCAAGCCTCAGGGTCAGGACAATGCTGTCCTCACTTGTCCTTGGAGCAGGGCACCTGAGAGCAGTGGCTCCTTTTTCAGGAGGGCTCAGTGCAGTAACAACACAGGCCACAGAGGCAAGCCTAGCTCTGCAGACCGGGACAGCCTCCTCCCCAGCACGCTGTGAGGACCGTCTTCATCAGGGGTCTATTGCTCCGAAGGGACACTGTGAGCATGGCAGCTCCTATAAAAGAGCTTTTAACTTGGGCTGGCTTATAGTTCCCAGAGGTTTATCATGGTGGGGATCATACCGGCATGCAGGCAGAGATGGTGCTGGAGAAGGAGCTGAGAGTTCTACGTCTGGATTACAGACAGCAGGAAGAGAGGGACTCTGGGCTTGGAGTGGGCTTTTGGAAACCTCAGAACCCACCCCCAGTGACACACTTCCACCAACGAGGCCACACTTCCTAATCCTTTCAAATAGTGCCGCTCCCTGGTGACCAAGCATTCAGATCTATGAGCCTGTGGGGGCTGTTCTCATCCCAGATTACCACAGGCAGAGAGAGCTGCAGGTGCCCAGCATGATGGTGGGAGCTGGTGGGCGCCACTGCTCATCTACCCCTTAGGCAGAAGCCCCTCCTGGTTCTCAGCTGGTCCCTGCTTCTCTGTGACACTTCAGCACCCCTTCAGTTATTTCTATTAATAGAGCTGTTTTGTCTGTCTTTGTAGGAAGGAATGAGTGCTTGGGGCCGGTAGTGGTCACTTTCCTGTTGCTGTGATAAAACACTATGGCCCGGGCAACTTAGAGTGGGTTTGGGCTTATGGTTCTAGGGGGATGAGAGTCGTCACAGCAGTGGCGGGGAGGGGGAGTGACAGGCAGAAGTAGAGCATGGCCACAAGTGGTAGGCATGGTGGCAGGCGCTGAGAAACCACATTTCCATCCACAAGTGGCTGGCATGGTGGCAGGAGCTGAGAAACCACATTTCCGTCCACAAGTGGCAGGCGCTGAGAAACCACATTTCCATCCACAAGTGGCAGGCATGGTGGCAGGAGCTGAGAAACCACATTTCCATCCACAAGTGGCAGGCATGGTGGCAGAAGCTGAGAAACCACATTTCCATCCACAAGTGGCAGGCATGGTGGCAGAAGCTGAGAAACCACATTTCCATCCACAAGTGGCAGGCATGGTGGCAGGCACTGAGAAACCATATTTCTGTCCACAAGTGGCAGGCATGGTGGCAGGAGCTGAGAAACCACATTTCTGTCCACAAGTGGCAGGCATGGTGGCAGGAGCTGAGAAACCACAAGTGGATGCAGAGATCAAACTGGAGCTGGGGTGAGACCACCAACTCTCAAAGGCCACCCCACAGTGACACAGTTCCTCCAGCAAGGCTCCACCTCCCGAAGCCCCACAATCTCCCCAAACAGCGGCAGCTATAGGAATGAGTGCTCAAATGCCCGAGCCTCCGGGGGACGTTCCCATCCCAGCTACCACACAGCCTCTCTCTGGCTACCTTGCAATCTGAAGAAGATGGGGTTGAGTTGCACTCCTTGATAAAGGGCTAGTCCATTCTGACTTACTTCTGATCTGTTGCTTGAGTAGGATAAGAGCCTCCAGCTTCTACCCACGGAGGCTGTGGCGTCTTTCTTCCAGCCGGGACAACAGAAAATGCCACAGGTGTTGCCAGATGTGTGTTGGGGGTGCAGCATGGCCGCAGCAGCTGCAGACGCTGCTCCAGGCTTGCTGCTTTGCGGTCTGCCCGGGAGGAGCAGCGCTTGCCTCCTCGGTCTGATGAGGAAGGTGAGGGCTGGAACAAGTGGTGATGGAGATGACAATGTGTGTGTCAATGTTCCTACAGTGGCCTCTCGTTTGATCCCCACCCCAGGTGTCTATGCGTGAGCAGGTGGGTGAGGCATGGAGGTTCAGCACCTGCGTCCTCAGTTTGCAAAAGAAATCTCTGTCCTTGGCTTGCTCACCAGCTCTCTGTGCCTGTGGATTCTCTTGATGGGTCAAAGGGCAATCCAAGCCTGAGGGTGGAGGAAGATTCATCCCCAGAATTGTCAC